>NC_054497.1:5917437-6287437 GCF_017639515.1 Carcharodon carcharias | reverse complement strand
GCTGCTTTTCCTACATTGCAACAGTGACTACACATCAAAAATGCTTCTTTCACTGTAAGACGCTTGGGAAGGTTTCAAATCATGAATGGCGCTATATAATTTTTTCATTCTTCCTTGGCTTTCACCTTATTATAATCTTTAGAATGATTGACCTAAATGGAGTTGGTGTATTTGGTGGGCGCTTTTGTGTTTGGCCAATTCCCCTGGCAGCATGAGGCAGATGGCAGTCTGGATCTCCCTGACCGAGATGGTGTGGCCGTTTATTGTATTGAAAAAGGTGCGAGGCCTCGGAGGTGATGCGCTCGAAAATATCGACAATGAAGGAGTTCGTAACACTCATGGCCTAGGACGAGGCCCTGGTGGAAGGGTGGACCTGGGTCAGCATCCTGTACACCTAAGTGGAATAGCTCTGCTTGCGAGATTTCCTCCGCTTCTTGGGCGGTTTCTTGGTGACTTTAGTCAGCGACTGTTTCGATGTCTCGAGGGACGCACCGCCCTTCACCGCAGCTGCCACCTCAGGCGTTCCACTCAACTTGGGCCAACCCTTATTATAGGTGTACTGCACTGCTGCTCTGTGAGGGGTGTAACCTGGAGTGCAAAGTGAGGGGCAGCCCCTTATGATATCATGAGCATCGTTTCAACTTCATCTGCCTTGCAACAATGCTGGGCTCCTCCACTTGCCCCTCTCCTAGGCAACGTATCAGCCTTGTAATCCCACTCATGATCCAGAGGCGTGAGTTCAAATCCCGCCACAGCGGCTGGGGAATTTAAATTGAGTTAATTAAGTTAACCTGGAATAAAAAGCTAGTGTCAGTAATGGTGACCAGGAAGCTACCAGATTGGTGTTAAAAAAATAATAATCTGGTTCATTAACATCCTTTCAGGCAGAGCTTAGGAGAAGCAGTGGCTTAGTGGTAATGCCATTAGGTTAGTAACTTATTAACCTTGAAACACAGGTTGATGCTCTGGGGATATGGGCTCAAGGCCCACTGTGGTAGTTGATTGAATTTAGGTTCGATTAATAAAATCTGGAATTGAAGCATTGACAATGGGTTACTAATGTCCTTTAAGGTTGGAAGGAAATCTGCCAACCTTACCTGATCTGGCCTACATGTGACTCCAGAACCACAGAAATGTGGTTGACTCTTAACTGCCCTCTGAAATGGCCTAGCAAGCCACTCATATATGCATGGACACTAAGTACTGGCCTTGCTGGTGATGCCCAACCACATGAATGAATAAAAAAACCTTCACGATCAAGCCTTCAGTTATAAAACTATCACTTAGAAGATGATGGGATCCCCTTTCCTGGTATTGTTGCTTTTGGCTATTCTCTTGAATTATATAAAACACTTGTTGCAAGGAACCTATTTGCAAATCACCAATTATATACAAACGGTTCATGTCAAAGATCTTGAACTGACCAGAATTCCAACAATGGTGAATGTGACTGCAGAGAAGAGCTGCCAGTACCTGAAACGAGAAGCAATGTGCAAACTGTTATGCTGCTCACTCTGGTTGCACTTGGCTCCTGATAATTCAGCAGGGTAAGGATCATTCACTGTGTAACTGCACAGAGCTTCTGTTTAGTCAGCCAAGGTAAGAATCACTCACTATGTGACTATGTGGAGCTCCTCTTTATTCAGCAGGGCAAAGGTCACTTACTGAGTAACTTCTTTTTTGGCAGGGTTATTGTGAACTTATAGTTCAGTCTTGATTCATATTACAAAAATTCCACATTATATTTTCTTGTGTGATTATTTAGAATTAAAACTGATTGAACGCATGGAACTAGTCAGATCACAAAAAGCTGAGCAAAATTCATAAAGGAAAGAAGGAGGCTGAAGGGCGTAAGAAAAATCCCGCTGTGCAGTTTAGGACTTCACGAAGGTCCATTGGGAGTACCCACATATTGCAGGTTCAAAGGGCTCTGGGAATCCCAATCCACTCTAGGAATTAACGGAGTGAACATCCCCTTCGGAAGGAATGGGACAAACTCCTGGAGTCCAAGCAAAGCAGACGGGTTGTCGACAAAGAGGAACGAAACTCAAAGGAGCGTAAAACAGCGAATCAGATGGAGGCAACCAAGTACCCAGGGACACAATGCTATGATTTCAACTCTGAACCAACAAAAGCCTTCCCAAAGCAACTGGGACTACCGCTCCCCCAAACATAGCAAGAACGAGAGCTTGAGGAATTGTCAAGCCTCCACAACGTCTGAATTTATAACGTCAGAGACTTGGGTGGGATGGAGAGACACGGTGCGATGTGGAGAAGGGGTAGCATATAATGAAGGTGGTGTTGTAAATATGTTTGGGTAAAGACTTGGGGGGAGGTGTAGTATAAGGGTGTTCAGGTTAGTAAGGGTTAATGTATTTTTTTTATTCATCCAGGGGATGTGGACTTTGCTGGCTGGGCCAGCATTTGTTGCCCATCCCTAATTGCCCTTGGGAAGTTGGTGGTGAGCTG
The DNA here is from genome assembly GCF_017639515.1 of Carcharodon carcharias. Lineage (NCBI taxonomy): Eukaryota > Metazoa > Chordata > Chondrichthyes > Lamniformes > Lamnidae > Carcharodon > Carcharodon carcharias. The sequence goes on along the minus strand of NC_054497.1, from coordinate 6,284,968 downwards.
CCTTCTTGAACCACTGCAGTCCATGTGGTGTAGGTACACCCACAGTGCTGTTAGGAAGGGAGTTCCAGGATTTTGACCCAGTGACAGTGAAGGAACGGTGATATATTTCCAAGTCAGGATTATGAGTGACTTGGAGGGGAAATTCCAGGTGGTGCTGTTCCCATCTATCTGCTGCCCTTGTCCTTCTAGGTGGTAGTGGTTGTGGGTTTGGAAGGTGCTGTCTAAGGAGCCTTGGTGAATTCTTGAAGTGCATCTTGTAGATGGTGCACACTTCTGCTACTGTGTGTCGGTGGTGGAGGGAGTAAACGTTTGTTGATGTGGTGCCAATCAAGTGGGCTGGATGGTGTCAAACTTCGAGTGCTGTGGGAGCTGCACTCACCCAGACAATGTGGGACTGGGGAAATAGTACCACCCACATATTGATTTAGAGAGTTACATAATAGTAGACTGAGGACAGTAGTAGTCCAGCAGAAGCCAGCATGAGCACAGCACCTGGACAGGGCTGTACCTTGGAGATGGAAATAGTTTTGTATTAACAATAAACAGCTTTGTTCAACTGCACAAGACTCCAGAGGTCTTGGTGAGACAAAAAACAACCTTACAACATGGCTCAGTGGGTAGTGTGCTCCCACCTGAGTCAGGAAGTTGTGGGTTGAAGCCCCACTTCAGATACTTGAGCTCAAAGGTCAGGCTGATTCTATTGTGCATTTAGTGTGCACTGTTAGAAGTCAGTACAGCTGGAGTTCTTTACTGTCGGAGGACCAGTATTGAGGGATTGTTGCACCATCAAAGGGTCAGTACTGAGAGAGTACTGCACTGTCAAAATGGGCAGTACTGAAGGAGTGCTGCACTGTCAAGGGGGCAGTGCTGAGGTAGTTCTGCTTTGCAGGAGGGGAAAAACTAAAGGAGAGCTGCACTGTCAAAGTGGCAACACTAAGGGAGCACTGCACTGTCAAAGAGAACAGTACTGAGAGAACACACACTGTCAAAGCAGTAGGACTGAGGGAGGACTGCACCATAAGGGCTGTACAGGGGGAGTGCTGCATTGAAAAGGGGGCAATACTAAGGGAGCACTGCAGTGTCAAAATGGCATAATTGAGGGAGAATTGCGCTGTCGGATGGACAGTATTGAGGGAGTTCTGCATTGTTGAAGGGGAAAAAACTGAGGGAATGCTACATTATGAAAGGGACAGTACTGAGGGAACACTGCACTGTTGGGGGGGCAGTACTGAGGGAACACTGCACTGTTGAAGGGGCAGTACTGAGGGAGTGCTGGGCTGTTGAAAGGGGTATTGTTTGTATTGCAAAGCAGCCAACTTTTTTCAATAGAATTTAAATGCTGAGGTTTGGTAACTTATTTAATTACCTGAGGCCAAATGGCTCATGAAGAGAAAACTTGAATTCATTTCCCAACATCTGACTTATCTGCGAGAAAAAATGAATATTATTATTGTGGGTACATTATCTACACAATATGATTGACTCTCAAATCTCTCAGAAGTGATACAACTCAGCTTAGTTGTATCAAACCACTGCCCCTGCAGAGATCAAGAAGACCCAATATTACCTCTCAGGGCAACCAGGGATGGATAATAAATGATAAAAGCAAAATATTGCAGATGCTGGGAATCTGAAATAATGATTTAGAAAATGCTGGGAAGACTCAGCAGGTCTGGTGAGAGAAACAGAGTTAATGTTTCGAGTCCTGTATGACTTCTTCAGAGCTCATAATGAATGGCAACCTTGCCAGTAATGCCCACATCCTGAGAACAATTATAAAAATATAATCCTGTGAGGGATGTAGATCAAAACACTTGCACAAAACACACCCACATACACAAATACATGCACAAATACAGACACTTACACACACACGCATCACACTCATGCACTTACTTACACACAATCAATCACACATGAACTCACACTCAGAGACACATGCACACAAATACACGTGCATACAAACAGACATTCACACACGCACAAACACTTACACTGTCAATCACACATGAACTCACACTCAGAAAAACACGCACACACACAAACACAAACACACGCACACAATTACAAACACACACACTCACGCACATTCACAAACATGTGACCCTGCACTCACATTAAAACACAGGCACAGACTTACAAGCTCACACAGTCACACACTGTGACTCACTCACTCACTCACACGCACAAACACACATGCACACATGCACAAACGCATGAACCCACATACACACTTGCAGAAACCCTCCAGACCTGAACAAGTAAAAAGCCTGCTGATGAAACCATGGTAAGTCAGTTGGAAAAGAATAACAATTAATGTTTCTGATGCAGCCCTTGGCTAGATCAGGCTGTGCACCCGGTTCCTTGCCAGCCCAGATGAAGCCCAATCTTTTATCTCTTTCTAAAGAACTTTGCTTTTAATTCAGATAGCCAGCATTTTTTTAAACATGCAACAATGTGCTCATTGAAACAAGATATTTTAGTCCTGGAGAATGGAGCACGTTTCTCTTTGACGACAGAATTATCAACATGAATCGATCTGAGCTAAGATACAAAATGTTTGATGAAGAGTGAATCCACCCCTCCTGCACAACAATGTGGCTCAGCCCTGACATTAATGATATTGTAACGAGTGTAGACAGAGGCACAAAATTACAAAAAAGATTTTGAAAGATTAAGTTAGTGGGCTGTGACAGATGGATTTCAACACAGGTAAAAGTGAGGTGATTCATTTTGGATGAGAAAATAAGGTATAGAACTGAATATTGATGAAATGTCAAATCTAGGAACAGTGGAAGTCCAAAGAGATTTGGGGATCGACATACATAGATCACTAAAATATTATGGTTGGGGGGTCCATAACTTAATTAAAAAGACTATTGGAATGTTAGCCATTTTAATTAGAAGGCTTAGAATATGAAGGGGAAGAAGTTTTGCTACAGTTGTTAGACCACATCTGGTAAATTTGGAACACCATGGCTTAGAAAGGATATATTGACCTTGGAGGCAGATGCAGCTCAGAATGTTACCAGGGCTGCAAGGATTAGATTATGAGTGGAGATTATGTAAATTAGACTGGTATTCCCTAGAATTTAGTTGGTTAAAGGGTTATTTGATTGAGGTTTATAGAATTATGAAAGGGATTGTGAGGGGAAATAGTGAGAAACCTTTTCCATTGGTGAGGGAAGTCTAGCATCTGCGCTGTTAGGTGAAGTCAAACTAGGACACAGAGGCTTTCCTTGCTGGGAAATTTTATTGACTTTGTCCAGTGTCAACACTCCCCACATTCACCTAGTGTCCCAGCTATCCCCTATTTATTTGTGCTCAAATACCCATCACCTGTTTCCCTGAACAATTCAATTGGCGCTAATAAACATTAACAATGTAATTGATAAGACATTTACAGGGTAGAGAGACACAAAAAGATCAGAGCTGGGCCATTCAGGAGAGAACTTAGGGAACATTTCTTCACACAAAGGGTGGTTGAAGTGCCGGACTCTCTCTAGCAAACAGGAATAGATGTTAACTTAATTCATTTTCAATCTGAGATTGATAAGAGTTTTGCTAGCCAAAGGTATTAAAGGGTATGGAGCCAAGGTTGGGAGCGGTGGGGCTGTTGTGGGGGAGGATGAAGTCAGGATACAGATCAGCCACAATCTCATTGAGTGGCAGAACAGGCTCAGGGAACAAGGGGTGAATAGGCTACCCCTGTTCCTACGTTTCTGACCCAGAATGAGGGGTCTGGACAAGAGTAGCTAGGGAAAAGCTGATCCCACTGGTGGAAGGATCGAGAACGAGGGGGCACAGATTTAAGGTGATTGGCAAAAGAAGCAATGGAGACATGAGGAGGAACTTTTTCATTCTGGTTAGGATCTGGAAAGTGCTGCCTGAGTGTGGCAGGTTTGATGAGGCATCTAAGAGGGAATTAGATTATTATCTGAAAAGGAAGAGTGTGCAGAGTTACAGGGAGAAGAGGGGGGAATGGTACTAGGGTCAACTGCTCATTTGGAAAGCCAGCACAGACTCTATGGGCCAAATGGCCTCCTTCTGTGCTGTAAACACTCTGTGATATTGTGAAGAGCACAGGTGTGTCATTCTATCATTTCTCATGCCAGCCCTTAGGCTGTAGCTCATCTGAATGATGTACCAGCCTAGTGCAGAGTAGAGGTAGTCCAGTGCTGTAAGGGATCATGCCCATTAGGAACTGGACTGACGGTGACTAAACTCATTTTTCATGGAGCTCTTACAGAGAGGGAGAGAAATCCCATCAAGTTGAACCCAAGTTGCACAGGGCAAAAGGCCAGTCACTCACTATGCCCAAAACCTTCTCTGCACTCTAGAAGGCAGCTTTACCTTCGATCGGTGGATCTCCCCGTCATCATCTTCTCCCCCGACTCCGAGGATTTTCCTGCTCTTCAGCCGACTCACCAGGTCAGTCTGGCTGTGTTTCTTCAGTAGGGAGCTGTGCAATTTGACAGCCATCCTTGTCCTCCTCACCCCCACCCCTTAACTCCAGGATAACAGTCTGTCCTGTCACAATGCAAGCCTGAAACAAGGAAGCAAAGAGAGAGCTCAGGGGTTTTATCCTGAGGTGTAGCTGTAATAGAGAGTCTATTTATTATTTAACATGAAATAAGTCTATTATTTATAATATTTAGGCATTAAAGGCACTTCAGGCTTTCAGCTACAAGCCCCTGAAGTATTGCATTTGTCTTAAAGTGCAATAAAAATCACTGCAGCTTAATAAGCAACTCAGCCCTATTGACGTGCATTTATATAGCACCTATTACGATCTCAGGACATCCTAAAGTGGAAATACTCAGCAGCTCAGGCAGCATCTGCAGAGAGAGAAGCAGAGTTACCGTTTCAGGTTGACGACCCTTGTGGTGTCAGAATTGCCAGTTCTGTTAAAAAATCACAGACCTGAAACAGGGCACGGAATCTTCCGGTCCCGCCAGTGGCGCAAGGTGTGGTGGGGCTGTTGCGGGGGTGGGGGGAAACTTAATTTGGTGGGAGGCCAAAAATCAGCTTCCCGATGGTGGGATGAACTGTCGGAATTCTGTTCCCGGGGACCTTAAAGGTCAGTTATAGGCTGTTGAATAGGATAATCTAATAATGTAATAATCCTAATATTGGACAATGTCGGGAAGCCCTCTTACATCCACTAACACGTCAGTCATGCTTATCAAAAGGCTACCTAGCTCACATTAAAGCCCCCCCTTCCGAAATAAGTTCTCCGCCAGCGATGAATGAAAACGTTCACTTTTACGACTGTGTATAAGTAGCGCAGACCTGGTGAGAGTCACTTCTTCCAGGATTAATGATGAGTTGACGCTGTATTGTCCTCCTTGGGGGGCATCTGTCAACGCCAGCCCCTGCTTGAGACCAGGTGGGGGCCAGTGCAAGTTGCGTGCAGGGTGACCAAGGAAGGGTTAGCGGGGAAGAGTGGAGCAGTGGCTGGGCAACGGTGGAAAGGACAGGGCAGGCTGTCCCAAATGCCCTTTAAGTATGGCGCCTGGATCTTCAAACCCACGAGGCAATGGTGGGGATAACGACTTCCTGCCCCACACCCCCACCGCCCCCCCCAACCTCCCCCCCCCCACCACCCCCACCCCACACTCCCCCCACCCCCCCACCCCCCTCCCCCACCTCAAGAATCAGCGAGCTCCTCAAAGGTGCATATTTAATGAGCTGACTGGTGGGAGATTACATGGGGTCAGCTATCCCTCACCCATCACCCACAATCCTCCCCCAGAATCACTCCCACTTCCACACCCGCCACTGAGCTTAGACTTCAGGATGGAAGATTCCACCCATTAACTCCATTCCTCGCTCCCCAGATGCTGCCTGACCTGCTGAGCAGGTCTAGCATTTTCTGTTTTCATTTTCAATTTCTGTTCCGTGGTGTTTTTGTTTTTATTGCTTTGGCCAGTGTTTTTGAAGTGTAATGACTGTCTTAATGTAAGAAACCAACGTGTGCAGAGCAAAATACCACAAGCAGCAATGCGATGACGAGCAGATCATTTCTCTTCTCGTTGGTCGTTGGGTCGGGCTGCCAAGTTGGCCCTTCTTCGAAATAGCCCCATGGGATCTTTCACGTCCGCCCAAGAGGGCGGGCGGGGCCACGGTTTAAAAGACGGCACCTCCGACAGTGCAGCACTCCCTCAGCGCTGCACCGGGAGATTCAGCCTGGGTTCTGTGCTTGAGGTTGCTCTAATGGGACTTGCGAGAGCCTTTGCAGAAGGTAACTAAGAAAAAGATGGCAGACGGCAAAGAAACCACTTTGGCTCCAAGCCAGCAAAATAGCTGTGAAAATCAGCAACGTAAAACCCATAACTAAAGCCGGGGGGTGGGGGGGTCATGTCAGAAGATTGTGGCCCCTTCTTGCTTAGCATCTGAAAAATGAGAGAGTAAATTTTTGAACCCGATTCAACGCGATCCCCGGCGCTGATTAAACTCCACATTAAACACGTTGAGGGGCTCAGATTAATACTCTGTGGGATCCTAACACCTGCTAGCTTCACTCTCGCAAACACTGCCATCAATAATTGTTCATCTCTCCCTTTGCGAGTTTGTTTCTAAATGTCACGACTCCTTAGTGGTAATATAGAAAGAAAACCTACAGTGCTGTGTGCTTAATAGAGCCTTAGGCAACATCAGTTAAGTGGCAGAATCAGTCGTTACGCACAGCTACAGGAGTGACGCATGGCCAAATCAAACTGCAGCTGTTTCCTAAACTCTCTAATGTTCTTACCTTATCTTCCACAATTTACCCCCTTTTTTGCACCTTCAGCCACAGGCATCAGGAACATTCTTCAAGACTACTTAATTGGGCTTCAAAGCGCTCTGGTACGTCCCGATGTTGTGAAAGGTGCTACGTAAATGCAAATTTTACCCCTTCTCATTCACGCCTGCTGCGGAAAATTCCAAAGAACCTGGGTCGTGGCTTCCTCATGCTGTGTTTTTGCCTCTGACGTTTGTATCCGGCCAACACTGATGTGACGAAACTCTCTTCTCCCTGAAGGCTCCCAACATGAGATGATTTTCTCAGCCTAGTTCAAATGGTGTGTTGACCTTCACTGCGAGAGGACTCGAGTACAGGAGCGAGGATGTCTGACTGCAGCTATTCAGAGTCTTGGTGAGATCACACCTGGAGTATTGTGTGCAGTTTTGGCCTCCTTACCTAAGAAAGGATATACTTGTCATAGAGGGAGTGCGGTGAAGGTTCACCAGACTGATTCTGGGGTTGGCAGGATTGGCGTATGAGGAGAGATTGGGCCGACTAGGCCTGTAATCACTGGAGTTTAGAAAATTCTAACAGGGCTGGACAGACCGGATGCAGGGATTGTTTGCTCTGGCTGCCGGGGGATCTAGAACAAGGGGCCACAATCTCAGGATATGGGGCAGGCCATTCAGGTCTGAGATGTGGAGTAACTTCTTCGCTCAGAGGGTGGTGAACCTGTGGAATTCTCCACCACACAGGGCTGTGGAGGCCAAGTCACTGAATATATTTAAGAAGGAAATAGATAGATTTCTAGACTCTAAAGGTGTCAAGGAGCATGGGGAGAGAGTGGGAGTAAGGCGTTGAAATAGAGGATCGACCATGATCATATTGAATAACGGAGCAGGCTCGAAGGGCTGAATGACCTTCTCCTGCTCCTGTTTTCTATGTTTCTATGTTCCCCCAGAACACACATTAGTCTGCTCATAAGTCATCATAAATTGGCAACCACCTGAGAAGCATAAAATTGGTTGGTGTGGGGAGTAGGCGTTCCTGATACGTGGAGTTGGTGGAGTGGCGATAAGGTTATTGGACTAGTAAACCAGAGGCCCAGGTTAATGCTCTGAGATCCTGGGCTCAAGTCCCACCACGACAGCTGGTGGAATTTTCATTCAGTTAGTAAACCTGGGGTATAAAATGAGGCAACTATCATTGGTTGTTGTAAAACCCCATCCGCCTCACTAATGCCCCTTTAGGGAAGGACATCTTCTGGTCTGGCCTCCATATCCACTGCAATGTAGTTCACTCTGCATTGGCCTAGCAGCTTGGTTCAAAGGTAGTTAGGAGTGGGAAACAATTGCTGGTGTTCATCAGTGATGCCCATATCCCACGAGAGGAGAAATAATGAGCAAATTAGCAACACCACACTGATGCAGCACTGAGTGGTTTTCTGATTTTGACCTTCAGGTGCCCCTTGTTGGGGTAACAGGGAGCTTCACATTGCATGTGGCTTATTCTTCCTGCTGCAGTTTGGTGTTGGAAGTGCACTACTGCTTGGCGTTGAACGCCTCTTTCTGATCAGAATGAAACAGCTAGTGCTGGAGGGGAGGTCTAATTATATGGGGTGTTGTCCCACCCTTAGAGAGATTGTGTGGGTGGCCATTCTTTATATGTGACCCTAATCCATAGTGTCACCAAGCTATTTTACCATGGTGTGCTTCACAGACCTCCCCAATTCTGTCCTTGCATGTCCCGTCCAATCACAATTTCCAGCAAAGGTCACCAGATAGCGATCAGAAGCTGACTTTTTATTCTAACCCCCAACCTTCCATCCCCCAACCCCAGTGCTCCCACATCCTATCCTCTCAGGTACTGAGGCAGATTGTAGCACCCAGGAGCTAGCTGAAAGGGAATCAAAGCTGCGACATTCCTTACCCCAGTATGGGCACCACGCTGGATAGTGAGGAAGAAACGTCTTGCATTTATATAGTGCTGTTTATGACCTTTACAGTCACTGACGTAATTTGAATTGCAGTCATTGCTGTAATGTAGGAAACTCGGCAGCCGACTTGTGCGCAGCAAGATCCCACGGGGGGGGGGGGGGGGCGTAATGCGATAATAACAGTGATGTTGTATGAGGGATAAAATCTGGCCAGGATACTCGGGGGAGAACTCCCCTGCACTCCTTCGAAATAATGCCATGTATACCACGTTCTTAGTCTAACATCTCATCCGAAAGGCGGCACCTCCAACAGTGTAGCACTCCCTCGGTACTGTCAAAAAGTTGATTATTCAGACCCTGGGCATGTAAACACGGCTTGTATTGATGGCACAAGTGAGGCACGTTGTCTGGCATCATTCCTGGTGCTGAGTTTACTAAACACTACCCTATCATCTACTTTCTGGTGGATCAGGTGTTATCAAAGCTTGTGATAAAGTGGTAAGATTTTAGTTCAAACCAGCTTCAAAACAGGAAAGAAATTAAAAGATTCTCCCATTGGGAGCTCATACTTCTGCTGGCACTCACCAGAGGTAACAATTAATATAAATATTTCATTAGAAAATCAAAGTGTACATACCTTTTCACTTGTGGTCAGGGTTCATGCTAAAATTTCTAAATTTATTGTGCTGTAATGATTCCCCTTTGCTCCGTTTCCAATGGCTGGTCTTGCTGTGGGTTTTTATGAGTGTTCGAGACGGAAAGAGATCATGAGAGACAGACGAGAGACAGGCAGAGACACAGACTTACCTTAAAGTGTGGAATAGAGGTGCAGTTCAAGATGTAGCCGAGCGTACCTATCTGATCCCTCTGCATGAAAGCAATCTTATTAAAGGTTCTTGACACGAATGCTCTATCCTTTCCTTTGGCGCCTAATCCCTGGGATCTCAACGGGACCAAATACCTGGCAAGTGTTCGATTCATGAGGCCCAGGCTGACTGGTACATTAAGCTTTGTATGCATTAAACAAATGAGGCAAAATAGAATCTGTACTTGCTAAACCTACACTGGGCCCCAGTTGGGCCACACCTTAATCTTAAAATTCTCATCCTTGTATTCGAATCCCTCCATGGCCTCGCCTTCCCCTTGTCTGTCAGTTCCTCCAGCCCCCTAATCCTCTGAGATCTATGCACCCCTCCAAATCCGGCCTTCTGCACACTACTCTGATTCCCATCGCTCCACCATTGGTGGCCGCACCTTCAGCTGCCTGGGCCCTAAGCTCTGGGATTCCCTCCCCAGACATCTCCACCTCTCACTCCTCCTTTAAGAAACTCCTTAAAGCTGACCTCTTTGACCAAGGGTATGGTCACCTGTCCTAAAAACTCCTTTTCTGACTCAGTGTCAAATGTTGTTTGATAATACTCCTGTAAAATGCTTTGGGGTGTTTAACTGCATTAAAGTTGCTATACAAATGCAACTTGTTGTTGAATTGGGTCTGTTCAAAGAGGCAATGTGTTATGCACTTCCCTGTACATAGTTTGAAGGGAATGTGCCTGAGCATGTTGCAATGTGTTGAGTTATTATTTGTTTTGTAAGTAGCAAGCAGTTTGTATCATGTTCTCTCCCCACATATCTCTCTCTCGATCTGTTTTTTCATGTGTTTTACTCATTAACTGAAGTTGTTAACTCTCACTGGGTTATGGCTCCATAGGCATCGAACATCCCACAGCGTGTTGGTTAACCCTGCGTAACTTGTCTAGCTTGTTACTGACCCACTGGTGCCTTTCACGTCCTTTAGTGCCTTGGTCACCCACTGCAACACCCTTTGCAATCAGGTCAGCTGTAGCACAGTTGGTCATAACTCAGCTCTGGGTCAAGTCCTGCTCTGAGGGAGTGCTGCACTGTTGGAGGTACTGCCTTTCAGGTGAGACGAAACTAAGCTCCTGCCTGCCCTTTAGGGTGAAGGTAAGAGGCCCCATGGTATCATTTTTGGTGAAGAGCAGAGGGAGTTCTCTCCGGTGTCCAGGCCAATAGTTGTCCCTTAATTGATAATGCAAAAGTGAATGCCCTGGTCATTATTGCGCTGCTGTTTATGGGAGCTTGCTGTGCGCAATTTGACTGCTGTGTTTCCTGCATCACGACAGTAACTACACCTCATAGAAGAAGTGCTTTATTGGTTGTGAAGTGTTTTGTGGCAGCTGGTAGTTGTGATAGGTGCTATATAAATGTAAGTTTTTTTTTTCCATTGCTGAGAGACTGCTGCTCTTTGTGGTTGGCTGAGTTCATGGCAGGTGGGTGTTAAAAGCTGTTGTGGGAAAATTAAGATTTTCCTCTGTGGTTTGTAAAGCTTTCTGCTATATACAGGGTGGTGTCCTTTCTGATCTTTTGCTCCTCTAAGCTATAGAAGCATAGCAGAAATTCACTACAGCCTGAGGCTGACACTCCCAGTGCAGCACTGAGGGAGTGCTGCACTGTCTGCTGTGCTGTCTTCCAGGTGAGACGTTAAACCCAGACACCACCTGCCCCCTCAGATGGATGCAAAAGACCCCACGACCACTTTTAAATGGACTGCAGCGGTTCAAGAAGGCGGCTCACCACCTTCTCACGGGCAATTAGGGGTGGGCAATAAAAATGCTGGCCTAGCCAGCGACGCCCACATCTAGTGAAGGAATGAGAAAAAGGTTCGGGAGATGGCTCCCCGGTGTCCTGGACAGTATTTATTCTTCAATCAACTCCACCAGAACAGATTATCTGGTCTTTGTCACATTGCTGCTTCTGGGAGCTTGCTGTGCGCAGATTGGCCGCTGCATTTCCTAACATCACAGCAGGGACTACACCTCTAAAACACTTCACTGGCAGTCAAGTGCTTTGGGATGTCCTGAAGCTGTGACAGGCGCTATAGAAGTGCAAGCCTTTCTGCCTTTTAAAACATTCATCAAGTGCACACTTGAACTTGTTGCCAGACTCAATAAAGCTTGTACCAGCAGTTGGATTACAAGCTGTTAAATGCCGTAGATTACTGAGCTATATAACTCAGCTTTCTACATCAAAAGAGTTCAAGCAGAACAGCGCAGGCATCAGAGAATTTTTTTTTCTCTCTCTGCAAACCAGCCTCCTGTTCTTAGCCACTTGCTTGTGTTGTTTATTTCTTGTTCACTACTGTCTCAATGTGAGTCGAACCTGCAACTGCAGACTGGTGAGGAGGGGGGGAGGGGTCGAGGGGGTCGAACAGCGAAAATGGCAGTTCAGGGAATGTCGAGTGTGAGTGAGATTGAGAGGCTGCTGAGATCCGATGTCTGGGACCACGCTGAGAGGTGCAAAGTCTGCAGAATGGGGGGGGTGGGGGGGGTGGGGGGGGGTGGGGGGTTGGCGGTGTGGGACTGAGCCAGACTGAAATTGCTTTTGTTCCAAATTTTAAAATGAAAAAAAAACAGTCGGAGTGCAGCTCGGTCGCGAAACAGGTAATTTTGTCATTAGTCATTTTCACGTGTTTCGCTTCTTACTATCAAACGGATTGCCACACGGAATGCAAAACAGTCACAAAAAGAACTCGCATTTCGGTAGCGCCTTTCACATAGTAAAATGCCCCGAGATGCTTCGCAACAAAACTTAACTCGCACAAGGGTGCTGAGCAAAAGCTGGTTCAAAGATCTGGTATTAAGGGCCAACTGAAAGGAGAAATGTGAGGTAGAGAGAGGGAGAGCTGGAGGGGTTTAGGGATGGAATTCCAGAGCTTTGAGCCCAAGGCGGCTGTGAACACGGCCGCCAATAGCGGAGCGATTAAAATCGAGGAGACTCAAGTTATATGAGCACAGAGATCGCAGAGGTTTGTGGGTCTGGAGGAGATTACAGGGATAGCGAGGGGAGAGGCCATGGAGGGATTTGAAAACAAGGGTGAGAATTTTAAAATTCCGGTGTTTTGAGGGAGGGAGCCAGTGTAGGTCAGTGAATACAGGAGTTGCTGGGTGAATGGGACTTGGTGCAAGCTAGGAGCTTCATAAGTAGCTTTAGGATTTCGCTGCATCACTGTATATTACTATTGACTTATTATTGGTCAGGAAATGGTAACTGGAGCATGATAGGAATGGAAAGTTAGAGGAAAATTCTCACTCGCTTCCATCATTCTCCCTCCCCCAGTTCCACAGCCTCAAAACTCATAAGAGCCCCATACTTCCCTGGCCGTTTTCTTTCTCCCGTTCTGATAAATGGTGCTGGAGGACAACACCCCCTTTCTTCCAGTACCCTGGCCCCAGGGCTTCACCCTTCATGTGTGTGTGTCTGGGCGGTCAGCGTTGGATGGTTGTTCAACCACCAGGGGCTTCAAGCCAGCTCTGAACCTTGCGCACACACGCTGGGAGCCAAAACCGAAGGAACCTCAGCTACGCTCAAGGTGTTTGGACTACCTGGACACGTGGGATCGGGCAGGAAAGTAGAGTTGAGATAGAAGATCAGCTATGATCCTATTAAATGGCAGAGCAGGCTTGTGAGACCAGATGGATTTATAAAAATTTGTTCTTGGAATGTGTGTTATTGGGAAGGCCAGCATTTTTTGCTCATCCCTAATTGCCCTGGAACTGAGTGGCTTGCTTGGCTATTGCAGAAGGCAGTTAAGAATATATATATTGTATGTTGTATGTTCAATAGGCCTCACAAAGAGGTTCTGACTCTTGTATGGTTGAACATTATGTGTTTATTGATAACGCATAGCCGTGTACATATACACAGGGTATAGCCCAAACTACGAGCTAACTCCGTGCTTGCTTCTACACAGGTCTCTGTCCAGTCCACAACTCTCTCTAGTTTCAGATCATGTGTCACTTTACATCATACTGTGGGCGGTGCTGTTTCCTAGTCTCATGTTAACTTTGGCTATGCCAGATACCCTTTTATTGGAACATAGGAATTAGGAGTGGGAGTAGCCCATTTGGCCCTTCGAGCCTACTCCACCTTTCGATAAGATCATGGCTGATCTGGTTGTGGTCTCAACTCTGCTCTCCTGTCTGCTCCCCCATTACCCTTGACTCCCAAAAATCTGTCTAACTCAGCCTTGAATGTATTCAATAACTCAGCCTCCACTGCTTTCTGGGGGGTGGGGGTTGGGGGGAGAATTCCACAGACTAATGACCCACTAAGAGAAAAAAATTGTCCTCATTTCCGTCTTAAAAGGGAGACCCATTATTTTTAAACTGTGTCCCCTAGTTCTAGTCTTTCCCATCAGAGGAAACATCCATCAGAGGAAACATCCTCCTGGTGTTGAACCCATCAAGTCCCCTCAGGACCTTATATGTATCAGCAAGATCACCTCTCATTTTCTAAACTCCAGTGGGTATAGGCCCAACCTGTTCAAGCTTTCTTCATAACATAAGCCCTTTACCCCAAAGTACTGGTCAAGTAAACCTTCTCTGAATTGCTTCTAACGCAATGATAGTCCCTTTCAAATAAGGAGACCAAAACTGTGCAAAGTACTCTAGATGTGGTCTCACCAAGGCCCTGTGCATCTGCAGTAAAGCTTCCCTACTTTTAAATTCCATTCCCCTTGCCATAACAGCCAACATTCAATTTGCCTTGCAAATCACTTGCTGTACCTGCATCTAACGTTTTGTGATTCATGTAGCAGGACTGTGTCTGGCATCACATGTAGGTCAGATAGGTAAGGATGGCAGATTTCAATGTGATGAGATAGGATCTAGCCAGTTTAAAATGGAACCAGAGGCTGAGAGGAGAAACTGAGATGGAGCAATGGGTGATCTTTAAGGAAGAGATGCTTCAGGTACAGGTGCACCCCAGCACAGGCGAAAGGTAAGGGAGCCAAAAACAAGGCTCCATAGATGATGAGGAAGATAGAGATTATGAAGAAACAATAAAGGAGGGGGCATGGGTGTCTGTCAGGTGAGTTCTTCAGGTGAAAACCTGGTCAAATACAATAAGTTGAGAACAGAGGTGAAGAGGAAAATAAGACTGGCAAAGAGAGAGTAGGGCTATGCTTAGAGTAGATGAGTCGCATTGGCTTGTGTCCCAAGCTGCTAAAGGAAGTGGGGATAGAGATAGTGGAAGGGCTTGCTTTAATTTTTTAACTTTCCCTAGATATGGGGGAGGTGCGAGGGCATTGGAGAGTGGCAAATATAACATATTCAAGAACGGGCAAGCCAATTAGCTTAACATCAGTGCTGGGTAAGATTTTGGAATCCTTAGCCAGTGAAAAAATCAACAGGCACTTGGAGAGGTTGAGTTAATTAAGGACAGCCGGATTTGTAAAAGGCAGATCCTGTTTGACAAATCTCATTGAATATTTTGATGAAGTAACAGAGAAGATTGATGAAGGGAATGTTGTCCATTTTGTCTATAGGGATTTTAAGAAAGTGTTTGACAAGATACCGACAAAAAGGCTGGTTAACAAAATTGAAGCTTACATGGAGTAGGAGGGCCAGTGTGCTATTGGATAAAAAGATTGGCTCAGGGACAGAAAACAGCGAGCCATGGTGGTTGGTTTTGACTGGAGGGGAGTAGATAATGGTATTTCCCAAGGGTCAGTACTATTGTCCACTGCCTTTTTTTTGCAATATATAAATGACTTGGATCTTGGAATGTGGAGTAAAATTTCAAAATTTACTGATGATACCAAACTCAGAGGAGTGGCAAACAGTGAGGATGATATGAATTGCCGGCAGTAGGACCCAGATAGGCTGGCAGAATGGGCGGGCAAGTAACAGATGGAATTTATTACAGAGAAATGTGAGGCGATGCAGCTTGGCGGAAGGGATGGGGAGAGACAATGTGGACTCAATGGCACAATTCTAAAGAATGTGCATGGACAGGGGGACTTGGGGGTGCATGTGCATAGACCTTTGAAGGTGGCAGGACATAATGATAGTGAGATGGGAGCTAAGCATATGGGACCTTGGGCTTCATAAATCGAGGTATTGAGTACAAAAGCAGAGAAGTTATGCTGAACCTTTATAAAGCTCTGGTTGGACCCCAACTAAAATATTACTTCCATTTCTGGTTACCACACTTTAGGAGGGATGTGAGGGTTTTGAGATGGTGCAGAGGAGATTTACCAAAATAGTTCCAGGGATGGGGGATTTTAGTTAATACTTTAGTTTGGAGAAGCTGGGGTTGTTCTCCTTGGAGAAAAGGAGATTATGGGGAGATTTGGTAGACGTGTACAAGATTATGATATGCTTAGATAACCCTTCCCATTAACTGATGGTACACAGATTTAGGATTTTGGTCAAGAGATGCAGGGGGATGTGAGGAAGAACTTTTTTATGCTCTGAGTGGTACTGAAAGTGGTACTTTCAATGGGAGCTGGTCTAGGGCAGACATCATATAGTTTAGAAGGGTCTTTCTGCATGATATTGGTCCATATCGTTACCTGAACTGAGGTTGATCGCCTGAGAGAGTCGTGTAGTATAAAGGGTTAATGTTAAGTATGTAAATATATAGTCTACATCATCAGTGAGGTAAGATCACATGATAACAGAGCTTAGAGAGAGAAAGTTCTATGTAGAACCTCGTGCTAAGCCTATATTGTACATAGTTAGTATTCAACAAAAGGTGGTTTGTCAACAGCCTTGTCTCTAGCAGTATCTGTAAGTCAAAATCATAAACAGCCCCATCTAAGAACCATAACAATTATAACAAAAGTTGGAGAGCAATTTTCCAGAATATGTATTCCTGTATTGGCCCTGCTCTTTTCCTCACTGTGCTTTATTTGCCTTTTGCGCCTAGGCATCCTGTATCTGTCATGCATCGTACATGCACATTACCCAATTAGATGTGCTGGATCAATAGTGACTCGGTTTAAATTGTGTTTCAGGCAATCTTTAAAATTTGATCAATCACACAGTGGGGGAGGGGGCTTACAGAAGAGGGACAGGACTTTAAAGATGACCTCATGGTGCATAAAGCAATATGTTTCCTTTTCAAAGCAGCTCTGCCATCAGCCTAGCCTCTGATCTCTTATCAAGCTGTGCGTTACTTTAAGAAAGATTTAAAGCTCTTATGATTTGATCGGAAAGTAGAGAAATTTCAATCGACTCTTCCCCTCCCACTCCAGTACAACTCACCCTTTAACCAGCCAGGCCAGTGTGCCTTTGGAGGTTCAACACAGGTTATAGAAATAGTCAAAGATTCAAGCCCTGCAATGCTTTGCTGCAAGAAGAAGGGAAATAATTTTTTTTTATTCATTCACGGGATGTGGGCTTCACTGGCTGGGCCGGCATTTATTGCCCATCCCTAATTGCCCTTGAGAAGGTGGTGGTGAGCTGTCTTCTTGAACCGCTGCAGTCCCTGTCGTGTAGGTACACCCACAGTGCTGTTAGGGAGTGAGTTCCAGGATTTTGACCCAACGACAGTGAAGGATATTTCCAAATCAGGATAGTGAGTGACTTGGAGGGGAACTTCCAGGTAGTGGTGTTCCCATTTGTCTGCTGCCCTTGTCCTTCTAGGCAGTAGTGGTTGTGGGTTTGGAAGATGCTGTCTAAGGAGCCTTGGTGAATTCCTGCAGTGCATCTTGTAGATGGTACACACTGCTGCTACTGTGCATCGGTGGTGGAGGGAGTGAATGTTTGTGGATGTGGTGCTAATCAAGTGGGCTGCTTCGTTCTGAATAGTGTCAAGCTCTGCAATGCCTGTTGTTGGAGCTGCACTCATCCAGGCAAATGGGGAGTATTCCATCACACTCCTGACTTGTGCCTTGTAGATGGTGGAGAGGCTTTGGGAAGTCAACAGATGAGTTACATGTCACAGGATTCCTAGCCTCTGACCTACTCTTGTAGCCACAGTATTTATATGGCTAATCCAGTTCAATTTCTGGTCAGTGGTAACCACCAGGATGTTGATAGTGGGGGATTCAGTGATGGTAATGCCACTGAATGTAAAGGGGCGATGGTTGGATTCTCTCTTGTTGGAGATGGTCATTGCCTCACACTTGTATGGTGCAAATGTTACTTGCCAGTTGTCAGCCCGAGCCTGGATATTGTCCAGGTCTTGCTGCATTTGGACATGGACTGCTTCAGTATCTGAGGAGTCACGAATGGTACTGAACATTGTGCAATCATCAGCGAACATCCCCACTTCTGACCTTATGATGGAAGGAAGTTCATTGATGAAGCAGCTGAAGGTGGTTGGGCCGAGGACACTACCCTGAGGAACTCCTGCAGTGATGTCCTGGAGCTGAGATGACTGGGTTCCAACAACCACAGCCAGCTTCCTTTGTGCTAGGTGTGACTCCAACCAGCAGATGTTGCTTGACAGGAAGCCAATATAGGTCACTGAGCACCCGGTTCACAGCAAATTATGACATGGGCAGCTGAGTTTGGATGACCTCAAATTTATGGAGCGTAGAATGTGGGAGACCAAGCTGGACTGCGTTGGAGTAGTCTAGTCTAGAGGTAACGAAGGCATGGGTGATGGTTTCAGCAGCAGATAAGCTGAGCTGAGTGAAGTCAAGCAATGCTACAGAGGTGGAAAAAGGCAGTTTTAGTGATGGCGTGAATATGAGGTTGGAAACTCATCTCAGGATCTCAAAAAGGATGGAAACTTCATCTCAGCAACAAGGCCTCTGTTGTCCTAAAGCGCTTTTCAGCCAATGAAGGACTTTCTGAAGCATGGTCACTTTTGTAATGGAGGAAACATGGCAGTCAAATTGTGCACAGCAAGCTCCCACAAACAGCATTGTGATAACGACCAGATACTCCGTTTTTTTTAAGTATTGATTGAGCGTTAAATATTTGGCATCTTGCACACTCATTGCAAGGTCTCCAAAAAGTGTTTTTATTTCTGCTCATGAATATTAAATTACATGGAACAGAATCTCAAGCCTAGTGTTTTGAAGCAGGAATGAGGTGCACTCGCAGAATGTAATGATTCATTCACAGACTCAAGTGACTCTTCCGTATTTGCCACTCTTTGCACTGTTTTACTTTCACCACCAGAGGGAGCTCCTTTTCCTTCCCATGGTGCACTCTGGGGAAGACGCCAACCCTGAAGCCATTTTGTCTTCCACAGCTCGACAATTAATCTTTGAGGAATTCCTTTCCTTTTGCTCACAGGAGCAAAGTAAAATGGAATAAATAATAAATGACCATTTCTGTTTATGTCACGGAATTCTTTCACTAGCCTTTGTTCTATTTTTAATGGAGAACTTTTGCAGCAAAAAGGCTCCAGGGAACGCAAAGGGGTCAGAAACTCAGAGACTGCTACTTAAAATTCAATGGCCTGCAATGAAAGTTGAAGAATCATCGAGACACTTTGATCCATGGTCTGGGTTTAGCAGATCTGCTGAAGCTAAGATGCTTCCTTGCACATGTACCAGCGTCACACATATGGCCACTCTAGAGCTGACAACAGATAGTGGGAATCAAACACACCTAATGTAAAAGCAAAAAACTGTGGTTGCTGGAAATCCAAAACAAAAATAAAAATACCTGGTAAAACTCAGCAGGTCTGACAGCATCTGAGGAGAGGAACACAGTTAACGTTTTGAGTCCATATGACTCTTCAACAGAACTAATGTGTCGTTTGTGGATCAGTTGGTTGCACTTTGAACCACAAGGTCCTTGGTTCAAGTCCCTGCAGGGCTTGAAGATTGAAATTAAGTCAGGAACTCCACAGTACAGTGCTACAGGGGAATGATGTGCTGCCTTTCAGGTCAGATGCTAAACTGAGGCTTCATCTGCCTGCTGGGTAGGATATCCTGCTGTGCTAATTTGAAGAAGAGCGGGGGAATTATCCTTGGTGTCATCACCAATATTTATCCCTCAAATCAACATCATAAAACAGATTACTAGACACTACTGTTTGTGGGAGCTTGCTGTGCGCAAATTAGCTGCTGCATTTCCTACATTACAACAGTGACTACATTTCAAAAAGTACTTCATTGGCTGTAAAGTGCTTTGAGGCATTCAGTTGTCGTGAAAGGTGCAATTCAAATCTACCTGTCACTCTGTATAAAATATAGAACTCTTCCAGAGTTTGAATTTGGCATTTTGATGAATGGAGCCTTTTCCATACGCCGCTGTGATGAAATGTTCAGCAAAAGATTGCTCCAGCATTCACGTTTCTGACTTCCCTATATCATTTAACTGTTGGATGTTTCCCAGGGGAAAGAGCTTACTGCTGAAAAATGAGACATTCTGTCAAAGCTTTTCGTCTTGCACTCATCAGGACAGCTCGCAAGAAAATACCAACAGTAAAGAGGAACAACAATTTTTACTGCATGGGAAGAGGGTGATGATTGGTTAGCAAGTAGACTCTTGATCGGTGGAAGCGTGAAAAATGCAGCAAGAAACAGTAAACTGCCCAGATTTGTTCAAATTCAAACTGGGTAGGTCCAGTCTGATTGGTCAAGGCATTGCACTGGGGAGTGAACCAGGGAATGACAGTTCCCCAAGATTTTGTTTATTTGGAAAAGGTGCAATGTGTGGACATGTTCCTTCTGTCTGCAAAGGCCAGGGCCCTGTGTGTGATTATATATGCAGCTTCTAGCATGTATAAGTGAGCCACACTGCGAGCCCGCCTGACAATCTTAAATTGGTTTCCACTGTAATTCTTAGCACAATCAGGGGTGTTTAGTAAGTGCTGTCCTATCTCCAAAAACACGTTTTCACTTCTCAATGCCATGAAAGCGAATTAAACCAAATCTGCCTATGGGCAAATTGGCTACAATGCTGATTTTCCATTGGTGGAGAGGAAAATTGAGCGGGGGCTAAAACTGATCCCATGGCTTTCTCACTTGTTGAATTAGATTAAAATTACTACCCCCCCATCCACCAACTCCCTATAATCCACCCATCTATTAGTCAACTGGGAAAAGCAAGGCCACCGTCTTTCAAAGAAAGAATTTGCATTTAGAACCATAGAAATGTTACGGTGTAGAAAAAGGCCATTCAGCCCATCATGTCTGTGCTAGCCAAAAGGATAAAAAAGAAACTAGCCGCTCATTTTAATCCCACTTTCCAGCACCTGGTCCATAGCCTCACAGGTTATAGCACTTCAGATGCAGATCCAGGTACCTTTTAAATGAGTTGAGCATTTCAGCCTCATCCACCGATTCAGACAGTGAATTCCAGACACCCACCACCCTCTGAGTGAAAAACTTTTCTTCATGTCCCCTCTAATCCTTCTACCAATCACTTTAAATCTATGCCTCCTGGCAATTGACCCCTCAGCTAGGGGAAACAGATCTTTCCTGTCTACCCTATCTAGGCCCCTCATAATTTTGTACAGCTCAATTAGGTCATCCTTTAGCCTCCTCTGTTCCAAGGAGAACAACCCCAGCCTATCCAATCACTCCTCACCGCTGCAATTTTTAAGCCCTGGCAGCATTCTGGTAAACCTCCTCTGTACTCTCTCCAGAGTAATTATGTCTTTCCTGTAATGTGGTGACCTGAACTGTACACAAAATTCCAGCTGTGGCCTAACCAGTGTTTTATACAGTTCCAGCATTACATCCCTAATTTTGTATTCAACACCTTACCCAATAAGGGAAAGCATTTCATATGTTTTCTTGCCCATCTTGTCCATCTGTCCTGCCACCTTCAAGGACCTGTGGACATGCACTCCAATGTCTCTTAACTTCCTCAACCCCTCTCAATATTGAGCATTCCCTTCCTTTTGTTTGCCCTCCCCAAATGCATTACCTCACACTTTTCCGGACTGAATTCCATTCGCCGTTTCTCCGCCTAATCAACCAAACCATTGACATCATTTATATGACACCTTTCACGTTCCCCGGATACCCCAAAGTTTTTCACAGCCAATGAACTAACTTTGAGGTTTAGTCATTGAGGGAATCGCTACAGCCAAGCTATATACAATAAAGTTCTGTCAATGGTTGTAAGTGATGAATCAAGTAATCTGTTTTAGTGAATTTGGTTTAGGAATCACTATTGACCAGGACAACAGCGGTGTCCATGTTTTTTGTGTAGTTCCGTGGGATCTTTTATATCCACTTCTACAGGCAAACGGGTCCTATATAAGGTTGCCAACTCTGGTTGGACACAGCCCTGGAGATTTCACCACATCTTAGCCAGTGAATCAAGTGTTTTTTTTTTGTCCCCTCTCCAATACTTTTATAATTAATAAATTAAAGCTTCGAAAATGGCACAATTTATTTCACGACCTCGATCCCGCCATGACCTTTCACCTGGATTGCTCACCGCAGCATCCTGGAGATTAGCCTTCAATTCCTAGGGTTGCCAGGGCAATCCTTGGGGGGGTGGGGGGCGGCACTTGAATGTCTGACCGACTGACAAAGATTGAAGCCAGGGGAGGATAACGACTGTCTGTGTCCATCAAAACAGCAACATAAGAGCAGAATGGACCAAGTGCCAGATATGTGGAATAATCACGAGATTTGCCTCAATAAGTCAGCCAAGGCTTAGTAGTTCTGTCTCTGAGTCAGAAGGCTGTGGCTTCCTGGTTTTGCTCCAGAGAATTGAGTGTGTGATTTAATTTAGAAAATGTTTGGGAATAGATAAACAATCTGCCTTTGTTGAGTGTCTTTAATGTAGAAAAACACTCACAGAAGAGCTAGGAAAGCCAGATCTGACACCAAGCCACACAGAGAAACATAGGCTGCCATCAAATTCTAGTTTCAGGAGGTGGATTTTAAGGAGTATCTTAAAGGAGGAGAGGCAGAGGTGGAGAGGTCTAGGGAGGGATTCCCAGAGCTCAGGACCCAGGCAGCTGAAGGCTCAGCCACCAATTGTGGAGCTATTAAAATCGGGGACTTGCAGGGATGGAGTTGGAGTCTGCTTCAGCGTTTAATGTTCTTGGACATTGAGGGCAACAGTTGAACGAGCTTAAAATCGGGGATTTGCAGGGATGGAGTTGGAGTCTGCTTCAGCGTTTAATGTTCTTGGACATTGAGGGCGACAGTTTGAACGAGCGCTGTGGAGGCTCTGAGCTGCATTTGCAGTGTTTGCAGTTAGTGGGTGGAGTTGAGTAGCATTAAACTGAAACGCTGCAGAGGCATGAGCGTGAGTGAGCGCGTGTGAGGTGAAAAGCCTTCAGCTGCCTCGAGAGGTGCTGGGCTGTCAGGAAGCAACTCGAAATGTCACACTCCAGCATCTTCGGCCTCCGAGCCAAATATTACACCCTCACCTTCACTTCAACCCCTAGCCTTATCTCCAGCTGGATTGTTAGTTACCCTATTCTGACTCCACCTCCATTCTTTGTTCTCTGTAAGTTTTGGCTAATCTGAAATTCTGCCTGCGTTCCCTTGCCCACTCGCCTGCCACACTGCCCTCACTTACTCCTGCTGCCCCACAATCTCCAATTTAAAATTCTCTATTTAATTCCCTTCAGGCATTTGCCCGCCCCGATCTCTGTCACCTCCTCCAGCCCTTCAACCGCCTGACCCTCCCCCTCCAGAATTCATTGGCTGTAAGGGGCATCCTGAGGTTGTGAAAGGCTCTATGTAAATGCATGTCTTTTTTTTCATTACATGGAACCACAGGGCTGTAGAAATGTTATGGCAGCAGAAAGAGGCCATTCAGCCCATCATGTCTGTGCTGGCCAAAAAGAGAGTAAAGAAACTAGCCGCTTGTTTTAATCCCGCTTTCCAGCACCTGGTCCATAGCCTTGCAGGTTACAGCACCTCAGATGCTGATCCAGGTGCCTGTTAAATGCATTGAGCTAACTTGAAGACATTTTCCCAATGAATGCTCACCCTGTACTGTTCATCTCACTGTGGTTGTTTGACATCTGATTTGACCCTCAGATACAGCATCAGCTTCTCACTTCCTGTTGTGTTCATGTTTATGTGAGAGTTGTTTTCGACTCGCACGTTACTGAGACGGAGATCACTCAGGGACCCTCGATTCTGCTAAGTTATTTCATCAGCCGCCTCCCTCGATGCAGCTCTGGAACTGAGGGCTCAAACTGCGACAGCGGCAGCTGAGGGGGGGGGTGTAGGGGGGTGGGGGGGGGTGGGGGTTCAGGATCTGGGCTG
The DNA here is from genome assembly GCF_017639515.1 of Carcharodon carcharias. Taxonomy (NCBI): domain Eukaryota; kingdom Metazoa; phylum Chordata; class Chondrichthyes; order Lamniformes; family Lamnidae; genus Carcharodon; species Carcharodon carcharias. The sequence goes on along the minus strand of NC_054497.1, from coordinate 6,261,349 downwards.
TCTGTGGCTCATGGGTCCTGGGTATGGGGCGGCAGGGGAGAAGGGGGCGGCAGGGGAGGGGAGACAATCTGGAAGCACAAAGAGGAAGGAGTCAGTTAAACCTCCCTTCCGACCTTCGTCTGAAGGTCTATCGAGGAGAGATTTCAGCGTTGGGAAAGGAGGTGGTGAAGGGAGGGAGTCACAATGTATGGAAGCTAATGGTGGAGGGGCAGCTGGGGCATTGGTACAACCTGGTGGCTTTTATTTGGCAAAAGATGACTGTGAAACCTGGCTAATCTACTGGCAAATTTCACCGGGAGATGCTTGGGGTGGGGGGGGAGATGCCGTAACTGGTGTGGCCCCAGTGCCATACTTGCTTGGAGGTACCTAAGCTGTTCTCTGCAGTGGGGTGGAATGGGGTGAGGGTCGGGGTGGTGGTTGGCGGGGGGGTGGTGGGGGGTGGGGGGATGGGTGTTACTGATGGTCTCGTTCCTCCCAATGAAATTAGGAGGCGTGGGTGCGGAGAGTCCGGTCACTGATACTGGACAAGAAGGAGTTTGGCATTGGCAGTGCCTCAGCAAGGTAGGCCAGTTTGCACTACAGGACGTGACATGTTAGCTGTAGTACCTGTGCCTTTGAGGCAAACATGTTGTGAGTTTGAATCCCACCCCGGTGACTTGGGACAGGATTTCAGATCTTGGGACTGGACCCTGGTGGCAGGGTCAAATGGGGGCCACTCTGTGAGGAACAGTCACCTGGCACTGATTTTCCTTGAATCGGCCAATTAGCAGCCAGAGGGTAGACTCACCGTCCAATTAAGTCTGCCTTTACAGGTAAGAGAGAGAGAGAGGGCGCTTCAAGATGGAGGTGCCCATTCTCTGACATTTTAGATTCTTGAATAAAGAAGAGGCTTAGCAGCTGGGGCAGCTTTGCCCTGGTGGAGCCCCTCCACAGGGCGGCCTGTGACTGTGGCTGAAGCCAGGTCTCAAAGCCTGCCAGGTGTGCTGGCGTCCCCTGGTTTGCCACCGAGAAGCCACCTCCAGGCTGCTGGCCTAGCCCCAATGCCTCTGAAAATCCCAGCCATCCTCTGATGATAAGCCTTCAGCGGCCTTTATCAGGCCTTAACTCATCATCTTCCGCTTGTGGGTGAATTTTCCTGCTGCCCCATCCAGTCTCCAGGAAAATGGGTTGGTGGCCAGATGTTGCCTGCAGTGTACAATGGTTTAATTGTTCTATGTTTGTTTTACTTATTGTTTGTTCATAGGATGTGGGCTTCGCTGGCTGGGCCAGCATTTATTGCCCATCCCTAATTGTCCCTTGAGGAGGTGGTGGTGAGCTGCCTTCTTGAGCCACTGCTGTAGTCCATGTGGTGTAGGTACACCCACGATGCTGTTAGGGAGAGAGTTCCAGGAGTTTGACCCAGCAACAGTGAAGGAACGGAGATATATTTCCAAGTCAGGATAGTGAGTGGCTTGGAGGGGAACTTCCAGGTGGTAGTGTTCCCATGCTGCTCTTGACCTTCTAGATGGTAGTTGTCGTGGGTTTAGGAGGGGCTGTCTAAGGAGGCTTGTGAGTTTGGTAACTGATCTATACACACTGTGCTTGATTGGTCAAGCCTGGGTGTTGATTCAGAGCAAAGTAAATAGACATACAGAAGCTACCAGAAGCTGAACTGGGAGGATGGTGTAGACATTTTAAAGCATTGTACAAAACTCTGTAAGTTCCTGCACTCTTAGAAACTAGTGTCATCTCGACATTGCTCAGGGGAAAATTAAATATATTAAGTATACAGCAGTGCCAGCAAACCAGCAGCATCAAGCTCGGTGCCCATCCACACTCAGCTGTTCTCGTCTCAGTGCTGGAAAAAACCCAGCCCTCGAGTGCAAAATCTAGGCTGATACTCCAGTGCAGTACTGAGGGAATGCTGCACTGTCAGAGGGCCTCACTTTCAGGTGAGATGTTAAAATCGCAGCCCTGTCTGCCCTCTCAGGTGGACTTAGAAAACTCCATGGCATTCTCCTCTGTAGTGTCTAGGTCAATATTTATCCCTTGACCAACATCACTAAAAAACAGATTACCTGGTCTGCATTGCAGTGCTGTTTGTGGGAGCTTGCTGTGCGCAAATCAGTGACCATGCTTCCTACATTACAACAGTGAATACACCTCAAAATAGACTTCATTGTCTGCAAAGCTTGTTGAGACACTCTGAAGTCATACACAACATCCTATCAGGGAGGTGGCAGTGCAGCGGTATGGCAAGTAACCCAGGGACCCAGGCTAATGTTCTGGGGACATGGGTTCAAATCCAGCTGATGGAATTTAAATTTAGTTAATAAAATCTGGAATTGAGAGCTAGTCTCACCAAATGGTAACCATAGTGACTATCATCAAATGTCAAAAAAGCCCTTGAAGGAAATCTGCCTGGTCTAGCCTACATGTGACTTCAGACCCACAGCAACGTGGTTGTTTCTTAAATGACTGAGCAAAGTTACTCAGTTCAAGGGCAACTAAGGACGGACCCCAGCGATGCCCCACATCCTGTGGAAATTTTCACTACAAAAGGAGCAAAGGACATGTCAGTAGGGTGGAAATCCCTCAACAGGAGCCAGTAATCTCAGCTGTTTCTCAGTCAGCAGAGTGTTGCTTGCTATTTTAATTAAATTAGTGAGGACTGGCCCCTGAATGACCCCAGAGATTTCCTGTTTTGTGCACAGAGCAGTTCGTGTGTGTGTGTGTGTGTGTATTTTTTCCCCTCTTCAGAATAAACATCTGCTCAGCTCTGACACGACTTCAAGCCTCTGCCCCCTTCCTTTCTCGAGGGCTGAAGGCAGGAAATTCTTGACTCTATCGCTTCCTGACATCTCCCTCCCTCTTTCTCGCTGCTTTTCGCCTGACTTGCTTGTTTTCTCGGCTCCTGCAGGCTTGGCATCTGCTTTCTTTCAGAAAGAAAAAATAAATTAGTTAATGCGTCTTCTTTAAACCATGTCAGCCACTTGATCCTTGCGGGGAGATAGCTGAAACATTTTTAACAGCTCCTACATCAGCAGGAAACCCTCAGCTAAGCTCAAGACTCAGGTAATAAGATCTTATTTTATTTAACAATGGGATAAGTTAGATTCCAGTCCATGTAAAAATTAGCGGGAGCCATTCGTCGGGGTTTAATTTCCTGAACTAACAAATATCACCAACAGCTTGAGTGCTTTGTTTTGCATTATGGTCGAGTGCGAAATTTAGAGTCTTATATTTTCCCTGTTAAATAATCCAACCCGCTTGGGATTAAGCAAAGCAGCGAGTGCAGCAAGGGTGAGATAATCGGTGTGGGAAACTTTGAAGGAACAGATTGTCTGCATTGAGCTGATCTGCGTCGGCTGGCTTTAGTCGGAGGTGGAGCTCCTTTCCTTGAAGATAAAGGATGTTTCCACAACAAGGGAACTCAAATTTGTAACAAGGTCGGGGGGGTGGGGGGGAGTCCCCGTAAAATGCTGGATTCTATCCTCTTAGTTGTGTCAATCCCGGGATGAGACGCTTACTTTACTAGGAAAGGTTGGGCCTTTCCCCATTGGAGTTTAGGAGGATGAGAGGTGACCTTATTGAAACATCTAAGATCCCAAGGGGATCTTTGGCTCTGTAGAAGAGTCACAGGGACTCGAAACGTTAACTCTGTTTCTCTCTCCACAGATGCTGTCAGACCTGCTGAGTTTTTCCAGCATTTTCTGTTTTTATCTCAGACTCTCCAGCATCTGCTTGTGTATTTTGCTTTTATCTTAAGATCCCGAGGGGATTTGATAGGGTGGTTACTGAGAGGATGTTTCCCTTTGCGGGGGAGACTAGAACCAGGGGGACACAGTTTAAGAATAAGAGGTCTACCGTTTAAGACGGAGATGAGGAGAAATGTTTTCTCTCAGAGGGTTGTTGGTGTGTGGAATTCTCGTCCCCAGAGAGCAGTGGAGGTTGGGTCATTGAATTTATTCAAGCCTGAGTTGGACAGATTTTGATGGACGAGGGAGTCAAGGGTTATAGGGGACAGACAGCAAAGCGGAGCTGCGATCATAACCAGATCAGCCATGATCTTGTGAAATGGCAGGGCAGACTTGAAGGGCCGAACAGAATACTCCTGCTCCTAAGTCCTGGACTAAACCTGGACAATAAATAAAGATCTGTGGAAGGAAATAGAGGGTCTTTGAAATGTGGATGCTCAGACGAATGCTGAAAATTCCATAGATGGACCCTAAGACAAATAGAGAGGGGCTTGAAGTTGCAAGAGCAAAACAAACTCTAAAAAGCAACATCCAGAAAATAAAGTGTCAAATGAATATTAGATCAGAGTTGAAAAGCTACAGAGATCTCTGCTAGAGGACAAAGTGAAGGACAGCAGAAAGAGGGTTTGATCTAGGGGTAGTTGGATAGTGGACATCACAGAGTGGTTGCAGACGAGCTACAGTGGATGTGTGAGGATGGCACAGTGCAGACAAGTGTGGCACAGCCTGACAGCAGATCTCCTGGTAGGAGTAGCTACAAGCAGAGAGAGAAAGGAGAGAGAGAGAGAGATAGAGAGAGAGAGAGAGATAGAGATAGATATAGAGAGAGAGAGATAGATAGTGAGCGAGAGAGAGAGAGATAGATAGAAATAGATATATAGAGAGAGATAGAGATAGATATAGAGGGAGAGGTAGATAGAGAGAGAGATAGAGAGACAGAGAGAGATAGAGAGAGAGAGATAGAGAGAGAGAGAGATAGAGATAGATATAGAGAGAGAGAGTAAGAGTTCCATTCAGAACCCCGGTTGAGGAGTGCAGTCTGGGGGCTGTTCCTGGTCCTGGGGCAAGCTGGGCTGTACATCCCCACTGCACCGTCCCAGTCACTGGGAAGGAGCACAGGGAAAAGAATGACTCTGAAATGACTTTGACTGCATCTGGAGTGCTGTATAGAGTTTTGGTCTCCTTACCTAACAATGGATATAATTGCATTGGAAGCAGTTTAGAGAAGATTCGCTTGACTGATTTCTGGGTTGAAGGGATTGTCTTATGAGGAAAGGCTGAGCAGTTTGAGCCCATACCCATTGGAATTTAGAAGAATGAGAGGTGATCTTATTAAAACATACAAGACTCTGAGGGAGCTTGACAGGTTGGATGTTGAGAGGATGTTTCCCCTTGTGGGGGAATCTAGAACCAGGGGTCACTGTTTAAAAATAAGGAGTCTTCCATTTAAGACAGAGATGAGGAGAAATGTTTTGTTCAGAGAGTCTGTGGAATTCTCTACCCCAGAGAGCAGAGGAGGCTGGGTCATTGAGTATATTCAGGGCTGAGTTAGACAGATTTTTGATGGAGAAGGGAGCCAAGGGTTATGGGGGTGCAAACAGGAAAGTGGAGTTGAGACCACAACCAGATCAGCCATGATCTTATTGAATTTTGGAGCAGACTCGATGGGCTGAATGGCCTTCTCCTGCACTTATTTCTTGTGTTCACTTGTTCTTGGCGAAAACTCAGTGGGCGAGTATCATATTTTCATTTCATGTGGTCTCCAGCTCTAGTCTGACTTTGATCTTGTGGTTGAGTGAGGGTTTCACTTGTCCTTCAGTTGCGTGACAGTTTTGTGTGACTTTTGGTCATGTGGTGGCTTCATGTGACTCACTGGTGTGTGACCTACCCAACCCCTGGTTTTCCTCCATGGCTCCTCTGACTGGAGAAGTTCATTCTGTGTGTTTTTCATTTCCTGTCCAATCCATCCTTGCTCCATTCTCACTGTCGGAGTAGAACGATGCATCCTAGCCTGATGGATCAATGTCAACAGCTTGCAGGAGAGGGCAACAAATTGGTCAACAATCCAAGGAGCTCTCAGGACAAGCCGACAGCTGCTTAAAGGTCCAAAATTGTTTTCGGACAAGAAAAGCCTTTAATGGGTTCAGTTGGTAAACACATTGATCATGGAATCATCCAGGTGCACACTGGGGGGCCTAGAACAAGGGGTCACACTCTCAGGATAGAGGGTAGACTACTCAGGACTGAGATGAGGAGAAACTTCTTCACTCAGAGGGTGATGAACCTGTGGAATTCTCTACCACAGGAGGCTGTGGAGGCCAAGTCACTGAATATATTTAAGAAGGAAATAGATAGATTTCTGGACTCTAAAGGTGTCAAGGAGTAGGGGGAGAGAGCGGGAGTACGGAGTTGAGATAGAGGATCAGCCATGATCATATTGAATGGCAAAGCAGGCTCGAAGGGCCGAATGGCCTGCTCCTGCTCCTATTTTTCAATGTACGAGGCCATTCAGCCCGTTGATTCGATGGGCAGAAGTTTTGCATGGTCAGGTGGGCCCGGGAATGGCCGGGAAATGGTCCACTACCCGCGATCGTCCCCGCCGACAGTGATTTCACGCTGGCCGGCCAATTAACGGCCAACCGGCATGAAGTGTGCGCTGGAAGGTCCGGCGCTGCCGGGGGTGGGGGAGTGGGAAGAGGGCGAGCGCTGAAGTCAGCCCGGGCGACAGGGAGTGCGGGGTGAGAGCTGCCTCAGGGAGCTGAAGAATTCAAAGCCAAAAATAAAGGCTATGAAATTCCAAAAAAAAATCACCGAAACATTCCGCTGATAAAAATTCTGCCCAAACGTTTTAATTTTTTTAATTTAATTAATGTCGGAAGTCTCATCCCGCCCGTGAATGAGGTTTCCTCAAAAACCCAAAGGCCGCCTGGCCGATTCTGCCCCCCCCCCCCAACCGTTAACATTGGACGGGCAGTGAGAAATCCAGGTTAATTAATACATTAATAGCCTTAACAAGCCTCTTAATTGTCGGCGAGCGCGCTGCTGCCTCTCGCGCAACCTGCCAACCGAAATATCGCGCCAGCGTGCGATGGCACTAGCTCGTGCCCACACGCCGAGCGAGAAACCCTGCCCCATGCCATGGAGCGATCCAGTCAGCCCCATTCCCCTGCTCTAACCCAGAGCCCGGCAAGTTCATTTTCCACCAGCGCCCATCCAATTTCCCTTATGAAATCGTTCATCGTCTCTGCTTCCGCCTCCCCCCCCTCGTGGGCAGCGAGTTCCAAGTCATTACCGCTTACTGAGGAAAAAAGTTCCTCTTCACACTTGTCCTTTATCTCTTGCCCAAAACTCTGTTCCCCCCTTGTCCCAACATCTTTGCCTTGTCTACCTTACCTAAACCTGTCATAATCTTGTACACCTCTATCAATCTCAGCTTCTCCAACCTAATCTTGTAGGTAAAATCCCCTCATCTCTGGAACCATTCTGGTAAATCTCCTCTGCACCCTCTCAAAGACCCTCACATCCTTTCTAAAGTGTGGTGATCAGAACAGGACACAATACTCTAGTTGTGGCCTAATCAGACTTTTTATAAAGGTTCACTAAAACTTCCCTGTTTTTGTACTCAATACCTGTATTTGTGAATCACAGGATCTCGCGTGCTTTTCTCATTATCCTCTCAAAACGTCCTGCCACCTTCAAAGATCTATCTGCATGAAGCTCCTTTAGGTGTGGAACTGAGTTAAACTGGTTCTCAGCCTCTGCTGAATTGGTTGATCGTCTGGTATTGCGCTAGGTGGGATTACAATCAGGGTTAGGGAGGAACATAGATAAAATCACCCTGATTCTTATTGACCACAATAAAGTGTGTGCATGAGTGTCAACACTAAGCGAGGGCAGGATTAGATTCAGTCATGCTGCCTCTGCAGTTGAATAGCTTTTTGACTAGCGGCGATTTTTGTGGTGGAGAGAGGGGAAATGGAGCCCCTGTGCTTCACTGGGCCATAATTTTCTTTTATTCATTCATGAGATGTGGGCGTCACTACCTATTACCCATCCCTAATCGCCCTTGTTCAGAGGGCATTTAAGAGTCAACCACATTGCTGTGGGTCTGGAGTCACATGTAGACTAGACCAGATGAGGACAGCAGATTCCTTCCCTAAAGGGGATTAGGGAACCAGATGGGCTTTTATGACAACTGGCAATGATTTTTGGTCATCATCATCAGACTTTTTAATTCCAGAGTTACTGAATTCAAATTTCACCATCTGCTCTGGTGGGATTCAAAGCCAGGGCCCCAGAGCACTACCCTGGCTCTCTGGAATACTAGCCCAGTAACAATCCCACCATGCTACCGTCTCCCCAATAATACAAAATATTCAGCAGCTACATGATCTTGAGGTCATGCATTGTCATAAAAACCCATCTGGTTCACTTTAGGGAAGGAAATCTGCCATCCTTACCTAGTCTGGCCTACATGTACTCTCTGAAATGGAAGCCAACCTGTTGTATTCAAGAGAGTAGCTCACCCACTCCCATTTTCTTTCTTTATTCTTTCATGGGATGTGGGTGTCACTGGCAAGACCAGCATTTGTTGCCCATCCCTAACTGCCCTTGAACTGAATGGCTTGCTCAGCCATTTCAGAGGGCAGTTAAGAGTCAACCACATTGCTGTGGGTCTGGAGTCACATGTAGGCCAGACCAGGTAAGGGGAGCCCTGAAGTGGCATTAGTGAACCAGACAGATCTTACAATCGATGAATTGTGTCATGGTCACCTTACTAATCCTAGCTTTATACTACAATTTATTAACTGAGTTTTAACCCTCTACAATTCAAGCAACTGCCATGGTAGGATTTGAACCCATATCCTTGGCTGCTAGATTACCAACCCAGTGACACCATGCCTTCTCCCCCAGGGGTGCTGCTTCTCAATTAGATACAGCCTTGCCAGTGATGGATTGAAAAGAAACCAGACATCTTGAGCTCAGCAGGTCTGACAGCATCTGCGGAGAGAGAAACAGAGTTAATGTTTTGAGTCTGTCAGAGGTAAAGAGAGGTAGAAATATGATGAAATTTTTCTACTGTTTAAGAGGGTGGAACAGGCGACTTTCCCATCACTGGCCTTCTATCCAGCTTCACCTACTCCACCCCCTTAAGCAGTATAAACTTCATCACGTTTTTACCTCTCTTTAGCTCTGAAGAAGGGTCATACGGGACTTGAAATGTTAACTCTGCTTCTCTCTCCACAGATGCTGCCGGACCTGCTGAGTCTCTCCAGTGTTTTCCGTTTTCAACTTCAGATTTCCAGCATCTGCAGTAATTCGCTTTTATCATGAGCTCTTGTCTGCTGATGCAGGTTTCCTGATTGAGAGTGACCTCCTCGTAGTTCCTAATTGCAAATAATACAGCTGACATCCTAGTGATGGCAAACTTGATAATCACACTTTATAGAGGAAATGCAGCATGAAAACTATATTGATTGACAATGTTTTCAATATTTCATATTTAACAATCTACAATTAAAAAAACTATATAATTTATGATGACTCATCTTTAAAATAATATAAAACATATGGATGTATAATTACAATATACAAAATAAAATGGCAATAGTTAAATCATATAACATATATCAATTAATAATTACATTAAATATGATTACCAATAATTGATACATTTGGTTAGATTAATTATTTTTTATATCATTTTTGATCCAAATTTAATGAGAATTATTTAATTATATCAAACCTCATGACCATCAATCAATTGTATGGAGCAAACAAATCAATAATTAATTATATAAAAATAATAGTTGATAAATCACATGAAATATGTTCAATTGTAAATTATATAAAATACGTCCAATAATCAGTAAATAGGAAACAAAAGAATGGACAATAATTAATGAGTTGCCTAATATAAATCTTCTAAAGAAACAAAACTTTGTTTTTTAAGAAGTAAAATTGAAAGAATAGTAAATAAATAAATAAATTAATTAACTGGCCTGTCACAGGTCTGAAAGACACTGAAGACCACCAGTAGGGTTCCCAATCCGAGTTGTTTGTGAATCCAGCATCCAACAGCACATAGGTCAAGCATCCCCCCTTCTCCAATATTATTTTAACTAATAAGTGAAGGAAATTAAAGAAATTTAAAAAAACGCAGATTATTTTCTGTTATTTTTCTTCCTGAATGTTGCTGGCAGCACCCTGGAGACGAATCTTAAATTACTGGAGACTCCAGGCAATCCTGGAGGGTTGGAAACCCAAGACCCGACAGGCACAGCGATGGTCGCTGACAGGTCAGTCTGGAGTCTTAAAAAAAAAGTCAAATGGAAAACGGTCAAGCGGTATCTGTGGAGAGATGACTGGATGTTGATGTCATCCACTGGGTTATTGGTAGAGCTGGGCATTTAACAATTTGGGAAACTGATCCCAGTCTTTTAAATCTGTTTTTATAGAGCGACTGCATTGCGGAGACGGACCTGAGACGTGGCTCGGGATGCTGCACCACCCCCCTCCACCCCCCCAGTGCTGATTGGATATTGGAGTAACCTGGAGTGATCCTAAAATTGCTGCCTTCCGGGATCTGAACCCTGCTCCCATTTCCTGTTGCTAACACTTCCCTCAGTCCTGGGCACAATACCAGGAACTGGCTGGTTTTTCCTGATAGCTGAGCATCCTCTCTCCCCTTCTGACACCCATCTGCTCTATCTCTCGCTCTCTCTCTATCACCAACGCCCTCCCCTTTATCTAAAGGCCTTGCGATGAAATCAGAGGCCAAATCATGAAGCACCTTTCACGCAAAGCATAGCGGAATTCTGGAATTCTCTCCCCCCAAAAATCTGAGGTCGGTAGGCTTTTGTTGGGTTCGAACAGCACTGAAGGACTGAATGGTCTCCTCCTGTTCCTGTAGTCAGTCGTCTGCCCTCTGACCTCCCACTCAGCAGTCTCCCAGAATGCACTGCAAGCCAAGGGCTGTTTCCTGCGCAGTGACTTAGTGACTCCAACTTCCTGTCTCACTATTCTGTAACAGGGTTGAAAATATAAAGTTTATATCAATGCGCTAAGAAACATGCAGGGGGCAGGGAAGGGCTAAAACCCAGAAAATGGTGGTAGCTGGGGGGGCAGTGGTGGGATGTGGATTCAAGGAATTGAAATGAGGTACATCAGAATTATATAACACCCAGCCTGGTCCTCCACCTCCAGGTACCAGGCCCTAAGAGGATTTTGGCAACCATAGTTTTCCATTGGGTGGGTCCATGTTGCACTTGGCCCTGTACTACAGTGGTTTACCATTGCCTTCTGCAGTATGGCTGACCAGGGAACTCTCCCACTCTTACCGCCTGCCATTGGCTTGTGTTGGAAGGATTTATAGGCTGATAATCAGCCTCTTTGGCTAGAAGATGAATACACCTTCCACAGCCATCAAATACTTGGAGTAGGACTTGAACCTGGAGCTTCTGACTCTGAGGTAGGGACACTCCCCACTTGCACCACCAGACCTCCCCATTATAAGCCTCTAGATCGTAGAAAGGAGACAAGACTGTAGGGGATGTGGAGACACCCAGTTTTGAAATTCTGGGCACGATTGAGCGAAAGGGAGATACAATGTGATGAGTGTTGTTTCTAGCAGAGAGAAGATGTACAGGAATATAAATATGTAGGGACAGGGGGGTTAGGCCATTCAGTACCTGACTCCGTTGTTCCATTTAATTAGTTCATGTGTAATTAGATCTTAACTCCATTTCTTCCATATCCCTTTAAACCCTTGTGCAATAAAATCTACCAATCTCAGTTGTCATTGGTCCCCCATTCCCAGCGGCCAAGAGCCTCAATAACTTTTCTGGGGTTGAGAGTTCCAGATTGCCACTGCTATCCTTTGTGTGAAGAAGTGTTTCGTTATGTAACAGAGAAATAACCTGGTTCTAATGTTGGGATTACTCGCCCTTGTTCTGGAGGGAAAAGAGTTTCTCTCTCCCTACTCTATCAAATCCTTTAATCACCTCAGACAACTCAATTAGATCACTTCTTAATCTTCTATACTCATGGGACTACCAGCCTCATCTATACAGCCTCTCATAACTTAACCCTTTTAGTCTCAGTATCATCCTGGTGAATCTGCTCTCCACAGGTAAGTTGCCCTGAATGCAGTTACTTCAGATGGGGGCCTGACTAAGTTTTATATAAAATAGCTTTCACCTCTTTGTACCTTGTTGAGATAAAGGTCAAGGGCGATGGGGGCAGATTGAATAGAAGCTTTCGAAAGGGAATTGGATAAATAATTAAAAGGGAAAGATTTGCTGGTCTCTGAGGGAAGAGACTAATGGATAGCTCTTTTACAGAGCCAGCACAGACATGATGGACTGAATGACATCATTCAGTGCCAAATTATTTGATAATTCCGGTAGATTTTTGTACATGTCCACTATCTTTCAATGATTTATTAGGAAACAGGAAACGGGAAGATTAGGTAGGTCAGGGTATCTGAAACTTTTAAAAATTTTTTCATGGGATGTGGGCCTCACTGCCATCCCTAACTGCCCTGGAACTGAGTGACTTTCGAGGCCATTTCAGAGTCGGCCATGTTGGGTTTGGACTTACATGTAGGCCAGACCAGGTAAGGAAGGCAGATTTCTTTTCCTAAATGTCATTAGTGAACCAGATATGTTTTTATTACAATCAAAGATAGCTGCATGGTCACCATTAATCAGCTTTCAATTCCAGATTGATTAATTGAATTTAAATTCCAGTTATCATTGATTGTAATAAAAACCTATCTGGTTCACTAATATGAAGCTGTGGTGGGATCTGAACCCACATCTCCTCCTCCCCAAGAGCATTAGCCTGGGCTGCTGCACTAGTCTAGTGACATTACCACTACATCACCAACTCCACTGAGGAGGAGTAAGACAGGAAAGTTGGGAGAAGTGACCACAGATACAGACAATGCAGCAATCTTGTTGGATGGTGGGAGTGAGAGTGAGAGTGAGAGTGAGGTTGAGGGTGGGGGTCAGGGTGAGGGTGAGGGTGAGGGTTGGGGTGGGGGAAGAGAGAATGGTTATCTGAAAGGAGCGATGACATTTATCAGATAAGAGGATTTGCTCAACAACCTGCCTGGGAATGAGCTGGAGGTTTGTAAAAGAACACCATTCATGTCTAGAAGTAGACAAGGTTTGTGTGACAAGTCAAGGTTTGCCAGCAGCAGTTGGCAATGTTGGGTAAAATGCTTTGTGGCATTTTAAGAAATTCTCTTTATATTTGAGGCAGTAATGCTGCCCAGAACATGGGGAAAAATAGCAAGCTTCACTGACTAATTGCTTGTCCCTCTTCTCCTGGTCTTCTCTCTTTTTGTTTCTCTCACCTTCCCTTCTTTTTAAAATCTTCCTTTCTTCAAATTTCCCACAGCTGTGGGATTTGCAAGCATTTCTCTTGCTGTCTCTCGCCAGCATTAAACAGAAAGCTATGGAGGAGGGGCTATCCCATCATTCATAGGGATAGCGAAAGCCCTCTATTAAATCTATGGGGCCTGTGGATTTGCTAGAGGACTTTCTCTGCCTCTGTGCATTCTGGGATAATCAATCCCCCATTGTCCTCTGTTGAGGAAAAAATTAAACAAGCAGGACATTTATAGCAAGACTCCTCAGGGAGATGCTAGACAACTTCACAATTATTGTGAAGAACTTTAAGTTCAGTGCCTTTTGAATTGTAGGCTAATACAGCAGTTATTTTGTGCACAGCAAGATCCCACAAATAGCAAGGTGTTGACTGGCTGCTTTTGGACTGTTGGTTAAGAGTTAAGTTGTAGCCTTGAGAGAATTTCCTTCTCTCCTCCTGATAAAAAGATATGAGATCTTTAACAGCTACCAGAGCCCATGGGACAGCCAGAGGATGCCTTGGTTTCAAAGGACATAATTGCTGAAGTTACCCAAATGAGTTAATTGACCCGGGGGAGGGGAAAGGATCATTTGGGATAGAAGAAGGAAACAGTTGTCAAAACACTGAGATCCTTTAACGTTTAATTTGCCAAGAACCACCTGGAGTCACGAAGCTGCAGTACTGGACACCGCCACACGAGGTCCTCGGGTGAGCAAAGATGGATAAAGTTGTAGTACTCTGCTTCTGCCACTAGTGGCCTCCAGAGAGTAATCTTGTAATTCTGGGTGTTCGTCACTAGATGGCGGAGCGGATCAATGAAATCTGCAGAGTTCTTGCAATGTTTCTGAAGCAAAGGTTTTCACAAACCGGGAATGTTCTTTAATTTTCCAGTGTCAGTGTTTATGGGGAGTGTCGTGGAAGGTGTGTGTATTTACAGGGAGTCCCAGAGAGGGGAATTACAAGGGGTCCGCGGAGGATGTCTGTGTCTACAGGGGGTCCTGGGGAGTGTGTCAGTATTTACAGGGGGGTCCCTGGGGAGTGTGTCTGTAATTACAGGGGTTCCCCGGGGAGTGTGTCAGTGTTTACAGGGGGTCCCGGGGAGTGTGTCAGTATTTACAGGGGTTCCTCGGGAGTGTTTCAGTGTTTACAGGGGGTCCCGGGGAGTGTGTCAGTATTTACAGGGTGCCCCTGGGTAGTGTGTCAGTATTTACAGGGGGTCCCGGAGAGTGTGTCAGTATTTACAGGGGGTCCCCGGGGAGTGTGTCAGTATTTACAGGGGGTCACCGGGTAGTGTGTCAGTATTTACAGGGGGTCCCGGAGAGTGTGTCAGTATTTACAGGGGGTCCCCGGGGAGTGTGTCAGTGTTTACAAGGGGTCTCCGGGGAGTGTGTCAGTATTTACAGGGGATCCCCGGGGAGTGTGTCAGTATTTACAGGGGTTCCCCGGGGTGTGTGTCAGTACTTACAGGGGGTCCCGGAGAGTGTGTCAGTATTTACAGGGGGGTCCCCGGGGAGTGTGTCAGTGTTTACAGGGGGGGTCCCCGGGGAGTGTGTCAGTATTTACAGGGGGTCCCGGGGAGTGTGTCAGTGTTTACAGGGGTTCCCCGGGGAGTGTGTCAGTGTTTACAGAGGGGGTCCCCGGGGAGTGTGTCAGTATTTACAGGGGTTCCTGGGGAGTGTGTCAGTATTTACAGGGGGTCCTGGGGAGTGTGTCAGTATTTACAGGAGGGTCTCTGGGGAGTGTGTCAGTATTTACAGGGGGTCCCGGGGAGTGTGTCAGTGTTTACTGGGTGTCCAGGGGAGTGTGTCAGTATTTACAGGGTGTCCCTGGTGAGTGTGTCAGTATTTACAGGGGGTCCAGGGGAGTGTGTCAGTATTTACAGGGGGGGCCCCGGGGAGTGTGTCAGTATTTACAGGGGTTCCCCGGGGAGTGTGTCAGTATTTACAGGGGGTCCTGGGGAGTGTGTCAGTACTTACAGGGGTTCCTGGGGAGTGTGTCAGTATTTACAGGGGGTCCTGGGGAGTGTGTCAGTATTTATAGGAGGGTCTCTGGGGAGTGTGTCAGTATTTACAGGTGCCCCCGGGTAGTGTGTCAGTATTTACAGGGGGTCCTGGAGAGTGTGTCAGTATTTACAGGGGGTCCCCGGGGAGTGTGTCAGTATTTACAGGGGGTCCCGGAGAGTGTGTCAGTATTTACAGGGGGTCCTCGAGGCGTGTCTCAGTATTTACAGGGGGGTCCCCGGGGAGTGTGTCAGTGTTTACAGGGGGGGTCCCCGGGGAGTGTGTCAGTATTTACAGGGGGGTCTCCAGGGAGTGTGTCAGTATTTACAGGGGGTCCAGGGGAGTGTGTCAGTATTTACAGGCTGTGTCCCCGGGAAATGTGTCAGTATTTACAGGGGGTCCCCGGGGAGTGTGTCAGTATTTACAGGGGGTCCCCGGGGAGTGTGTCAGTATTTACAGGGGGTCCCTGGGGAGTCTGTCTGTATTTACAGGGTGTCCCGGGGAGTGTGTCAGTATTTACAGTGGGGTTCCCTGGGTGTGTGTCAGTATTTACAGGGGGTCCCCGGGGAGTTTTTCAGTATTTACAGTGGGGTTCCCCGGGTGTGTGTCAGTATTTACAGTGGGGTTCCCCGGGTGTGTGTCAGTATTTACACGGTGTCCCGGGGAGTGTGTCAGTATTTACAGTGGGGTTCCCCGGGTGTGTGTCAGTATTTACAGGGGGTCCCCGGGGAGTGTGTCAGTATTTACGTGGTGTCATGGGGAGTGTGTCGGTATTTACAGTGGGGTTCCCCGGGGAGTGTGTCGGTAATTACAGGGGGTCCTGGGGAGTGTGTCAGTATTTACAGGGTGTCCTGGGGAGTGTGTCGGTATTTGCAGGGTGTCCCGGGGAGTGTGTCAGTATTTACAGAGTGTCATGGGGAGTGTGTCGATATTTACAGGGGGTCCCCGGGGAGTTTGTCATTATTTACAGGGGGTCCCCGGGGAGTGTGTCAGTGTTTACAGGGAGTCCCGGGGAGTGTGTCGGTATTGACAGGGTGTCATGGGGAGTGTGTCGGTATTTACAGGGGGTCCCCGGGGAGTGTGTCATTATTTACAGGGTGTCACGGGGAGTGTGTCAGTATTTACAGGGTGTCCCAGGGAGTATGTCGGTATTTACAGGGTGTCACGGGAATGTGTCAGTATTTACAGGGGTCCTGGGGAGTGTCTCAGTATTTACAGGAGATCCTTGGGAGTGTGTCAGTGTTTACAGGGGGTCCCCAGGGAGTGTGTCAGTATTTACAGGGGGGTCCCCGGGGAGTGTGTCAGTATTTACAGGGTGTCCCCGGGGTGTGTGTCAGTATTTACAGGGGGGTCCCCGGGGAGTGTGTCAGTATTTACAGGGGGTCCCTGGGGAGTGTGTCACTATTTACAGGGGGTCCCTGGGGAGTATGTCAGTATTTACAGGGGGGTCCCCGGGGAGTGTGTCAGTATTTACAGGGGGTCCCCGGGGAGTGTGTCACTATTTACAGGGGGTCCCTGGGGAGTATGTCAGTATTTACTGGGTGTCACGGGGAGTGTGTCAGTATTTACAGGGGGTCCTGGGGAGTGTCTCAGTATTTACAGGGCATCCCGGGAGTGTGTCTGTTTTTACAGGGGGGGTCCCTGGGGTTGAGTGTCTGTATTTACAGGGGGTCCTGGAGTGTGTGTGGGTATTTATAGAGGGTCCCTGGAAGTGTATTAATTTTCACAGGGGTGGTCCCTGCAAAGTTCCAAACCTCTAGCATAAATATGCTTGTGGGGTGAAAAGTAAAATAAGCTTTTTGATCCCACCGTTAGTCACGGATAACAGAGTTACCTGTAAACACTGACACACCCCATGGGACCCCCCCCCACCGTCAGCTAACCTGGCCAATTTGAATTTTAAGTGAATAAACCATGCTCTCACGGTGACCTATGGTTTTCGAGGCTGCTGTGTGTGGTCCGCAGCCCTGTGTCGGGGGCTCATTGTGTGAATGTACTGCCAGTCCAGGGCCTCCTCCTGTTGTTAATCTTCCTATGGCTTTGGGACCATCTCCTCTCAGTCTAAACATCAAGCCCATTGATGACGTGGATCCCACATCCCCCCCACCCCTCCCCACATGTCCTTCAATCCCGGCCCCAATGGAGAAAACCTGGAAAAAATATCCTGACGCTACCCGGTGGAGCAAAGGTCATGACACCCGACCCCAGTTCTCTCTCTCCCAACCCTTGTACCAGTGTGATAATCGGAAACCCTGGGACAAGGGATGGATGAGAGAGAGTTGGGAGCCTAGAGGTCGGAGACTCTGGGAATCTGGGCAAAGAATCCTTGTGATCAGCGAAACTTGGGAATTGACTGACCAACTCATCGCCTAGTCCCTGGGAGCAGTCCTGGTTGGCCATAAAACCTGCAGGGACCAGTCGGGCTGAATGTCCTGTGTAACTTTGATGCGTTCATTGCCCTGTTTGAAGGTGAATAAAGATTTGTTTTTGGAAGCAATTCCGTGGGGAAATTTTTCTTTCATCACGGAAACTTTGGGAAGTGAAAATGGAGGCTTGAGGTGGGGAGGGAGTGAGTGCGGCCAGTGGAAACTTCACAATTAATCCCGCTGGGAATGCCTGAACCTGCCTCTGCGCCTTCACGTGACAAGTGTTTTCATTTATATAGCAACTTGCACCTTCTCGGCACGTCCCAAAGCCCTCTACAGCCAATCAATCGCTTTCGAAGTGCAGTCACTGCTGTTATGTAGGAAAGTCGGCAGCCAACTTCAGCCCAGCAAGATCCCACAGGTAACAAGGCCATAATGCCCGGGAGCACAGTCAAGTAGTGGAAATCTGGAACACTCTCCCCTCTGCCCCTACCCCCTCAACCCCCACCAAGCCCCCTCTCAAACCCC
Organism: Carcharodon carcharias; assembly: GCF_017639515.1. Taxonomy (NCBI): domain Eukaryota; kingdom Metazoa; phylum Chordata; class Chondrichthyes; order Lamniformes; family Lamnidae; genus Carcharodon; species Carcharodon carcharias. Next base: position 6,243,343 of record NC_054497.1, on the reverse strand, counting down.
CTTCTCAAAATGACATTCAGGCTGAAGGTCAATTGAAAATGTCAGAAATGATTGGGGGTGGGTGGTGGTGGGGGGTTGGGTTATGGGATGCTGGGTGGGGGTGGGTAGAGGGAGGGAGAGGTATGGTGCAGGGAGGGGCTGTGGGTGAGGGGTTTTGTGGGGACAGAGTGGTGGGGGAGGGGGGCTGGTGGGGGTGTGTGTGGTAGGGAGAGAGGAGGGGTGAGGACAAGGGGGAGCAGCGGAATGTGGGGTGACTCCATGGGGCAAGTTTTCAACTTTGACCCCACATTCCCCCTCCCAGCCCGGTGACTGAGGATCAAATGCCCCCTTTTCAAAAATTTCCCAACTTTCAAAAGGAAAAAATGCGATTATGGGACTTACATTTATATAGCGCCGTCCTGGGCCCTGGGGGAACTTGCGTTTAAATAGGAAAGCAACCCCCCCCCCCCCCCAAGGATGTCCCAAAGTGCTTCACAGCCAATCAAGTCACTGCAAAGAGTTGTCACTGTTAGGAGAACAATGGAAATGTGAAGCAGGCGGTTTCTGGTGTCGGTGTTTAATATCCGATACCCACTCCCCACTTGGCCACCAAGATGAAAATCTCTGTCCATTAACCCTCTTGGAGCCTGAGCTGAGGAGCAGATCAATTAGCAGGGGAGGTTTCTTTAATTCTTTCATGGGATGTGGGCGTCAGAGGCAAGGCCAGCATTTGTTGTCCATCCCTAATTGTCCTGGAACAGAGTGGTTTGCTAGATCATTTCAGAGGGCACTGAAGAGTCAAATACATGGCTGCGGTTTATAAGGTGTACAAGATTATGAGGGGCACGGACAGGGTGGATAGGGAGCAGCTGTTCCCTTTAGTTGAAGGGTCAGTCATGAGGGGACATAAGTTCAAGGTGAGGGGCAGGAGTTTAGGGGGGATGTGAGTAAAAACTTTTTTACCCAGAGGGTGGTGAGGGTCTGGAATGCGCTGCCTGGGAGGGTGGTGGAGGCGGGTTGCCTCACATCCTTTAAAAAGTACCTGGGTGAGCATTTGGCACATCATAACATTCAAGGCTATGGGCCAAGTGCTGGTCAGTGGGATTAGGTAGGTAGGTCAGGTGTTTCTCACGTATTGGTGCAGACTCGATGGGCCGAAGGGCCTCTTCTGCCCTGTGTGATTGTGTGAGTCTGGAGTCACGGGTAGGCAGGCTGGGTAAGGGTGGCAGATTTCCTTCCTAAAAGGGGCATTAGTGAACCAGATGGGGTTTCTTTTATACAACACTCGCCACCCCAGAGACTAGCTTTCAAATCCAGGTTTATTAATTGAATTTAAATTCTAACAGGTATCATGGTGGGATTTAAACCCATCCCCCCAGAGCATTAGCTTGATCCTCTGGATTACTAGCCCAATGACATTACCACTACACCATTGTCGCCTCACGTTCCAAATGCTTTGGGTCAAAAATTTGTCAGAAGGTCCATTTTATCCCTGACCCTCTTTTGTGGCCTTTAGTTCCCCCAGTGGTTCCCGTGGAGACCAAACACTGCACTGAAGGCCCAAAACTGAGGGACAAATACTTGCCTGTACACAGGTGATGCACTGTTTTTACAAACTAACTTCCCACTATCAAGACTGGTGCTATTAATTCAAGATTACTGTCTGAAAGGGGAATTAGTTGGCTCCTTGCAGTACAGGAAAATTAATGGGTGTTGGGAGTGAGCAGGGCAGTGGGATTAAACTAGGATTAGACACGGTGGCTTGTGTGGAGAGAAACACTAGCATTGACTTAATTATTATTTCTTATTAAATGGCCCCTTTCTGCGCTATAACATTCTTTGACTCCAGTGAGTGACCACATTACAAGCATCAACCCAGACATAGCATGGTTGGGAAGTCTAGAATTTTTTTGACAGCACCTTCCAAACCCATGATCTCTACTGCTTAGAGGGACAAAGGCAGCAGACACATGGGAACACTACCAGCTTCAAACTCCCCTCCAAGCCACTCACCGTCCTGACTTGGAAATATATCGGCCGTTCCTTCACTGTCACTGGGTCAAGATCCTGGAACTCCCTCCCTAACAGCGCTGCGGGTGTACCTACACCACTTGGACTGCAGCGGTTCAAGAAGGCAGCTCACCACCACCTTCTCAAGGGCAATTCGGGAGGGGCAATAAATGCTGGCCCAGCCAGCAATGCCCACATCCCATGAACAAATTAAAAGAGAGTGTATTTAAGGGAAAGCTAGATAAGGACAAGGGGGCAAAAGGAATAGAAGGATGGGGTGAGATGAAGTAAAAATAGGGTAGGAGGATTGGGGAGGATTGCATGGACCTGTTGAGCTGAAAAGCCTGTTTATTCTGTAATTCTCTGTGTCTGCTATTTGCTCCAGGGTTACCCACTCTCCAGAAATTAGAGATCAATCTCTGTGGAAAATCATGGGGCTAAAATTGAAAAAAAAACCTCTTGTTCAGTAGTTATAAAGGGATTGGAGATGGAGAAGCATCCAATCAGATGACCGAGAATCTGCTTGCTGTCCAATTGGTGAAGACGTCACAAAGATGGACATGTCAGGCAACCAATGATGAGGGCATGGGGGCGGGGCTGCTGGAGCTTGCATGATGACACCTCTGGAATGCATCCAATTAGAGTTGACGCCCTAATGTGACTGTGCAGGGCTTCATAATGAAGCAATAAGATCTAGAACAAGGGGAGCAGCTCGCACCCAATGAAGCACCGTACCATTGAAGTATTGCTGAAAGAAGAGACATGCTGCTGAAGATTTCTAGAAACTACGTATATTCATACACAGGGCCTGCACTCTGCAGGCAAAAGGAACATGTCCAGGCATTGAGCCTTTTTTGACTTAAACATAAGAGTAGGGGGCAATATTCCCTGCTGCATTTTCCATGGCAATGTCTTGACCAATCAGAGTCAACTTGCCAACCAATCAGCCCCCTTTTCTCAGCATAAATTGTTGATCCTTTTGAAATTTGGCATTCTTGCATTTGCCCTGATGAGTGCAAGATGAAAAGCTTCGATAACAGGTCCCTTTTTCTCAGCCATACTCAAGTTCGATACCACCAAGCGACTACTTTTTGAAGTGTTGTCACTGGTGCAATGTGGGAAATGCAGCAGCCAATCTGCGCACAGCAAGCTCCCACAAACAGATAATCTGCCAGGACCCGGGGGAGAACTCTGCTGCTCCTCTTTAAAATAGCGCCACGGGATTCTGTCCCTCTGGGAGGGTAGGCGGGGCCTTTGATTTAATGTCTGAACCGAAAGATGGCCCCTCTGCCAGTGCGGCACTCCCTCAATATTTCACCGAGAGTGTCGACCTAGATGACAGACCTCAAGATCTTGAACCTGAATCAGATGTACAAGTGCTTCAAGCTGAGCTGGGCCAACATGTAGCTAAAGCAAAACTTACCTCCTGCAGATCCACCCCTCAGGGTCAGGCTGAAAATATGCAGTTGTTTACTAATTGAGAGCGCATGTAATATTTTTAGGCTAAGACCTCAAGCCAGCAAAGTCACATTGAGCTGTCATAAGTATAGGAAACAAATGGATTCCTGTTTAGCAGCACTGCTATTCCAAGTCGCACAAAAGGATTATTGTGCAATAAAATGCTTTTAGTAAATATTTAACCTTTGTCCCTCTCCCCAATCCCCACCCCCCACCACCCCAGAGCACCCTTGAGGGTAGATTTTCCCTGATCTTTGCCATCTTTGCACAGATACACTGGTCAGGAGGAAGGGGAGAAGGCTGTTTTACCTTCGTCACTCATGACGTGTGGATACAGCTGGTGAGATTGGCATTTACTGCCCGTGCCTTAATGCCAAGGATATGATTAAATAACGCACTCTGCCCCTTCAAAGGGGAGTTAAGAGCCAACAGTTTGGTGTGGGGCTGGAGTCACTTAGGCTCAGAGGGGGAGGATGACAGATTCCCTTCTATACAGGATATTAAAGCAGTTAGGTTTGTCCAATGTTCCGACAGCTTTGTGGTCACTTTTACTGACACCAGCTTTCAATTGCCAGGTTTTTAAAGCTGAATTCAAGTTCTCAAATTGGCATTTGAGACCCTGTTTTCTGAATTATTGGTCCTGATCCTCTGGATTGCAAGTGCAGTAACATAACGACCGGGCTACAGTCCCAGCGAGGAAGGGAGTACAGCCGGGCCTTCTCCTGAAGCAGGTCCCCCTCTGATTGACTGAAGCCTGGATGAATGTCGAGGGGCAGTATTGGAGCTGGAGAGGGACAAGCACTTTGGGATGTGCAAGGTGCTATAGAAGTGCAAATCTTTCTTTTACCAAAGTCGCTTGCATCTCATCCTTTGTGTCCCTTTTGAACATTCCCCCCCACCTCGAGTGGCCTTGCCCCTCCCTATCCCTGTAATCTCCTCCAGCCACCCAAACCTCCAAGATCTCTGCGCTCATCCAATTCAGACCTCTTGCAGACCCCAGGTTTTAACTGCGTCACAATTGGTGGCTGTGTTTTGAGCTACTGGGAGACCTAAGCTCTGGAATTTGCCCCCTAAACCTCTTCACCTCCCTCTCCTCCTTTAAGATGCCCCTTGAAACTTACCCCTTTAACTGTGCTTTTGATCATCTGCCTTAATATCTCCACACGTGACTCAGTCAAATTTTGTTTGGTAATCGTCAACAAAGCACTATGGGATATTTACTACATTAAAGGTGCTATATAAATGCAAGTTGTTTTAAGAAAAAATTATTTGCTCATGGGATGTGGGCTAGTCCAGCATTCATTGCCCATCCCTAATTACCCTTGAGAAGGTGGTGGTGAGTTACCTTCTTGAACCATTGTTATAGAGTCTTATAGTGCAGTAATGTGAATGACACTACAATTGACCTCAGTACCTCTGTGCAAGAATGGGGGCAATGATCAGACAAGTGCCATGCTCCTAACTTTTCCCAGTCCCATCCCCGCCCCTCTCTCCATTCTTGCTGGAGGAGGCAGCTATTGGGCAGGGGCAGGGATGGATCTGACTGTGAAAGCTCCCCAAGTTCAATAGTCCGCTGCTGCTTGACTCGGGGGTGAAGAACAGCCGTGGATGCGAGACATTGGACAGTGGCCAGCATTGGCCGGTGAGACAGGAAGGCCTCAGGAGAGGAGGCAAGCGAAACTAGGTGAGGGGAAACAGAGATTAAATAAAAACATCAATAGCAAAAGGCTCCCTCTCCTTCTCTAATCGAATGCAACCAGAAAGAGGAAAGAAAAGCTTTCTTATTTCAGTGTTCAATACCTATTGTATTCTCGCAAATATTTTTAGTTATTGAATTCCTGTTGCAGTGAGCGCAATTTCCTCCGCAGCCGGACACACAGAAAAATTCCCTGACTCTCCTGCTTAGAGTTTCCAGGTATTTTCCAATGTTGGTCCATTTACTTCTATTTAGGAAGCCTGGGTTCCCAGGAGGCCCCTGATGGCTCCTTCCGAGTTAATATTCCAACCTGGGGTTTTTGTCTCTCTTTGGATTTCCGGGAGCCTTTCTTGAGCCTGTACTTTGACATTCCTAATCCGGGGGCTGTTTGATGTACCCAATCCTGGGGCAGTTTGACGTACCCAATCCTGGGGCAGGTTGATGTACCCAATCCTGGGGCAGTTTGATGTACCCAATCCTGGGGCAGGTTGATGTACCCAATCCTGGGGCAGGTTGATGTACCGAATCCTGGGGCTGTTTGATGTACCCAATCCTGGGGCAGTTTGACGTACCCAATCCTGGGGCAGTTTGACGTACCCAATCCTGGGGCAGTTTGATGTACCCAATCCTGGGGCAGTTTGATGTACCCAATCCCGGGGCAATTTGACGTACCCAATCCTGGGGCTGTTTGATGTACTCAATCCTGGGGCTGTTTGATGTACCCAATCCTGGGGCAGTTTGATGTACTCAATCCTGGGGCAGTTTGATGTACCCAATCCTGGGGCAGTTTGATGTACTCAATCCTGGGGCTGGTTGATGTACCCAATCCTGGGGCAGTTTGATGTACTCAATCCTGGGGCTGTTTGATGTACTCAATCCTGGGGCAGTTTGATGTACTCAATCCTGGGGCAGTTTGATGTACCCGATCCTGGGGCTGTTTGATGTACCCGATCCTGGGGCAGTTTGATGTACCCAACCCTGGGGCAGTTTGATGTACCCAACCCTGGGGCAGTTTGATGTATCCAATCCTGGGGCAGTTTGATGTACTGAATCCTGGGGCAGTTTGATGTACCCAATCCTGGGGCAGTTTGATGTACCCAATCCTGGGGCAGATTGATGTACCGAATCCTGGGGCAGTTTGATGTACCCAATCCTGGGGCTGTTTGATGTACCCAATCCCGGGGCAATTTGATGTACCCAATCCTGGGGCAGTTTGATGTACCCGATCCTGGGGCTGTTTGATGTACCCGATCCTGGGGCAGTTTGATGTACCCAATCCTGGGGCAGTTTGATGTACCCAATCCTGGGGCAGTTTGATGTACTGAATCCTGGGGTAGTTTGATGTACCCAATCCTGGGGCAATTTGATGTACCCAATCCTGGGGCAGTTTGACAATTTTAAATACAAAAGTCAATCTAGATAGGTTTCATAAATCACACACTCCCCAACTCTAGGCTCTGATCAGGCCCTGCTACTACATCTCACTTCTAATAAACTGCTTTGCACTGTGTCATTCTTCAATATCGGAAGGTAACCAAACCATTGCCACCATTACACTCATTTCTTCTTGGAAATGGATCTCTTGCTTCCATCTGCAAGTTTCCCCCCTTTTCCTTTGCCTCTCCCGGCGTTTCTACATCTGGGGTTCTGATCCCAGGCTACTACCAGCACCCTCAGTAAGGTCATGGGCTCAAACGCTACTCGAGCACATTGTCAAGGCTGACGCTCCACTACAGCACTGAGGGAGTGCTGCATTGTCGGAGGCACCATCCTACAGATATGTTAAACCGAGACTCCGTCCGCTATCTCAGCTGGAGGTAAAAGATCACTATTTCGAAGAAGAGCAGGGATGTTCTCCCCAATGTCCTGGATCAATATTTATCCCTCAACCAACATCATATAAACAGATTATCTGGTCTTTATCAAATTGCTATTTGTGGGAGCTTGCTGTGCACAAATTGGCTGTCGCATTTCCTACATTACATCAGGGACTACACTTCAAAAATCATTTCATTGGCTGTGAAGTGATTGGATGCCCTGAGGTTGTGAAAGGTGCTGTATAAATGTAAATCATTCTTTTCCTTTTTTAACCATCTACCAGGAGACTCTTGGGAATGTTTACTGAGACTGTGCCCTCCAATACCCAATCTCACCTCTGCAACACCTGCTCAATGTGAGCCACAGCAATGAGTAAAGAAGGAGCCAAGCGTCTGTCTATCAACACTGTGTGGACTTCAGTGTTACTACTTCAATTTATTTTTCTTTGTACTTACATGAGAGGCATCAATGGCAAGGCCAACATTTGTTGCCCATCCCTAATTGCCCTTGAACTGAGTGTCTTGCTCAGCCAGTTCAGAGGGCAGTTAAGAGTCGACCACATTGCTGTGGGTCTGGAGTTACATGTAGGCCAGACCAGGTAAGGATGGCAGATTTCCTTCCCTAAAGGGTGTTAGTGAACCAGATGGGTTTTTACATCAATCAACAATAGTTTCATGGTCACCATTATTGAGACTAGCATTTTATTCCAGATTTTTATTAATTGAATTTATACATTAAATGGACTTAAATTCCACTGACTGCTGTAATGGGATATAAGCCAAAGCCCCCAGAGCTTGGGCCTCTGGATTACTAGCCCAATGGTGCTATCACTGAGCCACCATCTCCCCTCAATGTTCAATGTTACTGTTCTAATGTTCATGATGTTCTTGCAATGCTGGATGTCAGGGTGATAGACAAAGAAAATCCCCTCCCTCCCACCACCATCTAGACTTTCACATCAGGAAAACCACCCAGGTAAGATACCAAAGCACACCAAGTATCTTTGGCAGCGTATCCTAGCAACAGTTATGACGACAAGTGAGGGGTATGTGAAAGCTGGGGGGTGGGGTGGGGTGGGGTGGGGTGGTGGGGGCGGTGGGGAGAATGATGGGCAGGAAAAGGATGGAAGAGAAAGAGCGAAGGAAGTGGCAAAGGTAGAACGAAGAAGGGGAAATGGTGTGGAGACCAATGTCCCCTCAGGGTCTGTGTGACAGATTCAGGAATGGTATTAAACTATGCTGAGATATTGGTGCCTATGGCTGAAAATATTGTGCCCAGGAACTGCCTTCTCTTAGCAGCTTTCTCAAAGGCCTTTTATTATTAATTCATCTTGAACGATTATTGTGAAACATGACAAAGGCTCTGCCAAGTGGAAAGTCCCGGAGCTTCCAGCAATGAACTGGACTTCTGCTGATTTCCTCAGGGTTATTTATCGAATTACATTTATTGAGGTAACTTATTTGAAACCGGCTAATGTCAAGGGCCACTTGGCGACAAGGAGGAAATGATATCTCATCAGCCTGCACCTCTTGTCTGTAGGTTAAGAGAAACACATCCCACATTGCCAACTCTCCTGGAGTCTCCAGGAATTGTAGATTAATACCCAGGACACTATTATGAGAAAAGAGCAATAAAAAATTGAGTTTTTTTCCATTTTTTTTAACACTTTTAGTCATGAATCAAAAAATGTTAGACTGTGTAAGAAGGCTAGATTGACCCGGTGAGGGGGTTAGGGGGCAAAAGCTCATGTGATGTGACCTCCGAGGGTAACGTCCGACCAGAGTTGGTGATCCTACATACAGGCACATCCCAGGAAAGGAAAAAAAAATAAAGACTTGCCTTTATTTGGCCATTATCACTAGATGTTTCAAAATGCTTCCCAGCCAATGAAGGACTTTTTGAAGTATAGCCTGTTGTAGGTTGTTGGATGCAGTTCCATAGGTCTTGCAAAAGTCTTTGTAGTCATACATAGATTAACTGTAAGTCTTTACTGACTCTTAGAACCACTTACAAATTTACAGTAAAGAGTACAAGCTAGGAGCTGTCTCCATGTTTGCTGCTACACATTACTCTGTCCAACATTTTACTGACCCTGGGTGTGGGTCATGTATTCTCTAACATCACCATGGGCAGTACTGTGCGCAATCCCACATTAACCCTATATGTGACAGACCCTTATACTACGCCTTCCCCAAAGTCTTTATCCAATGCATTTTAAGTGATTACAGTTTGCCTTATGTCTTACATTGTCATTACAACGACACATTTACATTGGCGTTGCTACATTATCATTACCCCATCTCCCCCCTTCAAGTCCTTGGATCCAAAGGTTCAGGCGATCAGGGGGCCTTGTAACCCTTCCATACCTTGTTCACACTACTGTTGGAGGAATGATAGGTTCTGTTGCTGTGGTTCTCTCAGCTGGTTTGGAGGTTGTTCCGGCATCTGGGTATCTTATCATCCTTTTCTTCCATTCTTTTGTATTGAACCGCTATTAGTCAGTTTAGCTGTTGCACTGATTGGTTGTTGCTACTCTAACTCATTTCTTCCAGGATGGATGAATATTGCGTTTGTTTCCTTGTCACTTTTTTCTCTTCTTCCATAATTGTGTGGGTTGTTGTGACATTTGTAGATGTTTACACTTCCACTTGTTTCACAAATTTACATAAATTTTTGAATGCTTTCTTCTTTTCCAGTTGCTTTTCAAGCTGATGAAATCTTTTCATTCAGCTCAGCAATGACTCTGGTAAGTTGAAGTGTCTTTGTTTCAGAGTAACCTGCAGAACTCTTTAATAAATTTGACTACTTCAGTTTTGTTTGGAATCTTTCTTCCCTGGTCACTGAATGCTCATTGGACTCTTTCAACTCACTCATTAGATCGTCAGACTGTTTCATAGAATTTCTCTTATCTGCTTTCAAAGCCTGGATTTGCTCTTCCATATTGCATTATCTCAATCTTCGTGTTGTTCAGATTGGACCGAAGTTTGAGAACTTCATCAGTTTTGGTTATTAATTCTGCTTTCAAGCAGCTGTTCTGCTGCATCAGCCAATCTCTCTCCTGTTCCAGGCATTTTGCATGATGCTATTGAGAGACTTCTGCTGCTTGAAGTTCATCGAGTTTTAATTGAAGACCTATCTTTGCCTGTACAAGTTCATCATTTAAGAGTTTCAAATCCCCTGTGTTATTCTTCAAACTCACATTTCTGTAATGGGGCTTCTGCCAATTGTTTCTGAGACTCTTCATGCTCTTTTGTGAGAAGTTCTACTTGTTCTTGCCATCCTAATTTCTTAATTTTCATCTCTTCATGTAGATACCTTTGGAAATGTAATGTTTTCCCAAGTTTTCTTCAGCTCTGTAGTCTTTTTCTTGTACCTCTTGGCTCCCTCCTGGAATATAGAACATTTATGAGTCTTCTCTACCAACTGGTTCTTCAGTTCTTTCAAAGCCACAACTTCTTTGATTGCATTTTCTGTCCGCTGTTGTTTTTTACTTATTCATTTATGGGATGTAGGATTCGCTGGCTGGGCCAGTATTTATTGCCCTTGAGAAGGTGGTGGGTGAGCTACCATTTTGAACCGCTGCAGTCCATGTGGTGTAGGTACACCCACAGTGCTGTTAGGCAGGGAGTTCCAGGATTTTGACCCAGTGACAGTGAAGGAACGGCGATATAGTTGCAAGTCAGGATGGTGAGTGGCTTGATGGGAAATTTCAGGTGGTGGCGGTCCAGCTGTATTTCCAGTTACGTTCTCCCAACTCCTGCTTCAATTTGTCAACGATGGAATTCACAGTTGTTACTTCCTCTTGGTACCTTTGTAACACCTCAGGGATTTGTTAGTTGAGGCCTCAAACAGTTTGGTTCATTGAAGATGTTTGTTTTATCATGCATTTGCAAAGGTATACACTCAGCTTGAATTTTGTGTTTCACATCTTCCAATTCAGCTTTTATGCAAACATTTTCCAACTTTGTTTTCTTTTTACAAAGTTTGTGTATTTTGGACTTCATCAGATAGCTTTCCTTCACTCACAGTCAACTGCTTGCTCCGCATTGCCACCTGCAATTCATGTAATGTGCCAGGGTTTCCAATAAGATATATCTTTGGGACTTCTGGAAAATTTCTTTGCCTCTCCAATGTTCTCATGCAGTTTGCTTGGGTAATGCCTTTTTTATTTCTCATGGCTTTATTGGGGGTTTTCTATCCCTCTGTTAAAGTATGTGTGCTCCATAGCTTGAAGATTAAAATATTTGTCAAAGGTTTTTAATAATTTTCGAAGCTGCTTGAGGATTCATCAATGACTTGCATTAGGATTACTTCATCTGCAAGTACACCAAACGAGTATAAAAACATATTCACTTACTTTTCTAATTTATGACTTAATCCTGATGTACTGTTATAATCTAAAAATTTTCTTCACCATGATGCACACTCCTGGGTCTGGCTTTAGGCCTTGGATAAATCCAAATTGTTCTGGATGAGTGGAATTCTGATCCATGGTTAAATTTTTATTTACTGTGGTTTCTGCTTTAAGAGCTCTCAGAATTTCAAGATGGTATCGCTATTCACTTGGAGACAAAGGGATTTCCCACACTTGCCAGTTTTGGCAGGTCCTGCTACAATGGTGATCGCGCCTAGCTTGACAAAAAAGACTTTCAACAATGGCTGCCTAGATCGAGTGCCGGCAGAGTTCTCCTGCTTGGTGTTTTACTTTGAAGTCACAAATTTGTCGAATCCTAGCTTTTGCTTGCCCTCGGCTGAGTTTAGAAATAGTGATTCTCCCAGATTATTTAATTAATTATTTGTCCCATTTTTGGAGTGAACTCAGATGCCACATGTTCAGGTGCAGACTCGGGAATCGGATTGTAGCAACGGGTTTTTTCAAACTGCACTTCTGACTGAATTATTTAAAGATTTCTCAGGACTTGCTGTAGCCTGGAGTTTTGAAAGACTTAGCTCACCCCTGCTTGGACAGCTGACTCTGCATTCTGATGTTTAGCAGCTGGACTTCCAAAGGAGATTCAATGGAATCTTCTGCTGCAGTCAGGCATTTTAAATTTCTTCCCTCAGCTTCCAAACCTTTCATTGGAGCTTTTTCCTGATGATTTTTCCTCTGTTTCTGGAGCTTCTTTTCAGGTCAGACCGCTTTGTTGAAATTTTTCTCAGTCTTCCAGCATTTTAGTTTCTCTCTGCATTTTCAGTGAGGTCTTGGGTTCTTGCACGAGCTGCCACCATGCTTTAGGGTTCTGGGTATGGTTTGGTAGCCTGAAGAAGTCTTCATTGTTGTATGCAGGTTAACTGCAAGTCTTTATTGACCCTTAGAACTGTTTACAAATATACAGTAAAGGGTATATGAATGGAGCCATCTCCATGCTTGTTGGTACACATGGCTCTGTCCAACATTTGACTGACCCTGGTTGTGGGTCATGTGGTCTCTTACATCGTTGTGTGGGTGGTACTGTACACAGTCCCACATTAACCCTAAATGTACCAGACCCTAATACTACATAGTCATTGTTGAAATGTAGGAAATGCAGCAGCCTCTTTGTGCACAACAAGCTGCTACAAACAGCAACGCGATAATGACTGGATCATCTGGGTTTTTGCAGGATAAATATTGGCCAGGACTCAGGGCATAGCTTCCCTGCTCTTCTTTGAAACAGCATCATGGAACCTCTACATTCTCCCCAGGGTCCAGGTACCAACACTGACGGATTATCTGATCAATGTTGTTTGTAGGAGCTTGCTGTGCGCAAATTGACCACTGTGTTTCCTTTGACAGTGACTATTTTTCAAAGCGTCTTAAAAAAGAAAAAACCTGCATTTATATAGCGCTTTTCACAACTACCAGACATCTCAAAGTGCTTTAGAGACAATGAAGCACTTGAAGTGAAATGTAGTCACTGTTGTAATGTATGAAACACAGCAAACAATTTGCACACAGCAAACTCCCACAACAAACAATTTGATAATGACCAGGCAGTCTGTTTTTTGTGAAACAAAAAAAAAATACCTGGAAAAACGCAGCACATCTGGCAGCATCTGTGGAGAGGAACATAGTTAACGTTTTGAGTCCGTATGACCCTTCGACAGAACTGTTGATTGAGGGATAAGTATTGGCTAGGGCACCAGGGTGGACTCTCCTCCTTGTCTTCGAAAAATGCCAAGGGAGCTTTTACATCTACCCAAGCACAGTTTAACATCTCACCCAAATTGCAGCTCCTCCAACAGTGCTGCACTCTCCTATTACTGCATTGGCGAATTAGCTTAGATTTTTACACTCAAGCCCTGGAGCGGGTCTTGAACCTAGAGTCTCAGAAGCGAGAGAGCTACCAACAGAGCCATAGCTGACAGAATGCAAAGTTCTTTGTGGCATCCTGTTGGTGTGAAAGGGACTATACAGTGTAGCTTGGAGTTTTTGTGGTTCCCATGCACATGTCGTCTTCGTCCTTCTAGATGGGGAAGCTCTCAAGTTGCTGTTCCGAGGTGGTATAAGATTGACCTGCCAATGATCCGAAAGTGTACTGACAACGAGACTTCCTAAACTCACCCGAAATCCAAAAAGGACAAGAAGAGCAAACAAAATAGGGGCTGTAAGTTCAAATTGGATTGAGGTGCCTGGACTTTGAGAACTGGATCTCTGGGCCTGGGGAGAATGAACGAGGGCTTGGGGCTTGGGGGCGGGGGGTTGGGGGGGCGGTGGTTGGGGGGTTGGGGGGAGCTACAGGTTAAAGATAATTTTCAGAATACCAAGGGAGGGCTTATTTCATTTAACATCTGATATTTCATGGCTTTGGTTCTTGGTGTTCATGACTGTGAGGGAGCCAAAAACAATAGCAAATTCCTTTGGATTATTACCCTTGCATGCTCCCATGTGGGTTATTTTGATTATCAATTGCAAAACCGTATGACATCATACACTTTTCTAATAAATGTGGTAAACAACAGTAATAAAAGGAAAATGAGTTTGACATGATTTCCTGTGAACTCCCACTTAGCTAAAATAACGATATGCACTGATTAGATTGGCTTGATGCATCAAGAGCCGTCACTCTCCTCCCTTCCATAAGGAACAAATATCCTAGTTAACCAGCACTCGACCACCGCATTCCCACTGGCGGCCATCGGCAATGACTACATGGCTCCACATTGCTAACAACTTAAATATGGAACATGAGAACAGCCAGGGGATGGGGTCTGGGGGCGCTGCTATTTAACCCCTTGAGCCTGTATCACTATTCAGCGAGATCATGGTGGATCAGTGGCCTCACTCCAAGGCCTGAGGTGGAGGTGGGTTTTGGGGGTTTGGCAGGGGAGAGGTGTGGGACCATTCAACTGTGTCCCACCTCCTAGGTGAGTTTCCCAGCAGTGGGCTGCCATGGAAACTGCAACCCATTCCACACATAAGAACACAAGAGTTAGGAGTAGGAGTAGGCCATTTAGCCCCCTCAAGCCTGCTCCGCCAATCGATGAGATCACGGCTGATCTGATTGTAGTCTCAACCCTACTTTCCTGCCAGTCCCCATAGCCCTTGGCTCCCTTGTCAATCAAAAATTTATCTAACTCAGCCTTGAATACATTCAATGGCCCAGCCTCCACTGCTCTCTGGGGAAGAGAATTCCACAGGCTAATGACCCTCTGAGAGAAAATATTTCTCCTCATTTCAGTCTTGAATGGGAGACCCCAAATCTTAAACTGTGTCCTTTGTTCTGCAGCCCCACCGCCAACAAGAGAAACATCCTCTCAGCATCCACCTTTTTTTTCATAAGTACCATGGGAGCTTTTACATCTACCCAAGCAGGCCTCAGTTTAACATCTCACCCAAACAGCAGCTCTTAAACAAATCCTCTTTCTCTTCTAAATTCCACTGGATACAAGCCTAATCTGTCCGACCTTTCCTGGTAAGACAGCCTGCCCGTTCCAGGTATTCATCTGGTAAACATTCTCTGAACTGCTTCCAACGCATTTACATCCTTCCTTAAATAAGGAGACCAATACCGTACACAGTACTCCGGATGTGGTCTCACCAGCGCCCTGTACAACTGAAGCATAATCTCCCTACTTTTGTATTCAATTCCCCTTGCAATAAATGATAACATTCTATTAGCTTTCCCAATTACTCGCTGTACCTGCATACTAACCGTTTGTGATTCATGCACTAGGACACAGAGGCAGGTGGGAAGGTCTGTGTTTGGGTGGAGAGCAGGAGAGCTTAAATGACAAAAGGCTTCAATTTTTTTCTTTATTCTTTCATGAGATGTGGGTATCACTGGCAAGGCTAGCAACTGTTGCCCACCCCTAATTGCCCTTGAATTGAAGGACTTGCTAGGGCCATTTCAGAGGGCAGTTAAAAGTCAACCACGTTGCTGTGGGTCTGGAGTCACATGTAGGCCAGACCAGGTAAGGACAGCAGATTTCCTTCCCTAAAAGGACTTTGGTGAACCAGATGGGTTTTTTATGACAATCGATATGGTAATTTTATGGTCACCATTACTGATTGTAACCTTTTATTTCAAATTTTATTAATTGAATATAAATACCAACAGCTGCCGTGTCACCTGGGTATTAGTCTGGGCCTAATGGTCCAGCGACTACTACTACTAGGCCACCATCTCCCCAGTATGGTACAAAAGCTGAAGGGAGTGGTAATGGATATGGTAAAGACACAAAAGTTGTGTTTAGATGAGGTGTGAGTGACAGGAGAGCAGCTGTCCAAATGCAAATGAATAAAGAAAGAAAACAGAAAAGGATCAAACCAAAAAAAGAAACCAAATGGTCCCTGAGGTTTCTCCCAGTGACCCTTTTGGGTCCGGGTATCATTCTGGTAAATCTATGGGTACACAACTCAGGAGGGTAGGATTTCAAATTGGGGGCTCCCTCACCAAAAGAATGTGTGAGAAAATCTCACACAAACTTAAACAAGCTCCTGGAGAATTAGATGGGACATGGGGTCAGTTACTGACCCCCCAGCTCTGGGTGCTGGGCTCACACAGACACACACTTTTAGCAGCAGTAGTAGATCATTCGGCCCCCGCTACCACCAAGCCTGCTCTGCTGTTCAATAAGATCATGGCTGAACTGACTATGACCTCAACTCCAATTTCCTGTCCATTCCTTATACCCCTTGGTTCTCTTGTTGATGAAAAATCTACCAAGCTCAGCCTTGAATATAATCATTGATTCAATCTCCACTGCTCTCTGGGGAAAAGAATTCCACAGACTAATGACCCTCTGAGAGTACAAATTTCTCTTAATTTCAGTCTTAAATGGGAGCCCCCTAATTTTTAAACTGTGTTCCTTGTTCTGCATCCCCCACCACCACAAAGGATCCTCTTAGCACCCACCCTGTTAAGTCCCTTCGGGATCTCTTATGTTTCAGTAAGATCACTTCTCATTCTTCTAAACTCCAATGGGTAGAGGCTCAACCTGCTCAACCTTTCCCTATAAGCTAACCCCTTCAGCCCAGGTTTCAATCAAGTGAACCTTGTCTGAACTGCTTCTAACACCATTATATCTTTACTTAAGCTCAGTTCAAAAGATGTTTAAAATAAAAAAATAAAATTATTCAGACATGTTCCCTCATGTGACAGTGTTGTATGAGCTTGAACATGTTTGTGAATTTTAATAAATTTTTAAATTTAATTTATAAACCCTTTATGAAACCTCTTCCCATCCATGGACAAGGTTGCATGAGAAATGTGAAGGCTCCTCTTCACCCGCCTGCCAACCTTAAGGTTGAACGGGCAGCCCTGACAATCACTTTAATTAGTTAATTAATGGCCTTAACAGACCTTTGACAGTTGGGTGGGCGTGCAGCTAACTGAAAATTGTGCGCCCGCCGAACTGAAAATTGGAACGACCTTCACTGCGCATCATTTTACGTGTCAGCGTGTGGGGCCCACCCCTGCATGCTGAACGGAAGATTCTGGCCATTGATTTTAAAAGATCCAGGCAAAGTAACACACAATACCCTGAAAGTTGAATTCAAAGCGCGTTTTCCTCAGCTTCAGTTCCTTGTAGACAGCAGCTTGAGGCTTAGATGCTAGAGGCTTTTCACATTTGTGTTAGATCTTTGAATGCATTCCTTTAGACACATCCTTCTCTCCTTTTTACATATTTTCCTCTTTGAATTCAAATTCCCATTGTTTCACTATGTCTCTGGACTTTATCTCTCTAATAATAATAATCCATCAAAGTACCAATTTTACCAGTAATCTTTGGGAAAAATAAACACACTGCCTCTTAACTTCTTCTGGTTATGTGAAATATTTCACCCCCCCCCCCCACATTTTGAATTTAAGCTAGTCTGGTTTATTTAAAAATGCAAATGTTCCCTTTACACCTGTGTTTACCTACTTAACATTTCAATCCTAGCTTATCTTCTGATACATCAAAGCCTTTAGACCAGCTGCCTTAATTCAATTAAGTCCCCCCACACATACACACCTATAGACACAGTCCCCACTGTTACTCTACTTTACAATAAATTCCAATAACATTATGAAAATTATATCTTCATGACATCCCCTTCCTTATTAAAAAATGCACCATCATAATTTAAAAAGACTGCTTCATTTTCTGAACCCATCTTACATTACCTCCTATATTTATTATACTATTACATTACCAGATGCATGCATTGACATAATATATGTACAAATCCTTGGTATCAACGGAAATCATTCCAGTCCAGTGTCCAGGTTTTAAATGTCCAATTTTCACTTTAAGCTTCAAACCCTTGACAATGCAACTGCAATCAGATTTTCTTGTCCCACCACATGTTTAATCTGTAGATTAAATGGTGGCAGTAGTAACTCCATCTGAATAGCCTTGCACTTTTGTCATGCAATTTGCCCAGAAACTTTAAAGGGTTATGGTCTGTATAAACAATTGTTTCTGACGAATTGTTGACAACATAAATTTCAAAATGCTGCAATGTTAACACCAACCCCAAAGTTTCCTTTTTGATTGTTGAATATCTTCTCTGTTGTATATTCAACTTCTGTGAAAAATACCCTATTGGTCTTTCAATTCCAGTGTCATCTTCTTGCAACAGTACGACCCCAACCTCTATATCACTTGCATCAACGGCCAACTTAAATTGCTTGGCATAATTGGGTACTGCCAAAACTGGTATTGTAATTAATATGGTTTCCAAACTATCAAATGCCTTCTGGCACTCCTGTGTCCATTGAAACTTGCTGGTCTTTTTTAATAGTTCAGTCAGTGGAGCAACCACTTGGCTAAAATTTGGTACAAATTTCCAATAAAACCCATTCATGCCCAGAAATCTCAAAAGTTCTCATTTTGTTGTAGGCACTGGGAAATCCACAATAGCCTTGACTTTCACATCTCTCCGAGCCACATTACCATGTCCGATGGTATGGCCTAGATATGTAACTTGCGTTTTTTCAAACTCGCTTTTAGTCAAATTCATCACCAAATTTCTTGTAATTGAGTAAATAATTCTTCCAGATGTTGTAAATGGTCCTCCTACGTCTGACTGAAAACTATCAAGTCGTCAATATACACAGCACAATTGCTCAGCCCTGCAATTACCTTTTTGTCAGCCTTTGAAATATTGCAGGTGCAGTTTTCATACCTTCATAAAGCATGAATTTAAACTGATTTAGTCCATCTGGGGTCACAAAAGCTGATACCTCCTTTGCTCTCTCCGATAATGGTACTTGCCATTATCCTTTTAGCAAGTCAATCTATGTGATAAATTTTGATTGTCCCACGGTCTCAATACAATCTTCCAACCGACATTTAGGATATGAATCCACTTTTCTCACCGTGTTCACCTTCCGATAGTCCATACACAGTCTTTGTGTTCCATTCGGTTTTGGTGCAAGTACAATAGGTGAACTCCAGTTACTGCAACTGGACTCAATGATATCATCTTGAAGCTTGGGGCAGATTTCTCCCTTTGGTGAGTGGGGGCGGGGCCCACTTGCCAATGCGTAAAATGACACATGGTGGCATCGGGCGGGCGTCCCAATGCCACCGCGCTTCATCTAGATTGTCAGTGCAGTGGGCAGGCAGCCATGTTGGCTGCAAACCCGTCGAACGGTCAAAGGCCTGTTAGGGCCATTATTAAACTAATTAAGAATGCTGCTTATCCAACCTTAAGGTTGGCAGGTAGGTGAAGTGCCCAGGCAGCCTTCAGAAAAAACATAAAACCTCATCCACGTGCGGGATGAGGTTTCATGATGGATTTAAAATTTGTGTTCCATTTTTAATAAAAGTAATTGACATGTCCCAGCTCATGTGACAGTGTCACATGAGGGGACACGCCATAACATTTTTCTCATCGTTTATTATCTTTTTAAAAGTAACACTGATCTCCCTGAGGCAGCACTTTGCCTGAGGGAGATTGATATATGCGCACTTTCGCACGCATGCTCGAAACAGGGCACTCCTGGCTCAGGGAGTTCCCCCCCACCCCTGGCACACACCACGCTGGGTGGGCCACGAAAATGGTGGTGCGCCCCTGACTGGGGACAGGATCAGGAACCCATTCACTCACGCCCGGTCCCATACAAACCCCCTGATAGGGGGAAAATGCTGCCCATGACTTCGATTTCTTTCTACTTGTGATAACTTTGCTGGATTTAATCTATAAAGATGTTGCCTTATTCAAGATGAAACTTCTACACATATATCATGTATAGCTAAATTTGTCCTTCTCAGCTTGTTCCCACAAATATCTTTGTGTGATTGCAGTAGCTTCCCCAAATCATTTTGACACTGTCTGGAAAGTAACTCAATATTACATTTAAATTTTCAAATAACCCCTCATTATTCAATTTGATTAGAGGAAGATCAGTTTCAGAATCCTGCACTTCTACTTCTTTCTCATTATCTACAATCACTAATACCTCCTTTTGGACCTCTTCCCTGTCACAGTACTTTTCAAGCATATTTACATGACACACCCACTGCTTCTTTCTTCTATCTGGAGTATTTATTACATAATTTACTTCACTTAAGTTCTTTTCAACTCTGTAAGTCCACTAAAGCTTGCCTTTAATGAATCACCCAGTACTGGTGACAGAACTAACATTTTGTCCCCAGCAATAAAACTACAAGCGGTAGCCTTCCTGTCTGCTTTCACTTTCATCATTTGCTGTAATATCTTTAAATGTTCCCTAGCCAACTCACATGCTATGTCCAATCTCTCTCTGACGTTTGATACATAATCCAGGAGAGCAGTTGCTGAATTTTGACCCACCAATTTCTCATGAATCAATTTCAGTGGCCCTCTCACTTCATGACCATAAACTAGTTCAAAAGGATTAAAACCAGTCAATGCATTAGGAGGGACCCTAATAGCAAATAACAAGACTGGAATTCTCCCATCCCAATCTTGTGGTTAATTCTGACTATGTGCCCTCATCATAGTTTTTAGAGTTTGATGGCATCTTTCCAAGGCCCCTTGTGACTCAGGATGGTAAGCTGTTGAGTTAAATTGCTTTATCCCCAAACTGTTCATTATTTCCTTAAATAGCTGTAACATGAAATTTGATCTGATTGTATTTCTTTAGGTAAACCATATCTTATAAAAAATTTAGTTAACTCTTCCACAATTTTCTTTGTTGTAATATTTCTCAAAGGTATTGCTTCAGGAAACATCCATTATTGTCAGTAAGTACTGACTTTCACTTTTAGTCTTAGGGAGGGGTCCTACACAACCAATCATGACCTTAGTAAAAGGTTCCTCATATGCTGGAATGGGAATTAAAGATGCTGGCTTAATCACTGCTTGTGGTTTCCCTATCACCTGACATGTGTGACATGTTCTACAAAATTTGACTACATCCTATGCAATTCAGGCCAATAAAAATGTTTTTGAATTTTCACCTGTGTCTTTCTAATTCCTAAATGTCCCCTCATTGGAATTTCATGAGCTAACTTCAGAATCTCATTTCTATATCCAAATGTTATTGCAGTCTGATGCACCTCCCTCTAGTTTTCATTTGCTGAAACGTGATACAGCCTCCATTTTCTCATTAAGATATTACCCTTAAGATAATAACATTCTGGAATACATTTTGCCTCTGTTTCTGAGTAAGCTATCTGATATAATTATTTTATTTGCGTGTCCTTTTTCTATAACTCCACTAAATGCCTTGAGTCAAACACTTTGGCTGCATTGTATTTCAGTCTTTCTTTCTGAACAATGTTATCAAACACAGTGCCAGCTAATTGGACTTCCTCTGCCTTTCTCTGCCTTTGAACTTCCTCTTCTTGCTGTTTAAACCTATGGGCCTGTAATCTCATTATCACACAATCAGGAAACAACCCAGGTTGCTCTGTCTGCAACACTTCTGCAGGCTGCTCAACTACCATAGGCATCACCCACAACTGTGATCCAGCTATATCATTACCCAAAGTAAATTGAATCCTTGCAATGGTCAATTTTTCCACTACACCAACAGTAACTTCACCTGTCCTCTACTTATTGTTTAAATTTACCTTCCACAATGGAATAGGTTTAGCAGCTCCATGAACCCCGCTTATTATCACCTGTTCCTGCAATACTCCCTCTGCACAACAAACGTCACTATTCCACAACATTAGAGATTAACTAGCCACTGTGTCTCTTAAAATTTTAACATCTTTACCTACGCCACCCTGTACTCATGGAAATACTTTCCCTTCGCACAAAATCTTTAAACACTTATGCATCCTGCTCCTCAGAATTCTCTTGGGTAAATTATAATCCCAATAGATTTTCCCTGAAAGTTCCTGCATAGGAGTACGTGCTGGCATACCTACAGGAGAACGGCATGTTTAAGTTTAAGTCATCACACTGTCACTGTTCATGCCAGGCACCCTGGCGAGACAATGGAGATATGCTTTATGTGCCATCATCTTTCAATGATCAACTGGGGACTCCGGGTTTGAGGCTCCCATTAATGATGAGACTACACAAGAATGTTTGCATAGTCCAAAACTCTCACCTCTGTACACTGCACTCTTACCTTCGTAGGAGGCCCCTGCCTCTCCACGACTGGCTGACCAAGGTGGGCGGTGACTCTCCAGCTCCAAAGTATCCATTTCAAACCTCGGCAATATTAGAAGGTTTGGGGGGTCTCTGCTGGTCCTTGACCTCTCTATGTTGTCAGGAATACTCACCTCCTGAAAGGACAGAGGAGTATTGATTAGTCCACCCTCTACCTGCAGCACCATTGCAGCCTGGACAACCCCACCTGAGGAACACTTTTCAGGGCACCTCGAGCCACAAGTCACTCAGTCCAAACAGCTGGGGCTCACCCCCTTGGCCAGCTCTGGCGTCAATCACAGTTGGCACTCAGACTCTAACACCCCTCAGCTCCAAGAGGGAACAGCTAGCTCTTAACACTTCTCCAAATTGATTCATGCCAATATGATACTCACCTTTGCTGAGCAAAGCAGGTTGTTGAACCTTTTGCGGCACTGCACCCATGTGCGTCTCATGATATCGTGGCTGCTGACCTCAACTGCCATCTTCTCCGAAACTTTTTTGGTCTGGTGCGGTGGCCTCTTCCTGCCACCCCTGGGAACAAGTGTGTCCCACGTGACACCCATCTCCTCCACGAGGACAGCAAGGCACTCGTCCGAGAAACAGGGGATGAGTGGCCACCTGACCTGCCCTCCCACCTGACATCTCCAGCCGCTGGTGAGGCCATTGCTCCAGGCTCCAGACCAAAGAAGGATTCTCCCATATCAGGCTTCAGGGAGCTGCCTCTGCTGATTTGAAACTGCCCCCTGGGTCGCCATTGGACCAGGCGCCCCACAGGCCCCTGCCCGGCCCTTCCTGCCCATTCGGAAGACACGTTTCATGGCTGGGCAGGCCTTAATTGGCCAGCCAGTGTGAAATCCTGGCCATGGCTCGTTTGCGGTCAGGGGCCTGTTCCCCAATTGCTCCCAGGCCCACTGATTGCGTGCCTGATAAGGGAAAAATTCAGGCCTATGAACTCTTACTTTGTGGAGTAATAGTTGACGTGGCACCTTTGGAAATCCAAGTTAACCACATCTACAGGTTCCCCTTTATCCACCTTGCTTGTTACTCCTAGAAAAACTCCCATCAATTAGAACACAATTTCCCTTTCACAAAACCATGTTGACTCTGCCTGTTTTTATTCTGATTATCTAAATTTCTGGCAATTACCTCCCTAATCATGGATACTAGCTTTTTCTCAACGTCAGGTGTTAGACTAACTGGCCTAGTTTCCTGCTTTCTGTTTCCCTCCTTTCTTGAATAGGGGTATCAGATTTGCAATTTTCCAATCTGTTAGGACCTTTCCAGAATCTAGGGAATTCTAGAAGATCACAACCAATGCATCTACTATCTCTGCAGTCACTTCTAGGATGAAAGCCATCAGGTCCAGGGGACTTATCAGCCTTAGGTTCTAATAGTTTTCCCAGTATCTTTCCTCCAGTGATGGTGATTGTTTTAAGTTCCTCCCTCCCTTTTACCACTTGACTTTCAACTATTCTTGGGATGTTTTTTGTGTCTTCTACAGTGAAGACAGACACAAAATACCTGTTTAACACTTCTGCCATCTTTTTGTTTCTCATTATTAATTCTCCATCTCACTCTCTAAGCAACCAAAGCTCATTTTAGTTACTCTTTTCCTATTTAAAACGTTACTATCTGTTTTTATATTTCTAGCTAGCTTTTCAGTTCTCATGGTTTTATACTGGGATTTGTCAGTTTCTTACTCTAGAAGAGATCGTGCTGGAAGCAACTGTCTTTTGTTGAAAACACATTTATTTACATGTTAATTATTTACAAAGATTAATTAAGACCAAGACATAGCTGGAGCTACTCTCTAAGATGCTTCTCAGTCATCTTCTCTCAGTGAGTGACCTCATTGCGACATAGCTCCTTACACACATTGCTCCATTGCCCAGTAGCTATTATTAGAAATAACCTTTCAATATTGCTGAAAAAAGAGACATTTTTTGTCAAAGCTAAACAAAATAAGTGACAGGCATTCACTGGTTCATTCTTCAGGGCAATGCCTTGACCAATCAAATTCAAGCTGCCTGGTTTAAATTTCAAATAATTCTTGGCAGCTAACTGTCAGTCACCATCAATTGGTGCACTGTCCATGGCAACATCCCTACCAATCAGACTCCAATTGCCAACCAATCAGCATGCTCTTCACATACAGTATAAATTTGTTGTTTCCCTTACATTGGTATCCTTGCAAATTGTCCTGGTGAGAGAAGGATGAAAAGCTTTTTTCAGTAATGCTCAAGTTCTGCACTATCAAACATCTAATTAACTCTCTACAGCTTTTTCTCATACTCTAATTTCTCCCTCATTATAATTCCTGTTCCTAAAATCTGTCCAACTTTCTGACCTACCATGAATCTTCATTCCAAATCTAGTCTAGACCAATGGGAAGAAATTTCTTCTGTCTGTTCTATGTGATAGTTAAGACAGTCTAAATCAAGAAAAAAAACCCCAGCAAAACTTGGAAGTAAAAGGTAACACTTGCCTGAGCTGGTCTTGTATACCTTAAAATGGAACGCCGGTCATACTTGGGCCAGAATTGCTGATTTTTTACTGGGATTTGAAAATTTTGAACTGGCTTTTCCTTCCGGGTACTTCAGATGGGCCGAGACTGCTCAGATCTGCACCAACTTAATGCTACACTGGTGTAATAGGAGGAATTTTCTGAGAGGGAGTCAGAGTGGAATGGGATATGGGGATAGGGTGGGAAAGTGGAGTTGAGGTAAAAGATTAACCGTGATATTCTTAAATTATGGAGCAGGCACGAATGGCCTTAAGGCCTACTCCCATCTCGAGGGCAGCGTTTTCCCGTTGGCAAGTGTACCAATGTTACCGCACGCCGACGCGATATTTCGATGGGTGGGAGCACCATGTTCTCGGATGTGCGCCCGCCATTAATTAACGGACCACTCCAGGCCCTTGAAGCACCAATTGATGGTGACTTTTCAGAGCCTGTGCGCTCTTCAAGTCATCGCATGGGTTGCAACGGGCAGGCGGGTAAACCTCATCCACGGGCGGGATAAGAGGGGTCGCGAATGTGCTCTGGCAGACATTTATTTTTGAAAGATAATGATACTTGCCTGTGCAAGCAGGAATACTTCAAAACTCATACCAGCTGCTTGGTCAGGACTCACAGCCTTCAGGTCATCACTCTGCAGTGAAGATCCTTTTTGGGGCCTGCAGGTTTCAGGGAGCCTTCCCTTAGCTTGGGAATTGGAGTTGTGATCTCCACTGGAGGCACCTCCTCTGAGGAGGAAGGGAGGACCAGAAGGGGGAGGAAGCCAGGAGTCTACATTCAGCCTCTAGAAGAGCCACCTTTGAGAGGAGAGGCACAGGCACAAGGGGCGCAGGGCCCACAGGAAATCCAAGGTGGAAGGGGCCGCAGAAGATGCCACTATCCTGCTGCCAGGGCTTACAGGTGGCGAAGCAGCTACCTCAGTGTGAAGTGCAGTGCCGAAGGAGGCTCCATCTCTCAAGGGAGACAGTCAACTACATCTGTCAGCTGATTGGCCCTGAGATCTCCGCTAACTGTGTGGGTGGACACCCCATGCCAATGGCTCTAAAGGTCACAGCTGTCCTCAACTTCTATGTCTCTGGCTCCTTCCCGGGCTTGGTGAATGATCTTTGTGATGTCTCCCAATCAGCTGTTCACACTTGTGTCAAGCAGGCGACAGACGCTCTATTCAGGTGTGCACTGACTTTCATCCACTACCGTTGGGACCAGTCCAGCCAGACACAGTGAGCCAGAGGCATTGCGGCCATTGCTGGCTTCCCCCGTGTCCAGGGTGCTATGGACTGTACACATGTGGCCATCAAGGTGCCAGCAGGTGAGCCCGGTGCCTTCGTCAACAGGAAGGGCTTCCACTCCATGAACATGCAGATAGTGTGTGATCACAGGATGCTGATTCTACAAGTCTGTGCAAGGTACCCAGGCAGCTCCCATGACGCCTACATCCTCAGACACTCCCAGGTGCCGGGGCTCTTCAGCCCGGCTGGATGGATGGCTGCTGGGTGACAAGGGCTATCCCCTCAGAAGGTGGCTCTTGACGCCTCTCCGCCATCCAAGAACAGAAGCTGAGCAACTATATAGTAGAAGCCACGCCTCCACAAGGGCTGTGGTGGAGAGAGTCATCGGTCTTCTCAAAATGCACTTCCGATGCCTGGACCGTTCAGGGGGCGCACTCTGCTACCCCCCAGATCGTGTGTCACTGATAGTGGTTGCATGCTGCGCTCTCCACAATCTTGCGCTGGAAAGGGAGGATGCTGTGGACGAAGAAGGTGTAGAAGCAGTGGCTGCAGCTGCACAATATGAGTCCAGCAGTGAGTCCAAGGATGAGCAGGCACAGGGAAATGCTGAGGGGGTAGATGCTGACCCGGGCATACTCCAGGGAGGTAGGGACACCTGGGAGGCTTTAATCCAACCAGCCTTCAGCTAGCACACCACAGATGGACCTCCAGGACAAGCCTGTGCTGCAGGCTCCATACTCGATACCTGTGTGCAGAATCTGCCTGGATAGGAACATTAACTAAGGGCCTTGTCAATAAAGCTCAATGTGACACAACCCATTCATGACATCATGGGTGACCATCCACCTACAGAGGAAATAAATCACCCTCAGCCATGGTCACATGTATAAATTTAATAATATAACAAAATGATCTTAATTAAACAAAATGACAAAGGTGTTAAAGAACACACCAGCTAATCCTGGCCTCATTGTGGGGCCAACACAAAAGCACCAGTGAGAAACCTGTGGTGTGCCTAGATGCCTTGTGTTTACATTTTCGGGTGCTACGTCTTGGCTCTGCCCCCTCGCTGGGACCGGTATCTAAGACACCCTGCTCACTCTGCTATCCTGTTGGCCTCGATGACCTGGTGGAAATCCTCTGTCCCATGGAGCCTGGGAGGGAGCTGTCAGTTCCACAGCTGGCATCTCCCCTGTCGTCGCAGCCTCATTGGATGCAACAGTCACTGGCAGAGGGGCAGAGGAGCTGCCGCCCTCATCTGGAGTCCCCTGAGAGGAGCGCGCAGAGATGACAGGCAGCTGCTGCACCGCTGTGAGGTCGGTTCGGATCTCCCTGCTCCCCGTTGATGAATGGGCACCGAGCTGGGAAACTTAGTGCCCATATCATCCCCCACACTGGCACTGACCAGCTGAGGCCAATGCTGATGTGAGGGCTTGCTGGTCCGAGCACATCCCCAGGAAGCCCTGATTGGTCTCCCTGGAGGAGCCTCTCCACGAGGGTCACCCCTCTCTCCATGGAGGAGGCATGGTGCTCAGCCATAAGAGTCACTGCACTGGCGATGGTCTGCATGGACTCCTCCAGCATGGGCACCATGCCACACATTGCCTCATGTATCTCTGCCAGATCCTCCCTCACACCCTGCTGGACTTCCAGCGTCTGCTGCCTCACGGACAACTCCAGAGGCCCATCATCAGCCACCGACAGAGCATGTGCCTGGTCCCCTGCGGTCCTCCGACTGCTGGCGCCATGGGCACTTTCTGTCTCCACCAGCAAGTGTGAAGTGCCCTCACCACTGTGCCCCGGGACACTAGCCGATGATCTAATTCCCACCGAGGTGCCAGTAACTGCGCTGGTGCCTGCCTGGCAGAGATGGTGTGACAATGGTGGGTCAGAGACTTCAGGGCCCTCAGGTGTGAGAGGGGCCCTCTGCTGCTCCTCCTCCCGCCCTGCTCCACTGATGCTGAAAGGAAGAACAAGGACATTTGATTAGTTAACGTGGAGACAATGACAATGCGCATCCCTGTCCCCTGGATCATTATGCGCTCATTCCTCCATAAGCAATGGTCAAGCCATGTTGCAAACTTCAATCACTGAACATTCAGCACTGCCATGGCTGCTGGGAGAACAATGGTGATCTCAGTGCTGGGCAAACACACCTACCCGTGGCACCCCAGCCTCACCCACACCGCTGGACCTGGGCACATGGCGCCTCTCCAGCTCCAGGGCCTCCTGCTCGAACCTGGAGATGATGGCCAGCTGGGTCGGCCCTCTGCCAGTCCTCACTCGCTCGGCGGCATTATGAGCATTCTTCTCCTGAAAAGGAGAAAAGACCATTGATTAGTGCAACTCGTACTTGTAGTGCAAGTCCCACCCCAACCAGACTGGAGTATTGCAGGGCTCCAGTGCCTCCTCACTCTGCAGCTGCCACGCACTCACACAAAGATGCCAGGCTTGGTCCCCCCACCCACCCCCACCACCCCGGCCAAATGCAGCCTACATTTGGCACCACACGGTCCAACCTGGCAGAGCAAGGAGGTGCAAACATGTGGAGCACAAAGGGCAGCAGATAGATCAATGCCCCTCCCAGTGTGACATCACCCTGACTTTGACATCTTTTGCAGTTCCAGCTCTGTGCCTAGGTGCAGATCCTCCAGCAATGTGGGTGTCCCTGTACCACATGCTGCGGGGGCAGAACCCATCTCATCACCACCCTCTCAGGGTGACCTCGGCATGGTCAATATCTGCTGGCCCACCCAGCGAAGGACACAGGCTGTCAATGATCTGATGCAGTCACTACACTCAGGCTTGGGGGTGGGATGGTTGACTTGGTGGGGCGGGGGGGTGGGGGTGGTGTGGGGAAAGCCTACCTGCTGGGTTCACTGACCAATGGCAACATGGTACTCACCCTTCCAGAGCGCAAAAGGTTGTTAAAGCGCTTGTGGCACTGGATCCAGGTGCGTGCACCACATCGCGGGAGCTCACCACCTCCGCCACCTCCTCCCAGGCATGTTTGGTCATGTGGGGTGGGGGGGTGGGGTGGGGGGGAGGGGGGGTGCCTCCTCCCGTCCCTCGGAACAAGGACCTCCCACCACGCTGCCACCTCCTGGAGGAGGGCATCAAAGCGATCGTCTGGGAAACGAGGGGCATGGTGGCCCCGCTGGTCTACCCTCCTGCCCGGCCTGCTCACCAGCAACGCTCTGGGGAGCCCTTCACGCTGGCCTTGATCGACAGCCTTTGCAAGGCCCCAGGAGAACTTTCAAACAGGCCGCCGCTGTCCGCTCTCCTTGGGAGCCGTGTTTCACCTTGGGTGGACCTTAATTGGCCCTCCCGTGTAAAATGGCGGTGCTGACCCAATCCCGGGCGGCGATCAGGTCCGCGCCCACCCCCGAAGGGCAGAAAATTCTGCCCCCAATGTTCTTCACCCTGCATCGAACCACACCATACCCAGTGGGGGACAGCCTGATTCCTGACACTAAGGGCAGAATGTTTATTGGTGGGCTGGGCGGTGGGAGTGTTGGTAAAATAGTGGGTTGGGATGTCTCCCTGTGGAAACCCAGCCACCGGCGAAGTTTTCCAAAAGCAGGATGGGATCCAGATTGGCTGCCGGACACACAGGGGCGTCAGCCAATTTAAATAATTGTCCCATTTTAGGGGGGAATCTTCGGTACCGCCGGCCCATCCCACTTCCAATAGTCAGCTGTTTGCTCTGTTCCTGTTTTCTTTTCCCTCCAATTTTATCGCTGAATGAAAAGCTCCTTTTCTAAGTGTTCTGATTATTATGACAAGAAAATATTTTAAACCTCCTGACAGTAAGTATTTTTCACATGTTTCTTTTAAGAAGCCAACATTAATATTTCAGGCAAATAAACATCTTATTTATTTCCTTTTACCCAAGATGAGTGGCCCCTTCATTTGTGGTTTTATCGGAGACTCTTGGCAGATTACCGAGTATTAATTCCATCTGGCCTTGTCAAATCGTACAAACATGCAGGAGACACAAACTGTTCTTCCGAGACAGACGCCCGTCAGGCCAGTGGCCATTTGAATGAGTCACTTCCCCTGAGACTTACTGCATTCTATTCCAGGCACTTTTCCAATTCCCTCCCATTCCTTCTCCACTGCCCCATAAGTCGCACCAAACTCTGTTCACCTATCGCCCTTGTACTTTCCTGACAGACATTGGCTCCCTGTCCAGCAATGGCTTAGTTTTAAAATTTTCAGCTCTGTTTTGAGACCCCTTGCCCACCACTCCCTAGCTTTCCAACCTCCTCCAGTCCTACTACAACCCTCCGTGATCTCAATGTTCATCCAGTTTTGGCCTCTTGCGTATCCTTCCTCCACCATTGGTGGCTGTGCATTCAGCTGGCTCGGCCCTAAACTTTGGGATTCCCTCTCTAAATCTCTCCATCCCTCTCCTCTTTTAGGGCGCTCCTTAAATCTCTGGTGTTTGACTAAGTTTTAGGTCACCTGTCCTAATATCTCCTTATGTGGCCTGGCATCAAATTTGACAACGCTCTTGTGGACCGCCTTGGAATGTTTTACCACTCTGAAGGTGCTAAATGGATTTAAGTTGTTGTATTTCTGCTTTGGTTATCCTCTCCCTCCTGCCTTTGAGAGCATTGACTCGTTTAAAGGGTTCAGTTCTATAGGCACTGGGCATGGATGGAGCTAGACCTTGGCTATTGGTGGGCTGTTCAACTTTGAAGAGTATCATAAGAACAGAAGTAGACCATTCAGCCCCTCAAGCCTCACTCTACAGAATCATGGCTGATTTGCACGTCAACTGCATGTTTATCCACCTCATGACAATGTGGCCCTTGTGCTCCACCCAAGTGCATGTCCTGAAGCAACTGTTGGCTAGAGATCAGAGACAGAGCCCTTGGATACAGCACGTCACGGGACTAGTGGCACTGCTGGACCTTCTAGCCTTAAATCAGCTCAGCAAATGATGACATATTCACTCTCTTATTAATTCAACATTCGGCTGTGTACCTTAACCTCAGTGTCAACAAGATACAATCCATACAGAAACAAAATGTTCAGACACAGGAAAAATGAAGCAAATAACCAAGGACGAGAAAAGGACATTGACCCCATGAAACACATTTTCGAATAAACCAACAACTGCATTTATAAAGTGCCATTAATGTAGTTGTGTCCTGAGAGACTTCACAGGAGCATAAGTCAGAGGAACAAAACTTGACACCAAACCAAAGGGAGGGTTTTTAAGGAGCATCTTAAAGAAGGAGGAGAGATGGAAAGGTTTCAGGAGAGAATTTCAGAGTTTGTGGGGATAGATAACTGAAGGCATGGGCACCAGCAGGGATGTCAGGAATGTACAAGAGCGCAGGAATGTGGAGTTCAGCCGAACATCAGCTGCATTTTCAGTGCCTAATGTTTCTCAATTGTAATACCCTGCTTGGTGAAACATTCCAAGTGTTTATCAGTCCTTGTGTAAAGAATGTTGTCTAGCTTTTCACTAATTTATGTCCTTAATCTGAGCCTAATGACTTGACATCACCTTGATGTAATACTCCAGGTTTGCTTTATCTGAATTGTTCAGTTCTCTGAGATGCCCCTTAGTTTCCTGCTCATGAGGCTGTCAAGTTTGAAGGATAATCACGGTGTCTCCGAACAACGACCCTTGCTCAAAGGGACCATGGGATTCTGAAACCTAACTCATCACTTTTACATAAATAAAAATTCTCCCAATCACATTCCTGCAAATAAAACTTCTAATAATCATATTACTTCAAATAAAATTTCTGCCCAATTACATTTCTGCAAATAAAAT
Organism: Carcharodon carcharias; assembly: GCF_017639515.1. Classification (NCBI taxonomy): domain Eukaryota; kingdom Metazoa; phylum Chordata; class Chondrichthyes; order Lamniformes; family Lamnidae; genus Carcharodon; species Carcharodon carcharias. The sequence goes on along the minus strand of NC_054497.1, from coordinate 6,211,837 downwards.
TTTATCCAGTCAAATTCCAGCCATCACAGGCCCCCATATGCCCCTAAACAAAATTTGGACTATAATAAAGCAAAGAAAAAAATTCAGAAAAAAAAAATCTCAAATTCACTCATCCTGTCTTTCGACAAGTTCCCTTCCCCTGAATTGCCTCTCACTTTGGATAAATCTAATACCTCATGACCCTATCCTACTTGCTAAGGCCCAAGGTTTTGGGTAGAGAAACCCCACAAGCCACCATAGGCCCTGCTTCCTTCCTCACGCATGTAGCGGCACTCACGTCCAATGGGGTTGAGGTGATGTAACCAAGTGTTTGAAATTTAAATCCTGTAAACTAGTGTATGGTGCAGAAACTGAACTGGAACAGCCATATAAATACTGTGGTTACAAGAGCAGGTCAGAGGCTGGGAATCCTGCAGAGAGCAACTCACCTCCCTGACTCCCCAGTGCCTGTCCACCATCGACCATTCATAAGTCAGGAGTGTGATGGGATACTCCACCTGGATGAGTGCAGCTCAAGATCCTGGAACTCCCTCCCTAACAGCACTGTGGGTGTACCTACACCAAGTGGACAATATCCTGGTTCTCCCTCCCTAACTGCACTGTGGGTGTACCTACACCACGTGGACTGCAGTGGCTCAAGAAGGCAGCTCACCACCACCTTCTCAAGGGCAGTTAGGGATGGGCAATAAAAATGCTGGCCTGGCCAGCAACCCCCACGTCCCTTGAAAGAATTTAAAAATTCTATTTAATGGCCAAGTAGGCTTGAGGGCCACATAGCCTCTCACTATTCCTATTTCTTATATTCTTATAATGTGACCTCTTGGAAAACACCCAACAGAGTTACACCTGACCTCTTGAAGACTTGAATTTTTTGACATGATCTCTTCCCTTCTTCTTTTCAGCTGGCTCATCTTTTAACTAAAATAGATATTTAACCACATTCGATGCAGTTAAAGGGCAAATGTACAATTTGGAAATGTGTGCAGGTTATTGGGTGCAAAGGAAACACAAAACAGGTCTAAAAGCAATCGGAGAGATTGGGAAAAGTGATAATAAGTTGATCACAAAGGTAATCGAAGAATTGCAAGTCAAATATTGGAGAAAAAAGATACAATTGCAGAAACAAATTGTTTGGAGAGCATTCAAAGTATAAGTCTTTTGGGGATAACATTGGAGACTACTTTTCATATCCTGTTTAGTATTTTTAAATTATGTATAATGTTTTTGCCTTTAAGCAATGCTACTTGGGAATGACTGGCATTATAAATGTTTAATAAGTACATTAAAGGCTTTCATTATCTTGAATGCCTGCCAATGAACATTAGCGATGTTGCATTACATCATTTCTGAGCCTTTTATTGATGGTTTCATTGTAAATAACATTGTTTTGTGTTTGCTTAAAGCATAACATAAGTATAAAGAGAATGGGTGAAAGGTGCAAAGGTAAAGAGAGAGATCATTTAGGAAAGACAGAGTGAAAGGAATGGAGAAAGAATGGCTGAGAGAAAGGGAAAGGTCAGAGGCTGGGAATTCTGTGGAGAGTATCTCACCTCCTGGCTCCCCAAAGCCTGTCCACCATCTACAAGGCACCAGTCATGGGATACTCTCCACTTGCTTAGATGAGTGCAGCTCCAACACTCATGAAGATTGACACCATCCAGGACTAAGCAGCCTGCTTGATTGGCACCCCATCCACAAAAATTCACTCCCTTCACCCACAGATGCACAGTAGCAGCAGTGTGCACCATCTACAAGATGCATTGCAGCAACTCACCAAGGCTCCTTCAACAGCACCTTCCAAACCCGTGACCTCTACCATCCAGAAGGACAAGGCTGCTTGGGAACACCTGCAAGTTCCCCTCCAAGTCACACACCACCCTGGAACTATATCAACGTTCCTTCATTGCTGCTGGGTCAAAATCCTGGAACTTCCTTCCAACAGCACCGTGGGTGTACCTACACTACATGGACTGCAGAGGTTCAAGAGGTCAGCTCGCCACAACCTTCTCAAGGGCAATTAAGGATGGGCAATAAATGCTGGCCTAGCCAGCAATGCCCACATCCCATGGACAAAATAAAAAAAAGTGTGACCTCTTTTGATGTATCTTAGAGACAAATCACATCTCTATGTGTTAGGAATGAAGGCCACCCTCAGCTTTCTACACTGAACCCCCCTCCAAGCAGTTTTCCCGGTGTTGAGTGAATTGGGACCTTTGCAAACCTTTTTGAATATTGTAGGTGGGTAGCGACGAGAACCGAAAATGTTTAATGTTGATGGGTTGGGAAGTTGGCGGGAGGGCAAGTGAAAATCCCATATGAAGCCCATTTCTTGTCACTACGTTTCACGCATGATACATTCCTGAAGGTTGTGAAATGTGATGCTCTCCATGACACTCTGTCCTGGAATTGTCGCCTTGTGGGGAAGGGGTAGGGAATTGTATAATGGATCAAAACATAAACGTAAAGCTTTCAAAAGTGTGACGCATGGTCTGGGATGATTTCCAAACACATATGTGCTTGCAATAAGCTCCAACTTAATAAGGTCATCACTCAGTCCCTCTCCCACACGTCCTCTCTCGGCCCCGACAAGTGGCTGCCAGTAGCAAAGAGGCAGGTGTCCCCCAACCAACCCTTCCTATCCACCCCCCCCCCCCCCCCAAAATCAACCCTTCTCACCCCGGTTGTCTGCTTCCACAGTATATTGTGTCAGGGGAATGAATCCGGCCTCCTGTTATAAAGTAGCCAAAACTGCACCACATTGAATAACAAGGCCCTGCCAAGAGCCCTCCCTCACAGTGGCTGCATTCAGATACTTCATTCCTGTCATCTCCTTGGAGGGACTGACTCATATGAGTACCATGGGATCCAGAGTACCAGTCAGTCCTTGGGTGCCTCACATAAGTAAGTGGCCATTCTCACACAAGACTGGCTCTTCCACTGTGGGAGCATCGCAGTGGGGACCCAATCCTGCCCCCATACGCACACCACCCTGGATAGGGCCTCACTGGTCGGGACCAGGATCCCTGGCTGATTTCCCTTCCCCTGACACCCTCTTCCCCTGGCCTAAAGACGCTGAAGCCACTTACGCAGCCTCGAGCAGGAAGTTGAACATGGAACCTCTGTACGCCTGTGGGCGCATAAAGGTAGAAGGGAGAAAGAACTGGCATTTATATAACACCTTTCACATCCTCAGAACGTCCCAAGGTGCTTTACAGCCAAGGAAAAATTCCTTTGGGTTTAGTCACCATTTTAATGCAGGAAATGCAGCAGCCAATTTATACACAGCAAGAGACCACACACAGCAATGTGATAATGACAGATAACCTGTGCTTCATTAGTGATGGGGGATAGATAGCTTCTCTGCTCTTGTTTGAAGTAGTGTCATGGGATTTTTTTTAATGCCACCTGACCACCTGTTGAGGCCCCGGTTAACTTTTCATCCAAAAGACAGCACCCCCAACAGTGCAGCATTCCCTCAGTACTGCACCTGGGCTGTTAGCCTATATTTTATGCTCAAACGGGACTTGAATACATGTACGTCTGACTCTGAAGCGAGAGCACTGCTACTGAACATCTGTAGGGAGAAAGGTATAGATCCCAGGACTGAGTAGGTGGAACACAGGGCCCGACAGAGTCCTATTCTTCCCATCATTAATCCCACCAGTGGGTGATGTTATTGTGGTCAATGGACCACATAAAAGCCACATTGTGGTACTTTAGTCAAGGAGACTGCATTTTAAGAAACCCATTCTGCTGAGCAGCTCCTCTTCAGAAGCTCATCTGTGTTTTATTCCCACTTGAGATACGTTCAAAATCACACGTCTCACATTGCATGCACTGGCAAGTTTGGAGATAAGCTGCTTGAGTGCTCAGAGGGAGCCAATGTCTTAGGGCAGCTGACAGTGAGTCATACACAAGCTGTGAGACACCAGTGTGCAGTGAGCTAATTCCTTTGCATCCCATATGCTGTGCAGCAAATATTACAACGTGAGGATGTCAAAGCTGTGGAGATGGTGCAGAGGAAATTTAGATAAGGAAGACTTGTGTTTATATAGCACTTTCCACAACCATCGGACAATCAATGAAGTGCTTTTGAAATGTAGTTACTGTTGTAATGTAAGAAAGGCAGCAGCCAATTTGCACACAGAAAGCTCCCACAAAGAGTGGGAATGTAATGGTGATATTAATTGAGGGATAAATATTTATCAGGACAATGGGGTTAACTCCCCTGCTCTTCATCGAAGTAGTACCATAGGATCTTTTACATCCACCTGAGAGGATGGATAGGGCCTTGGTTTAATATTAATCTCGAAAGGCAGCATCTCTGACAGTGCAGCACCCCATCAGTACTGCACTGGGAGTGTCAGCCTAGAGTTTTCTGCCTAAGTCTCTGAAGTGGGCCTTGAACCCACAGCTACTGCCTCGGAGGCATGAATGCTACCAACTGAGCCATGGTTGAAATCAAGCATTCCTGTTTAACCTGTTTCACATTGTTTACTTTCTTAATTACCAATGAATGAGATCACCTCTTAGATGCCTCCTTTCCAGGATGATAAGCCCGAAGTCTCTCCTCATAAGGCTTTCCTCATAACTCAGACCCTAACACCTGGACACTAGCCTCTAGGCTCTTCTCCATACTCTCTCCAATGACTGAATGTTTCATGATGCCTAGGAGTACTGGAATTCAGCCTAGCAACCAACTGCATTTTGAGTGGCCTCGAATCCATCAGTTTACCTGGTAGGTTATTCCAAATATTCAGCACACTTCTGACTGAAGAAATTCTTATCCTCCACTAATTTAAATTTGTGTTCTTTTGGCTTTGGTATACTTTGACACAATATTCTGGATTTATATTTTTTAAATATATTTTTAGGACCCCTGTAGAGACCGATAGCCTTTTCTTTAAAGAGACGAATTTCCCAGAGACCAACAAAAATATCCAAAGGACAAGATTTCAGGTTTTAAGACATTTACTGTAATAGACAAACCAAAATCAACATTGACTAAACATTTCTTAATAGGCAACTAATACACAAAGTTAAAGAAAAGGTACTTTCACATTAACTAATTAATTCAGTCGAGATACCTCTTTCAACTCCTTTTGCTGTGCACTGCACTTCTGGTAGATGGGTAACAATACAAGATTAAGGCCCCAGGTACCCCTAGCCTCCAGCAGATTCACTGCTCTCTGTCACACCAGATCAAATCTTCCGTTGTTCTTCAAAAATTGTTCCGCTCAGCTGGATCATCTTAGCACCGACTTCCATCTGCCAGACCCATCTCGACGACACTTTGTTCCTTATTTCTCAAAAAGTCCTGTCAGCCTTCTTCCCTTCTTTTTGAACAGAAAATCACCTTTTACAAGCGTCCTGCTTAGTTGTTAATGGAAAAAAAAAACATTCATCCTGCTCCTCACAGCAGTAGCTGCTGCTTCCCCACCTAGGAATAATTCCTTTGTCTCACTCTCTCTCTCTCTCCCTGTCCCTGGGTCAAAAAAAAACAGCTGTCCCTCTTTTTGTGTCAAGGTATGAAAACTGTCACTTCATTTTCAATACGTTGCTTTTTGGGTTTTGACAACCAGATCACATGGACCTGTAGCCAGACAGAGATTTAGTATGATCACAATCCCCCCTATCCAGAACATTCTGTTTCACCTTAAATTAAAGACATTTAAAACAACAGCCAGGAGCTGGGCTGCAGAACAGACCTGAGCAAGCCTGGTGAGTGACTGCATTGAGGAGACAAGGCCCTGAATAGGTCAGAGATCTGGAGCATTGGCAGTGAATATTCTCTGTAAATAGTTTGTTTTTTGGAGTTGTGCTTTTGCTTGAGGGCTGCTACTGCTTTTATGCCAGTGGAATAAATGAACCTTGTTTTATAGCCTTCATGCAGCACGTGTGTTTAAATCACACATTGCACTAAAGAGGGTAAACATGGACTGGTTGGGCCAAAAGGCCTCTTTGTGTGTTGACTTGGGGACATAATCCAGGTTTATACTCCACTGAGGAAGTGCTGCACTGTTGGAGGTGCCATATTTTGGATGAGATGCTAAATCGAGGTTACAATTCTTTGGCCACAACTTCTCTACACTGAAAGTCCGCTATTGTTCCTGGGGTCCTCTGTGCTAATCCCCTTCCATTAATTACATCTTTGTCATCCTCTACAAAATATGCAACACTGCGGAACTGACATTGTCAAATTGCATTTGTCTGGGCGAATGACTGATTGTCTGGTTTTGTTGTGTTGTCAGCAACCCTGGGGAGCTACAATCTTCCCAAAATCTGCCTGTGTCACTTTAAACAGGAATTTGAAGAAACCAAAGGGGAAAAAACAGAAACATTGCAATTGTGACACTATTAAATCTACATAATTAAAACTCCTGTCTGTAATCCTTCAGCACATAAAGCTGTGAGCAGCAATCTAAGCCTGTTCATGACAGAGGAAAAAAATGCTTTAAACATCAGAAATCACTACCAAAAATATATTTACTTAAATGTGTTCCTGTGACATTTCTCCCCTTCCAGTTTTAACCTGGACGTTACCTCTCTGATATTAAATGTGTTAATTGAGTTATAGGGACTGGTAGGCCCAGCCTATAGGAACCCTCTGCTCCTGGCTGTCTCCCTGATGACCACTGGTAGGAAACTGGGACACCTGGCTGTATGTTGTTGCCCGAGAGGTGCTACCAGGATGCCTTCCCCCGGAGTTCAAGTCGGAGATTGGTCATTTTCCCGAGAAATCTCCAGACCCTGTCTGTGCAGCAAACATATGGAATAGCAGCTTGGCTCAGTTGGAAGCACCCTCAACAACAATGATCTTGCTAAGTGCTGCATTGTTAGCACGTCTGTTGGGTGAGATGTTAAACCAAGATCCTGTGTGTCCCCTTGAGTGGATGTAAAAGCTCCTGTGGCACTATTTCAGAGAAAAGCAGGGGAGTTCTCCCTGGTGTCCTGGCCAATATTTATCTCTCCCCTCAACATCGCTAAAACAGACTGTCTGCATTATCACATTGCTGTTTGTGGGAGCTTGCTGTGTGCAAATTGACTCCACATTTCCTACACTACATCAGTGGGTGGGATTTTCCGCACACCCCCCCCACTGCCGATCTTCTGGTCTCGCCGCAAGTCAATGGGCTTCTGGCTGGGGCGCTACCTCGCCCACAGCGGGTCCTGCCAGTGACTATACTTCAAAATGTATTTAATTGGCTACGAAGCATTTTGGGAAATCCCGAGATCATTAACGACACTATATAAATGTAAGACTTTCTTCCTTTTTATAATGGGCCTTCAGATGGTAAACCATCCCAAGGTGCTTCATTGGCACATCCTCAAACAAAATTTGACACTGAGCCACCGAAAGATGTAGATTTTAAGGAGTGTCTTAAAGGAGGAGAGAGAGAGGTGGGGAGATTTAGGGAGGGGATTCCAGAGCCTAGATGAGAGAAGACACATCTATGTTGGACTGAAGTCACTGTCTGTTTATTCAAGTGAATGTCAAAGGTCACATGACTCCACTGGGAGGACAATTCATCTGCTTTCCTGGCTAACATTTCCCCTTCAAATAACGTGATTTGAGAAAGAGCAAAAAGGACTGACTGGCCATTTTTACTTGATTGTTTCTTGTGGGATCTTGATTTGCGGAAAATTGACTACAACATTTACTGATTCTGATGAAGGATTTCCACTTTTAATTTTGTTCCTTTCAGATAATAAGAGAACTGCTCTGTGTTTTTGAACAATTTCTGTCCATTTATTTTAAATCTAAATATTGTTTCCTGGCTAATTATTCTTCAGTAAATTAATATTGAAAATGACTGACATTCTTAAACCCATGCACCCACTGTCCCCAGTTGTCAACTGGTATTGACAGAGAGGATTGACACATCCCAGATATTTCACTGTGAAGAACAGTTTTAAAGGAATGTTTTCCAAGGTAAATAGGATTCCAGAGATACCAGAGAGCAGAATGAAAGTCCAAAGGGGGTCACACAATATCACACAGGAGCGAATCATTCCCCTTTTACCCAGATTGTATAATGGATGTGCACTGAGAATGTGCAGGAGCCAACACATAGAAAAACACACAAAACAAGGTGAATCATCATATTGTTACTCAGTGTATGTTTTAGTCTGTGTCCCAAAGACTTCTATTAATCGTTAATATTTTATTTTATTGCCTATTAAATCCTGCCACAGACTCTCTGACACCTACTTGGGAACTGTGTCACATCTCAGGGACTTGAGTTTTTTCTGAAATTGTCAACAAAGAGATGTTTAATATTTGACAAACCCATTGCTTCTGAACATTTTCCTGTTTATCTGAATATGTTTACATTTTGAAAAGGCACTTGATCACTCTGTAAACCTATGGTATCCAGTGTGTTTCTTGTGTTAAGTAACAGCAAGTCCTCGCACTTCTGGGGAGCGAGTGGGGACAAATTCTTTGCTTCCATTTTAAACTCGTGTAGTCACCGTTGTAAGGTAATAAACTCAGCAGTCAATTTTCACACAGGAAGCTCCCACAAACAGCAATGTGATGTTGACCAGGTCACTTCTTCTTGGGTATTGGTTAAGGGAATAAACGCTGGCAAGGACACTGTGCTTGGACTCCTTTGCTCTTCTTCAAAATAGTCCCACCTGAGAGGGTAGACAAGGCAATGGTTTAACATCACGTCACTCAGATTGCACCTCCGACAGTGCAGCGTTCTTTCAGTGCTACACGGGGAGAGTTAACATAGATTTTGTGCTTGAGTCTCTGGAGTGGGACTTAAACCCACAACCTCTGAGTCAGAGGCAGATATGTCTTATTGTTGGTTACAGGAATCTGCAGCAAAAGCTTCCCTATAACTCACATTATTTCATCAGGATTGACATTGTATCAGTTACAAGTTGGGATGCAGCATTATCGAAAGTTATTTTTCCAAATTTCTCCAACCTTCCTCTCCTCCTTCGCTAAAGGGACTGACTCTTTTTTAGTGCATAGCTCTACAGAAGTGGTACCCAACCCATGTGGCTGCTCTCCCACGTGCAGGTGCCAGCATGCTGCTCGACCAAGGAAGGCATCACAACTTCAGCTCGAATCCACACTCACCCAGTAATCACTGCTCAAGCGGTGATCAGGGCAGAGGTTAAGAATTCTGCAGCGAGTAACGCACCTCCTGGCTCCCCAAAGCCTGTCTTACATCCACAAGGTACAAGTCAGAAGTGGAATGGAATACCCTCCACTTGCCTGGATGAGTGCAGCTCCAACAATGCTGAAGAAGCTTAACACCATCCAGGACAAAGCAGCCCGCTTGATTGGCACCCCATCCACCATCTCCAACATTCAGTCCCTCCACCACCAATGTGCAGTGGCAACAATACCATCTACAAGATGCACTGGACCAACTCACCAAGTCTCTTTCGACAGCACCTTCCAAATGCACAACCCCTACCACCTAGAAGGACAAGGGCAGCAGGTGCATAGGAACACCACCACCTGGAAGTTCCCCTCCAGGCCACTCACCATCCTGACTTGGAAATATATCGCCGTTCCTTCACTGTCTCTGGGTCAAAATCCTGGCACTCCCTTCCTAACAGCACTGTGGGTGTACCTACATCACATGGATTGCAGCGGTTCAAGAAGGCAGCTCACTTCCACTTTCTCAAGGGCAACTAGGGATGAGCAACAATGCTGGCGTTGCAAGCGACGCCTATATCTTGTGAAAGAATAAAAGTATAAAACTAGAGTGGAAATGCTGCTGGTTTTTTTCTCTCTGAACCTGGCATTCCTGTGCTCCAATGCAGTGATCACACCCCTACCCCCACAATTGCAAACTTGCTACAAACACAGATCGGGTTATGAAAGCAAGATATTATGCTCTGTTTGGGCCAATGCCTTGTAGGAACACAGGAAATAGGAGCAGGAGTAGGCGATTTGAACCCTTCAAGTCCGCTCTGCCATTCAAACAGATTGGGGCTGATCTTCTACTTCAACACCATTTTACTGCATTATCCCCTTATCCCTGATATTTTTAGTATGTAGAAATCTCTTGATCTCAATCTTGAACATACTCAACCACTGATGAGCCTCCACAGCCCTCTAGAGTAGAGACTTCCAAAGATTCATCACCCTCTGAGTGAAGAAATTCCTCCTCATCTCAATCCTAAATGGCCTGCCTGTTATTTTGAGACTGTGTCCCCTGCTTCTAGACTCTCCAGCCAGGGGAAGCATCCTTTCTGCCGAGCCTTGTGTAGTCGATTTACCCCATCAGACTAATCAGGGAGTTGTGGGAACAAAACAGGTCAGCATCGGTGTAGTAATTATAGTTTTGGGAAATGCTGGACTGTAGCTTTAAGAATAATCCTGTGTAAACCAATGGGCTGAATTTTCTGCCTGTCGGGCGGGAAGCCGATCCCCGCTGGAGAAGCGGACCCTGCCACCATTTTAAGTGGGCGGGCCAGTTAAGGCCTGCCCAGCGTGATGTCCGGCGGGAATTCCTGTGCGGGTGGAGGAGGAGGGGGTGGGGGGGAGAGGATTCCCACAAAAGCGAGAGTGCGCTCTCTCACGCATGCGCACGACGGAGTGCACATCGCCCTGAGGCTAAGTGCTGCCTGAGGGAGATCGCTGACACTTTTAAAAAGATAGAGATAAAAAGAAAAATCCTTGAAACGTCCCCCTCATGTCACAACGTCGCATGAGATGGGACATGTTCATAAATTACAGTCAAACTTTATGAAACTTGTTTAAAACCCTGCATGAAACCTCATCCTGCCGGTGGATGAGGTTTCATGCTTTTTCTATTGCCCGCCAGGGCTCCTGGCCTGTCCGACAAGCTTAAGGTTGGACGGGCAGGTCCTTTAATTGTTTAAATGATCCTGTCTATGGCCTCAATTGGCCATTGACGGGTCGGGGGGAGGCGCACAGCTGATTTTGCAGTGCCCCCACCTCCCTGAAAATTTAAATTCGGGCGGGGTGACATCGGGGGTTCCGCCCAACGTCATCCCGCGTCATTTTACAGGTCGGCGAGCAGGCCCCACACCCCGCACCCCCCCCGCGCCCCCCCATGCTCCCAATGTGTTAGCGGCGTGGGGAACCTCTACAGTAACGTTCTTCTTTAGTTAAGGGCCTGAACGTTCCCTGTGGTGGGGCTGGCTCGGCGGGGGCGATCGCGGAGCTGACCAGCCACCGCTGCCCGCGATCGGCTCCGCACCGCGGTTTCACACCGGCCGGCCGATCGAGGCCCGCCCCGCGTGGATCATGAGTGGTAGCGTTGAGCGCTACCTGTGCGGGCAGGTGGGGGGGGGGGAGGGGGGAGAGTGGACCTGGCGGGCAGTTCACGCATACGCGTGTGAGAGCGCTTCAGCCTCCCTGCGGCGTGGGGCTGGTGGGATTCTCCAGTCCCCTCAGCGGCGGCATCATGGCGGGCGGGCAAGACGGGAAAACCTGGCGATCGGCCAAAAAAATGTTTCCTGCCAGCGTAAAAATGGTTCAGGATTGCCCACTCCTGTCCTCCACGGCGGTTTGGGCAGCTTATTGTGCCATGTCAGGAGCTGCATTTCCATGTATTTAAACCTCGCGGTTATTCACTAACAAGCCAGCTCGGCGGAATCACACACCTACTCCAGGTTCACGCCTGGACGCAAGCGGTGTGCTCCTGGCAACCTGCACTTCACTCGTGACTTCGAGGTATGTGCGCCTATCATTCACAGCGCTGTGTTCACGGTTGGTCTGACTCCATGCCAGGCAGTGCGAGCATGGCCAGCAGCAGGAACGTAAGTGGGGGGGGGTGGGGGGGTTGGTGAGTGAGGTCAGAGCCAAGGCTCTCCATTCCAAAGCAGCGGTAATGTTGGGGGTGGGCCGCAATGGTGGTGGAAGGGGCTGGAGGGCAAAGGCTTGACTTGGGGGACGCAGTTGAGACAAGACAGAGGCAAGAGTAGGGGTTGGAGGGCAAAGGCTTGAGTGAGGGCAGGTGGAAGACTGGGCAAGTGTGCACAGAGACAGGACTTGGAGGAGGGAAATTATTTAAGGCTAGAAAGTACAGGCAGTGCTGGGCAAAAGCACACAAGGTATTTTGGGCCAAAGAGCACAGAAAGCCCTGTGGATCAGCCCCACAATTTAGGGGACTATGCCTGGCACAACTGTCCTTGTCTCAGTTCATGGAGTGTGAGGGCCTGTCTGTCCTGTGTCAGTCATGCCCAGCATGGTAAGCGCAGGGTGAGGTCAGTCCCTCACATACGTCAGCAATGGGGGTTGCTGGTTTCATACTGGGCTGCAGATGGCACCCGTCATATGCAGGGGAGGCATCTGCAGCCTGTAGATGGCAAACAGGTAATGTTGGGGTGGGCACTCAATGGTCTCATGCTGGGGGGGGTTCTCTGTAGGTAATAGTACAATAATCTTCAAGATGGGGAGGGATCAAGTCTATATGGGGCATCGGGACATTAATGTCAAAGGGTTCAGGGGGGAGGACAATGATGGGATCAAGGATTAGATGGGGGGAGGGAGAGTGACTGGATGAGAGGGATTTCCACAATCATGGAGGGAGGCTTGAAGCTGGTTGTGAGGAAGATACAGTTTCAAAGACATATGGGACAATAGAATATACACATTAAAAAGAGAGAAATGTATATAAAAGAGAATGAAGGACTATGTGTAAAGAGAAGGCCTTGTGAGATCTGACAGAAGTGTGTGAGGTAGCCTTAATGAAGCCTCCAGTATTTGTGCATAAACCTGCTATCTACTGAAACTGACGCTGGAGAGAAGACATTTGGAATTCACTGTCCAGGGTATTGTGTTAATTTGCTGGATCTGTTTAAACTCTAAAATCTATTTTTGGACCATTGCCTTAAAGGGAGTGTAACTGAAGGTCAGGTTAATTAGGAAGTTTAGGAGTTATTATAATAGTAATTTATAGTCTTATGTATGTGCTTGAAATCTTTTATTTTGTTAATAAATATTTTTACTTAACTTTTAAAATCTCTAAAGGTCTTTCTTGGTGGACTTTTTACTTCTGAATTCAGGCAATTCTGCAATCGTTCTCCGTTTAAGTAATACTCTGCTTTTTTAATCTTCCTGCCAAAGTGAACAACTTCACATTTTCCCACATTATATTCCATCTGCCAGATTTTTGCCCATCTCATAATAAATACAAATTGCAAAACTGTTGTGATAGCGTGGCCAAGTTTCCCTCCTGGATTTGGTCCACCTGACACACATCATCTGCTGCATCATAACAGATGCCCTATTTAGCAAGGCACTCGATTACACGCAGTTTTCTCCGTGAAGCCAGCCACGCTGCCAGAGCTTTGGGCTTTGCTGCTACCTTCGGATTCCTACAGGTGCAGGGTGGCACTGACTGCACTCATGTGGCTTTAAGATCTCCCTGGCAGCAGCCACTACCCTTCATCAACAGGAAAGGGTTCCACTCTCTCAATGTCTCTCAATATAATGTGGCTTATACCGCAATACCCTCATTGATTATGCACACCGCCGGCATATTGAAAATGTGTTTCCAATATCTGGACAGGTCACATGGTGCTCTCCAGGACACTCTCCAGAGGTTCTCATGCATCATCGCGGATTGCTGCGCCCTACGCAACCTGGCACTCCAAAGTGAGGATGTCCTGCCAGATGCAGAGATGGTGGAGTAGCACCTGTCCTCCAATGATGAAGACATTGAGAAGGCTCACCGCGATGAGGGCAAGGAATCTGAGGGCTCAGAGGAAGGGGCTTTAGCAGGGCCAGACGAAGCAGTCATGCAAGTGAAACACTAGTGGCCAGCAGGTTCCAGGAGGATGATGATGAATAACTATTACAATCCTCTTACCCCAGTGCCCCCCATGCTGGGTCCACCTTACCTACGAACATATGAAATAGGAGCTGAAGTAGGCCATTCAGCCCCTTGAGCCTGCTCCACCATTCAGTAAGATCATGACTGATCTGTTTGTTTTTTAAGTTCCACATTCTCATCTACCCTGATAACCTTTGGTTCCCTTGCCTTACAAGAATCTATCTACCTCGGCCTCAAAGATATTCAATGACTCCACTTCCGCTGCCTTCTGAGGCAGAGAGTTCCAAAGTCGCACAACCCTCTGAGGGAAGAAACTTCTCCGTGTCTCTGCCCTAAAAGGGTGGCACCTAATTTTAAAACAGTGTCCCCTAGTTCTGGACTAACCCACAAGAGGAAACATCCTTTCCACATCCACCTTGTCAAGGCTGTTCAGAATCTTATATACTTCAATCAAATCACCCCTCACTCTTCTAAACTCCAGTGGCAACAAGCCCAGTCTGTCCAACCTTTCCTCATATCACAACCTGTTTGTTCCAGGTATCAATCTAGTAAACCTCCTCTGAACCGCCTCCAACACATTTACATCCTTCCTTAGATAAGGAGACCAAAGCTGCGCACAATATTCGAGATGTGGCCTCACCAATGCCCTGTATAACTGAAGCATAACATCCTTATATTTATGTTCATCCTCTTGTTATAAAGGATAGCATTCCATTAGTCTTCTAGATGACCTGAATATGAACTTTATGTGACTCATGCACGAGGACACCTAGATCCCTCTGTACCTTGGAATTCTGCAATCGTTCTCCGTTTAAGTAATTCTCTGCTTTTTTAATCTCCTTGCCAAACTGAACAACTTCACATTTTCCCACATTATACTCCATCTGCCAGATGTCTGCCCACTGACCCAACCTATCTATATCCATCTACGAACTCCTTATGTCTTCTTCACAACATACTTTCCTACCTATCTTTGTGTCATCTGCAAATTTAGCTACCATGCCTTCACTCCCCTCATCTAAGTCATTGATGTAAATTGTAAAAAGTTGAGGCCCCAGCACAGACCCCTGTGGGACCCCACATTTCACATCCTGCCAATCTGACAAAGACCCATTTATGCATCCTCTCTGTTTTCTGCCAGCCAGCTAATCTTCTATCCATGCTAATATGTTACCCAATACGCTACGAGCTTTTATTTTTCACAGTAACCTTTGATGTGACACCTTATCAAATGCCTTCTGGAAATCCAAGTACAGTACGTCTACAGACTCCCCTCTATCCACCACACGTGTTAATCCTTCAAAGAATTATAATAAATTGGTTAAACATGATTTCCCTGTTATAAAACCATGCTGACTCTTTCTGATTACCTCGCGTTTTTCAAAGTGCCCAGCTATAACCTCTTTAATGACTGACTGTAACACCTTCCCCACAACAGATGTCAAGTTAACTGGCCTATAGTTTCCTGTTTTCTGCCTTCCTCCCTCTTTGAATAGAGGGGTTATATTTGCTACTTTGCAGAATCTAGGGAATTTTGTAAAATTAACACCAACGCATCTACAACCTCATTAGCCACCTCTTTTAAGACCCTAGAGTGATGTCCATCTAGGCCTGGAGACTTGTCAGCTCACAGCTCCACCATTGAGCTGAGACGCATTATGGGACATCTGGGCCGAGCAGGTGTGGGGGATTCTGTGACACTTAATGGTCACGCAGCATACCATCAGATAGAAGAGGCATACACAACATGAGAAGCAGAATGAGTGGAAATGTATTTAAGTTTGTGTAAGGGCTACACAGATTGTGAACATCTATGCTACCTTTGTGCTCCTAGTATTTCTTAATTTTTCTTAAGCCTATCACCACATCTTGGTGCATCTCCGACATCCACAGCAGAGGTGGGGGCAGCCTGCTGACTGCTACACCCTGTTGTCTGTGATGCGTTCTCTGGAGGGCCAAGGCTTTGGAGGGCCCCAGCCTGCTTTGGGTCACCTGCTGTGGGCCAGGCGCACCTTCCTCGGCCTGTGGAGCTGCAGCTGATGGGGTCACAGCAGAGGGGCTTGAGATCAGCTGGACACTCTCTGAATCATCTAGGTGGATGACCCCAGGTGCCGGTCCTCATCTCTGTAGGTGACAGATGGCTCTGCCTGGCTCCTTGAGAAGAAGGGCACCTGGAGTGAGATGGACGTGCCTCGTCACCCTCTCACTCAGCCACTGATGCCTACAACAATGGAGTACAATTTCTGGCACAGATCAGGCACTATGTCTGAACCAAGGTCTCCATGGCAGTCGCCATCCTAACAGTGTTGACCTCAGTGCACTGGCATGTCAGCATAATGATGTCAGGCTGAAGGGGAATGGGCTTCTTCATCATCCATTGCAACGTTGACTGCATCTGACAACTCTACCTGATGCTCCTGTGTCTTTTGTTGCAGCCCCAACATCCTCTGAGAGCAGGTGACCTTGGGAGTCCCTGTCTCCACCAGCTGTGGACCAGAATCTGTGCTTTGCTCACCACATTTTAACCCTAAGTCTGCTCTACAACTAAGTTCCACCGAGGTGTGTGTCTCTGCGCTGATGGATGTTGCAGGCGAACACCGTGATGGGTCTTCATCTAGTGGGTCCTCAGGATCTGAGGTGGTCTAGGGGCTGTGGCTGCCAGTGGACCGCTTCCGTTTCTTGCTGGTGCCTATCAAAGAGAGGAGAGATAATTAGTGACTGGCTGCATAGTCACCAACGTTACAAAGCACTCACAATTTCTCCGCATGAACAATGAGCTGGTGATGGGTCCTCACTTGCTTGGGAGACGCCAGCACAGGCATGGTCCTGGTCTTCGCTGGCCAGCTCTGTTGCATGCTGTTCAAAATGTGAAAGGGGCCTGAGATCAGGCAACCCCTCCCCCCCTCCTCTAGTCTGGGATCTCCTCATGTTGTTGTGGGTGACCTTCTCCTGTATAAAGACAGATGGACAGACTGTGAGCAGGACGGATGCCAAGGGAGATGATAAGGATTCCTGACTTCTGTGTGTGTTAAGTGGACCGAGCTGCACAGGATGTGAGAAGAGATGAAGATGTCAATATGTGTGTGAGAGAGTCAGTGGTGATGCCCCTTGTGCTGGTAGCGTGTGAGATGCCTGTGGATTGCAACCCAGCGAATGCCTGATGGGCTTGTAAGAGTCAGATTTGAGAGTGAGGAGAGAGTTGACTTAACCTGGCGGTGCAGATGAGATAATTTATCCTTCTTCTGCACTGGGTGGCTGACCTCCTCTGAGGAGAGTTGGTGCTGACTGCACTGACCACCTGCTTATAAGCCAGAGGTTGGTGGACCTCCTTCTCCCATCACGGTCAGTAAAGGACGATCTGGTGTGCATCTGCCATGTCCTGAGGGAGCGTCAGTGCATTGTCGCTGAACTTGGGGGCACTCAGCTTCTTTCCTTGTGGGGTCATTAGTCTCCATGACCAGTCCTGGAATGCAGACAGTGAATGGTGCGCACTGGGGTGGTGTAAATATGGTGTCCGGAAAGGTGATCCGATGAGGTCACGGCGGAGCAGACAAATCCCATCTGCCCCACCACGAGATTCGACGGGCTTCCTGTTCATACACACATAATGAGCTTAAAAGCAGACAATGGAAACCTACCATTGAAGTGGGTACAAAACACACCACTTATCCTGCCTGCCACCACACCTAGGCCGGGATTTTCTGGTCCCGCCCATGGTGGGTGGTGTAGTATAAGGATAACGAGGTGTAGTATAAGGATAACGAGGTGTAGTATAAGGATATTTGGCATAACAACAGCTAATGTGGGATGGGAAACAGTACCACCCACAGTGTGATGTAAAGAGACATTACCTGAGAAGGGTCGGTTGTGGAGTGGACAGAGACTTGTGTAGAAGCAAGCATGGAGTTAGCTCGTAGCTTGGACTTGGATTTTCTGCACCCGCACACTGCCGGGATCGTCCGGTCAACGGGCTTCTGGCCGGGGCACTGCCTCGCCTGCGGCGGGTCCCCCCCATGACAGGGCTGGAAAATCTCGGTCTTAATCTTCCACTATACAAGACACACAACCTCTTTGTGAGACCTATTGAACATATAATATACAACAGTTCCTGGAACTGATTTGACCATGAAATTGCTCCCTTTAGTTGGCCCTTCATCTCAGCTTTTCCTGTGTTCATTTTCCAACCTTATAATTTCCTTAGTTAAAGAGGTATCCCATTGCTGGCGCCATTCAGATCCCCAGTGTCCTGTTTCCTTGCTGCACAGTTGCCAGCTCGCGCTTTCCCTCAACAAGACCTTCCAAAACCTGCGACATCCGCCACCTAGAAGGACAAGGGCAGCAGACACATGGGAACACCACCAACTGTAAGTTCCCCTCCAAGCCACTCACCATCCTGACTTGGAAATATATCGCCGTTCCTTCACTGTCGCTGGGTCAAGATCCTGGAACTCCCTCCCTAACAGCACTGTGGGTGTACCTACACCACATGGACTGCAGCGGTTCAAGAAGGCAGCTCACCCACCATCTTCTCAAGGGCAATTAGGGGTGGGCAATAAATGCCGGCCCAGCCAGTGAAGCCCACATCCCGTGAAAGAATATATTAAGGAAAGCTCTGTGGAAAGCATTATTTTGCGCTGAAGGGCTCAGGAGTAGGTCTAACTAACGGTGAATGTCCTTAGTTGCCCTGTTGTTTCAAAACCTGGCCCATTCTAAAAATAACACTTGGAGCAGTGACAGCCTTTTTACGGTCTATCAAGAAGTAATCTGTGGGAATTGTCAAAGCAGGGGAATTTTACTTTCAACCAGAAATATAAAACAGTGAAGATCAAGTGGGACTTTTGTTGGAGAATGTAATTCAGGGAACTTGATTTCTGGGACTTGGATCAATAAAGCAACAATTAAAAATGAATTAAGTCATCACAGCATTTCCAGCATGTAGCAATATACTTGTGCTGCACTTATAAACTTAATTGAAATCAAAATAGTCAGCACAAATGCTGGTGGCAATAGGTCATTAGGAGGAAATCAAGCAGTTTATGTCGAGTTGATTCTTCGTAATTCTGTATGTTGAGGGATCTGGGTGTCCTCGTACATGAATCACCAAAAGTTAGCATACAGGGACATCAAGTAATTCACACACAATCACACACAGAATGGTAACAGTGCAGATGGAGAGCACTTGGCCCATCGTTTCTACATTGGCACCTTGAATGAACAACTCACCTAGTGCCATTCCCCTGTCTTCTCCCCGATGCCCTGCAAGTTCCTTCATTTCAAGAAACAGTCTAATTCCCTTATGAATGCTTCAGTTGAACCTGCCTCCACCACACTCACAGCCAGTGTAATCTAGACTCCAACGACTCGCTGTGTGAAAAACTTCTTTTCATTAGGAAGGCAAATGAAATTGTGGACTTTATTGCAGGGTGGATGGAGTACAAAAGTAGGGAAGTCTTGTTACAATGGTACAGGGTGTTGGTGAGACCACACCAGGTCTACTGTATACAATTTGGTCCCCTTATTTCTTTACCCTCTGAAGAAAATAGGTGTCCCTTACCTGAGGGAAGGTCTTGAAGTCAGAGATCATGAGTCATCTTGGAGCAGCAGACAATTTTCATAGACTCATAGAATGATTATAGCACAGAAGGAGGCCATTCAGCCCATCAGGTGCTGGCTCTTTGCAAGAGCAACTCAACTTGTCCCATCCCCCGCCTTTGCCCCATAGACCTGAAGACATTTTTCTCTTCAGGTAATTACCGAACTTGCCTTTGAAGGCCTCGGTCGACTCTGCTTCCACTATGTTCTCAGGCAGACGCTAACCACTCGCTGCTTATTTCTCCTCATCTCGCCATTGCTTCTTGCTGATCACCTTAAACCAGTGTCCTCAGGTTCTCAATGTTTCTGCCAACTGGGAGCAGTTTCTCCCTATTTATTCTGCCCCTCACGATTTTAGAAGTTTACTAAATAACTGGTTTTTCTGCATGTTGTTTTATAATCTCGCTATCAGTTAAACATTGGACAGGTAGATTGAATGACTGTGGAAAAAAGGTGTCTAGACTGGCTGTTGTTGCCGACAGTTTATAGGAAGCAGGATCTAGGGTGTTACAATAGGTATCTATAGCCCTGGGCTAGGGACAAGGAGAGCCAAATCAGGCAGGTGTGTTAGTGGAAAATGTGTGTGGGCGACTTTTGAGTGAAGGCAAGATTAGACTTGGTCCTTTCTTTATATATTTCTTTACAGGGTGTGGGCATCGCTCGTTAGGCCAGCAGTTATTGCCCATCTCTAACTGCCCTTGAGAAGGTGCCTTCTTGAGCCGCTGTGTTCTGTGTAGTGTAAGTACACCCACCGTTCTGTTAGGGAGGGAGTTCCCGGATTTTGACCCAGCGACAGTGAAGGAATGCTGACACAGTTCCAAGTCAGGATAGCATGTGGGTTGGAGGGAAACTTGCAGGTTGTGGTGTTTCCATGCATCTGCTGTCCTTATCCTTCTAGGCGTTAGAGGTCACGAGCTTGGAAGGTGCTGTCTAAGGATGCCTTCACAGTCGAATAGCCTGTCAACGCTGACTTGTCTGGTTAACAACTGCACAGATGGGGCACCAGGTTGCTGCTGTCATCTATGGAACTGAGCACCCAGCAAGGGTCATTGTCTTCAGCAGGGGAGGGAAGAAACTAGGGGAAATTTTGTTTTAAAAAGAAACAGAACCAAACTTTCCTTGGCCAATTAATAATACATTTACCAGAATAGAATGAAGCGGAAACCAGGAATTGGCTGCTACTGAGAAAGAGAATCAAGATTGAAGAGGTTTAACCAAGTTGGGAGTTCTATCTTGTAACATAAACACAAGTTGATGTTGTAATGGTCACATGACCGTGCTCTGCCTGTAATGGAGACGATCTGTGGGATTTTCTGACCCCCGACATCAACGAGTTTCATCGCAGGTGGGACGGAAATATTTTGAGAGCTGCAAAATCACGGCTTAGACAATATTTTTCTCTTCATTTCTCTCTTAAAAAGGTCCATTTTCAGTGGATTGGTGGTCTCAATCTGCTTCTCAGCTGATTTCCGAAGAAGGTTCATATTGGACTCTTCTCACAGGTGCTACCAGACCTGGTGAGGTTTTGCAGCGCTTTCTGTTTTCACTCTTTCCACCTGCTTGCCTATAGCTCAGTTGAGAGCACTTTTGCACCTAAGTTTTAAGATTCTGGGTTCAAGTCCCATTCCAGCACTTAAGCACAAAAAGAGAAAGCTGACACTCCAGTGCAGTGCTGTGGGAGTGCTGCACTGTCAGATAGACATAATGTTAAACAGAGGCCCTGTCTGCCAGCTTAGGTAGATATAAAGGATTCCAGGGCACTATTTCACAGAAGAACATGGGAGAAATCCCTAGCCAATATTTATCCCTCAATGACCATCAGACTGTCAGGTCATTACCACACTGTGTGCAAATTGGTCATCGCATTTCCCTCAGTACAACAGAGACTACAGTTCTGAAAATGCTTAATGGGCTGTAAGGTGCTTTGAGATGTCTGGTGTTTGTGAAAGGTACTATATAAATAGACATTTTGTTTTGTGTCTGGTCTTGTCTCACATGGAGACCAAGCCAGTGAGTGTTGACAATTGCTTTGGTCTTTGGTTTGGACTGTGGGAGGATTATAACAGCTGAACCCAATCTGATAATGACCCAATATCCAGCAAGCTTGGCTGGAAACTGATGAAGGGGAAGATGGTGTTGAGATCAGGAATTGAACCTGGAATCCTCATAAGAACAAGAGTAGGCCATTCTGTCCTTCAAGACTGTTCCACCATTTGTGGCTATCTGTAGCTGATCTCAGTTTACCTGCCTTTGATCCAGGTCCATTGAGTCCTTTATGTAATAAAAATCTATTTATCTTGAAAATGAAAATTTCAATTACTCCCTTAGTGTCCTCAGCCTTTTTGGAGAACATAAAAACACATGAAATAGGAGCTGGGGTAGGAAATTTGGTCCTTGGGACTGCTTCACCATTCAATACGATCATGCCTAATCTTCTACCTCAACTCCAATTTTTCGCTCTGTATTCCTTAGTGTACAAAAATATATCAATTTCTGTCCTGATTATACTCAACGATTAAAGTTTTCTTTAAGAATTCTAAAGATTCACAACCCCCTGAAGAAGTTTATCCTCATCTCAGTCCAAAATGGCCGACCCCTCAGACAGTGGCCCCTAGTTCTAGACTCCCCTGCCAGAGGAAAGCGCCTCTCATTACCCTGACAATTCCCTCAAAAATTCTATCTGCTTCAAAGAGATGTAAGAACATTGGACTTAGGAGCAGGAGTAGCCATTCAGTCCCTCGAGTCTGTTCTGCCATTCAATAAGGTCATAGCTGGAGATCATGGGCTCTGAATAAAAGTCATACGGATTTGAAACTCTAACTCTGTTTCTCTCTCTCCAGTTGCTGCAAGACCAACTGAGTTTTCCCAGCATTTTATTTCAGATCATTGGTAGTGGTCTCAAGATCACTTCTCATTCTTCTAATCTCCAGGAAATACAGGCCTAGGTTACTCAATCTCTCCTCATAGAACAACCATCTACAAGGCACAAGTCAGGAGTGTGATGGGATACTCCCCACTTGCCTGGATGAGTGCAGCTCCCTCAACATTCAAGAAGCTCTACACCATCCAGGGCAAAGCATCCCGCTTGATTGGCACACCATCCACAAACATTCACTCCTTCCACCACCGGCACTGTGCCAGTAGTGTGTACCGTCTACAAGTTGCACTGCAGGAATTCACCAAGGCTCCTTCGACAGCCCCTTCCAAACCCATGACCACTACCATTTAGAAGGACAAGGGCAGCAGACAGATGGGGAACCCCCCCCACCCCCCCACCCCCCCACCCCCCTCCACCAACCTGGATGTTCCTCTCCAAGCCACTCACTATCCTGACTTGGAAATATATCTCTGTTCCTTCACTGTCGCTGGGTCAAAATCCTGGAAATCCCTTCCTAACAGCACTGTGGGTGTACCTACACCACAGGGACTGCAGCGGTTCAAGAAGGCAGCTCACCACCACCTTCTCAAGGGCAACTAGGGATGGGCAATAAATGCTGGCCCAGCCAGCGAAGCCCATATCCCCTAAGTGAATAATAAAAACCTCCTCGAAATACAGAAATTAGGTTGGAAAACACTTGTGGCTCTCAAAAGCAAATATTTTTTTTAGGTAAGGAGACCAAAGCTGAACACAGTACTCCAGATGTGACCTTACCAAGACCTCATATAATTGCAGTCCAACTTCTTTACTCTTATACTGCAATCTCTTTGTAATAGAGGCTAACATACCATTTGCTTGCCTAATTATTTGACGTGCCTGAATGTTAACTTTCAGTGATTCATGCACAAGGATACATTGGTCCGCCTGAATAAAAGCATTTCCCTGTCTCTCACCATTCAAAAAGTATTCTGCTTTTCTATTTTTCTATCAAGGTAAATATCTTCACATTTCTCCTCTGTTGGATTGTTTCCCATTCACTTAACCTATCTATGTCTCTTCCAGCCTCTTCGCATCTTCCTCATTGCCTACTTTCCCACAGCTTATTTTATGGAAGTGTGTTCCAGAGTTCCAGGACTCTTGTGTGAAAAAATGGTCCTCCAAAATGGGCTCCAATCGATGTTCTGGCATCACCCACTAGGGGAAATGGCTTCTCAATTTCTACCCTATCCTTTTATCTGAATGGCTCTGTCCCACACAGCCTGTACTAGCTGACTCGCTGGGAAGGTATGGGGTAGTGGCAGGGGGGGTGTTGTGGCAGCAATTATTGGTAAGTTGTGAATTCTGTGTCCTGGTTTAGAGGGGAGATGAGTAATCTACTTCATAGCTTCCTGCTAACCTCACTCTGTAGGTGAACGCCAGGAGATACATGGCGGCCATTCAGAATTCACTGTTCTATTACACGCCTTCCTTTGTTCTCACCCTATCTGTGCAGAATCTATTTGGCTGATAATGACCCGGAACAATAACCTGATAGAGTGGATATCACAAGTACTGGCCATGAGCAACTGGTCAAGAAAAAATTTGCAGGGCTACTGGGAAAGGCTGGTGGGTGTTGTGGGACTAGCTGAGTTTCTCTAGCAGAGAGCTGGTACAGACACAGGGGATTGGATCGCCTCCTTCTGTGCTATAACCACTCTATGATTCTATTCTATTCTATGATTTTATCTCAATTCCAACAACAGGAATAACTGATGTAAGTTGTTCACACTCTCCTCCTGTAAGTACTTCATTCCTGCCCAATTTTCCCCTTCATTCTCCCTGCTGTAAAACAACCCATCCTATGGACACTGAGCAATGTTACAAGATAACTGTGAGAGGCAGCTATCCCATAGGACAATGTTCAGCCAAAAAAAACACAACTTTGGCTGCTTATGATAATGCATTATTGGTTTTGTAGTGGGTAAAAAGATGAGGCCACATTACAAAACAGTTCAGTTCTCCACTGTTTGTACTTCCCAATGTTGCATCTTTTACATCCCCCCCTTTAAAAGGCTGATAGTTTGGAAGGGTGTTGGAAGAGGATAGAAGAAATAGAAAGATCCCACATGGCACTAAGAGCAGTGGGAGTTCTCCACAGTTAATATTTATCCCTTGATCACTAAAGGAATAGAATATTTGGTCATTCTCCCATGGTTGTTTGTGGGATCTTGCTGTGCACAAATTGGCTGCCATTAATGGCCTCTACTAACAACAGTGACTGCACTTTGAAGCTACCTCATTGGTTATAAAGCACATTGGGGTCTCCTGAGGCCGTGAAATGCGATATATGAAGACTTTCAGTCATGTTCAGTGAGTTCCACAAACTGCAATGCGATAACAAGGAGATGATTTGTTTTACTGATGTTTGGTTAAGGGATAAACATTGGCCAGAACACCAGGGGGAACTCCTTTGCTCGTGTTTGAAAAAAATCCAATCAAAAGCTGATTAATTATTTTATTTTATTTATTAGGTTGAGTATAAAGTTATTAGATTCACAAGTAGCACTGTATATAAACACAGGAACACAGCTTTGGCATTTGGAACTTGAACCATAATTAATTGTTTAACTGAATTGTGAAGGGAACACAGATTATACAGTCTCATACTAACATACAAATTAGGAACAGGAGTAGGCAACTAGGCTCCTTGATCTTGCTCTGTCATTTAATAAGATCATGGCTGATCTGATTGTGGCCTCAACTTCATATTCCTGTCTACCCCCGATAACCTTCCACCCCCTTGCCAACCAAGAATCTATCTACCTCTGCCTTAAAAATATTCAAAGACTCTGCTTCCACTGCCTATTGAGGAAGAGAGTTCCAAAGACTCATAATCCTCTAAGAGAAAAAAATTCTCCTCATCTCTGTCATAAATGGATGACTCCTTATTTTTAAACTGTGACCCCCAGTTCTAGATTCTCCATGTGGAAAAGCACATATCTCTCAACTGGCGGATGCGTGGAAGTGAGGCTGGATTGCTCTCATTTGTCACAGGTCCTCCTTTCTTGGTCATTATGGTATCAAAATGAACACTGGCAGGGGGTTTCTCCCTTGTCCCACTTTGTCTCATTAGCTCATATATTTACTGTGGAGAAGGTTAAGTGCTAACAGATTGGGAGCCCATGTGGCATCAGCACATATCTGCTATCAAACTCTCTTGGCCCAGAAGCTGAGGAAGCTGTCAAAACTGGCAGCAAGCAACCAAAGTGTGTTCTGTTCCCATGTTGTCCAATAATTCAGCATCGTAGGATAAATGAAAACAAAATTTATTGTGGTTCGGAAAGACTTTAGCTGTTCACTTTCTTACATCACTTGTGCCGATAGCCCCCCACCTTTTATCTCGCACCATCATCTCCTTTGTCATTTAACCTTGCCACATTAACACCAACAATTTGCATTTATCCAGTGCCTCTAATGTAGTAAAATGTCCCACGGGCGTTTCATGTGAGCAAGAATGATTCCAGCCATAAAGAACTGTAGCTGTGAGGATAGATTGGATAAATTCTCCTTGGAGAATAGAAGGCTGAGAGGAGACTTGATAGAGGTATTCAAGGTCCTGAGGGGTATGGGCAGGGTAAATAGTGAGAAACTGTTCCCACTCAAGAGAACATCAAGAATCAGAGGGATCAGATTCAAAATAATTGGCAAAAGGAGTAAATGTGATGTGAGGAAAAATGTGTTCACCCAGAGGGTGGTTGGAGTCTGGAACAAACTTCCTGAAAGGGTGGTGGAGGCAGGTTTGATCGAGGTATTTAAAAGGGAATTGGATTGCTACCTGAAAAGAAAGAATGTGCAAAATTATGGGGATAAGGCAGGATAATGGGACTAGGTGGAGTGCTCTTTCAGAGAGCCAGTGCAGACGCGATGGGTAGAATGGCCTCCTTCTGCACTGTAAAGATACTGTGATACTGTGAATTATCAAACAAGTTTGAGCCTGAGCCCCATAAGGAGACATTAGGATAGGTGAGCAAAAGCTTGGTTAAAGAGACAAGTTTTAAGGAGTTTCTTAAAGGAGAGAGAGGCAATAGGGAGGGAATTCTGGAGCTTAAGGTCTAGGCAGCCGATGCCAATGGGGGAGACATTAAAATGGGGGCTGCGGAAGAGGCTAAAATTAAAGGGAGGCAGAGATCTCGTTGGGCTGGAGGAGGCTACAGAGATAGGAAGGGATGAGGCTATGGAGGGATTTGTAAACAAGGATAAGGATTTTAAAACTGAGTCTTGCTGGACCTGCAGCCAGTGAGCAGAGGGGCTTAACAAAATAGGTTATCAAAGATCTTCACTTTTGTGCTTTCCTCCCCTCCCCACTTTATCCTTCTTTATCATGTGATTACTCATGAACCTCTGATGAAAGGTCAACGACCTGAAACATAAAGGGCGGAATCATCCCAGATTTGCACAATGTGCGGGAAAAATGTTGTTTTACCTGCCAGCCACAGTGGTGGCTTTTCACGCCGTATCATCCCATTCCTGGTGCCTCATCAATAATGCATTCACGGGAAGCACTCTGGATCACTGGTGGGCAGGCGGGCTTGGATTTTCCTGCCCGGCTGTGACTTCAGCACTTCCCCGCTCCGGGGGCCATATGTAAAGCACGCCAGGGAACCGCCTACTTCATGTCTACGGACCAGGACTGCAACAGATGGCCCTGAAAGCAAAGAAGACAGCAGCCCCCAAACATAGACCCCCACCCCCCACCCCACCCCCCCATCCCCACCAGAGCTCCTGCCGGATACAGTGGAAGGCACTGCGATGCCCTCTCCCCCGGCTCTGGCCACAGGAGGTCCACCAGAGTCACCAATCCGGCCTGGGAGGCAGTGGCAGAGACGGTCAGTGCCACCGGAGCACAGAGGAGGTTAGCCATCCAGCGCAGGAAGAGGATGAATTCTCTCATCCATTCGCCCAGGGTAAGTCAACCACCTCATCGCTCTCAACTCACACCCTCCCAAACCCATCACATCCACAGGGATCTCACACCTCAACTCCACTAACTCTCACACACCCTCACATCTCCATCAGACTCATATCCTCTGGAGCTCGTGTCTTCATCCCATCCATGGCTCTGCTCACCACACAAACATTCCACGTGGTGTCCTGTGTCCTGCTCTCTGTTTTCATGCAGGAGAAGCTGGCTCACATCAGCAGGGAGAGGTCCCAGAACAGGGGTGGAGTGACCCACATTAGGCCCCTCACTCACTGTGAGGAGTGTGCCATCGTGCTGACTGGTGAGGACATGGACTGTGCCTGCGGTGACAATGAGGTCAGGGGTGAACACCCATGTGAAGATCCTGCAGCACATCATCCCCCTCTCAATGTAACTGTGAGTGCTCTCTCTCTCTCTCCTGCTTGTGTCTCTGCACTAATTATCTCACTTTGGTTCACTGGGAGCTCTGTTAAGCGACCAACACCCTCAGCCAGCCAGTTCCTCAGCTCCATTCAGGTCCTCACCTCCAGCCAAGAGGACACCTCCTCCAGTGAAGAGCTGGAAATAAGCAGCCTGGAAGACCCATCACAGCGCTTACCCACACCCTCCACCAGCACAGAGACACACACCTCGGTGGGACCTAGGTCTAGAGCATGCTTGAGTTCACAATCTGGTGGTCACCGCATGGACACATCTGCAGCAGGAGGAGGCAGGTTCATGCGAGCTCCCTGGTACTTGGAGGACTGCTGGGGATTAGGCATCTGTAAGGTTCAAGTCAGAGGACGAGCCTCTGGATTCGGCCTTCCAACTCATTGTGGAGAGTCAGCAGAAGGTGGGGGATACTCACACAGAGCTGTTGGAAGCCCTCAACAGAGTGGCACGTGAGTCAGAGGGGTATGTCTGCCTGGTCACTGATAAAGTGGTGCCCACATGTGCATGTATGGAGCTCTCCATGGGGACGATGGTGGACACCATGGGGACCCTGATCCAGCAGAATGCAGAGTTGCGCGCAGACCCACACTCTATCGTGGTAGCCATGGGTGAGTTCCTGCAATGCAAGAGGGAAACAGGACACGTCAAAGTCCCTCCAGGCGCTCCTTCTCCTCAAGGGGTCAGGCCAGGGCCCTCGAGCACCCAAAGGGAGGAAGAGTGGCAGCTGGACATCCATCTGGGCAATCCACCCAGGAATCTCAGAGGCAGTCTTCTCCCTTTGAGTCCCCTTTCCCTGTGACCCCTCAACCACATCCTCTGTCAGTGCAGAGGGAGCAGCTGTCCCACAGGAGGACAGACAAGGCAAGCCCTCAAGGCCTCAGCTCTCCAGAGGACCCATGTTGAAATCATCAGAGGCAACAAGGCCAAACATTGCACAGGCTGTCTCCACCTCTCCTGCAGATGTCAGAGCAGCACCCAGAAAAAGTGACAGGCCTAGAAAAGTTAAGAATTTCTGATCACAAGTGGTTGCACGGGTGGACACATTTTGTCACTTTATAATCTGAAAATATATTCACTTTCACTGAGTAATGTGTAATGGTGTCTTTCAGCTTCATTTACAGCCTTTGTGAGTTCTCCTCCTGCATCCACCCCGACTAGCAGTTCAGCTGCACACAGCCGGATCACCAGTGATTCTGGAGGGAGTGTGGCAGAGCCTTTTGGAGACTCGTGTGAGCGCTCTCCCACATACATGGAGCCTTCACCCATCACACTAATCTCACTGCCCCAAGCATCTTCAATGCTGCCTGCTGGGGTTCTCTTTCAGTTGTCCATCTGAGCTGACCTGCATCTCCGCCCAGCCACTGACTGCGCTCCCATGCAGCACCTCTGCCCGTCCGACACGAGGTTCCGCCCACTTTCGATTTCAACAACGATGTTCAAGTTTTTGATCAGCTTCCCCATCCTTTCCCCTCCCTGAGGTATCCATATCTCCCCCATCACTGTTGACACCTCTGGCATCACCTTCCACCTGCCCACTGTCACCTACCAACCTGAACCCTTGTCTTTCCAGGATGTCCAGGTGAATGTGCACATTCCCTACCTTCCCGAGAATCCCTCCCCCATCCACATTGACCTCCCTGACCTCCTCCTTCCCACCCCCGGGGTCCGTGTCTGCCTCCAAGTCCCCACCAACCACCCTCACCGTCCCTTCTATCGCCACCAAGGCATCCTCACCATTCCACATTTCCAGCTCCCTCTGCTGCCCCTCATACTCACCATTCCCTTCTACCACGTCCATCCTCGGTTCACTCCCCAGGAGGCAGTCGTTGACTTGACAGACCCCTCCCTTGCATGTTCACGTGGACATTCCCCACCCCTTCCTCCCTCCTCCAACCTTACTCCCTACTCCCCTATCCCAACCCTGCCCTCCCCGGTACACTTTCCTCTGCCTTCCCTGCCAATCATCCATAGCTGCCCAAGGCTAAGACTGTGATGTTCCAAAGCAGATCCTAGACATCAGCAGAGACGTCCCACCTTCCGTGGGGTGCTTTGAAGTGGAGCCATGTTCATGAAAATCCACCCAGCATGCAATGCACGTGTTCCTCCAGAGTCTGGTAGTTGTAGGGCTCCAACATCTTTTGATCCTCAGATTTTGCGATCTGAAAAAAATGAAAACCATTAGACAAAACTATCCAATTTTCAAATGCGCTTACAACTGAAACCCTTTAATTTTTATATTGAATTAGTGAAACCAATTTTTTAAAAAATTCATTTACAGGATGTGGGCGTTGCTGGCTAGGCCAGCATTTGTTGCCCATCCCTAATTGCCCTTGAGAAGGTGGTGGTAAGCAGCCTTCTTGAACCGCTGCAGTCCATGTGGTGTAGGTACACCCACAGTGCTGTTAGGGAGGGAGTTCCAGGATTTTGACCCAGTGACAGTGAAGGGATGGCGATATAGTTCCAAGCCAGGTTGGTGAGTGGTTTGGAGGGGATCTTCCAGGTGGTGGTATACTTGTATAGTAGATATTGGATTCCTTTACCTTATTTATGTGAAAGGCGCTATAGAAATACAAATTGTTGTTGTTGAGAAATAATGGAAAATCCAAATCATTTTTGAACGGCACTTACTATTGATTTATTTTAATTGATCATTAGAAATTCTAAACAGGGCAACGCCTCCCCTTATGGTGCTCAGCAGTTGGTGGTTTCTGGGTGTTGGGGATCGGGGTATCAGTGGGCAGTTATACATGGGGTTTATCCAACCCTACAGCCAGTGTTCAGCTTGCTGCTGTTTCTTTGCAGATCTGTTTTTAACTCTTCTCTCTGGTGCTCACAGGTGCACAGAGAACAATGAAGCAGACCTGCGTCACTGACAAACAGGAACTCCTCAGGACTGACCAACACAGCTTGAGTCAGCTCCTTCTGTTTATTCTAAGGTCTGAGGGGAGGGTGGGTGCAGGGATGGGGGAACGCTTTTTAAGACTGCTGCTTGGCATCATTTTCACAGGCTTGTACTGATCTCTCTCTCTCGCACATTCCTGATTTTTCTCACGTCTTGAGCCTGTCAATATCCTGTTTGTATGATTGCTATTTGGGGGTTCCTGTTCTCATAGGCACAGTCCGGTGGATTGTAGAAATATCCTGCAAATTTGCCAGCTTTATCCCTTCCTTCCCTCTCCCCTGTCCCCTTTCCCAGCTTGCCACCTTACTCTGTCCCATTCACTGCACCTCCCTTAGGTTACGAAAGCAGTGCTTCCCAAACTACTTTCCAGCACTACCCCATTTTAACACTTGAAAATAAACATGACCCCCCCAGCAATGAAGCAATGTAGTAACATTCAGCATGTAATTATTAAAGTTTGCATAACATATAATAAATACATCATATAAGTATGAAAATCTGTGATGATTATCCCAGGCCCTCGACTGCTGCTGATTGCTATATCCTCCTTTGTGGAGGAATCTAGAATCAGGGGGCACAGTTTTAAAAAAAAGGGTCTCCCATTCAGGACGGAGATGAGGAGGAATTTCTTCTCTCAGAGGGTGGTTAATCTTTGGAATTCTCTTCCACAGAGAGCAGTGGAGGCTGGGTCATTGAATATATTCAAGGCTGAGTTAGACAGATTTTTTGATAGACAAGTGAGTCAAGGGTTATTGGGGAAATTGAGCTAAGGCCACAGTCAGGTCAGCCATGATGTTTTTGACTGGCAAAGTACATTCAAGGCACTGAATGACCTAATCTTGCTCCTAATTCTCATGTTCTTGTGTTCATATGCTCCAAGAAGCCACTCTGGGAAAGCTCTGACATATTTACATAGATGCATAGTTACATCACAGCACAACTGATCAGAGCTGCTGCAGCCAATCACAGTGTCCAATGCCGAGAGCTCGTCTTGTAATTGGTTAATTCCCACTGTTGAGTCAGCTTGAGGGAGTGGAAGATGAAAGTGATTTTATTTCTAGTGACCCCCGTTTGCTGTTCCTGTGACCCTTACTGGGGTCACAACGCACAGTTTGGGAACTGCTGGACTAAAAGCTGATCCATGATTGAAAACGATGGGGAGCAGTGTGGGTTACTGATATGGTGCGATTAACCTTGATGTCTAAGTTCCTTAGGTGAAGCACTGCGCCAATTCTCCAAATCAGAAAACCAATCCAATCTGCCCCATTTCCAAGCTTTCAGCTGTGGCTGATTTGGTTGAACTCTTGGCTCTGAATCACAAGGTTCTCAGTTCAAAATCCGCAAGTCTGGGCCTTTAACTCTGGAGTTTAGAAGAACGAGAGGTAATCTCATTCAAACATGCAAAATTCTTACAGGGCTCGACAGGGAAGGCACAGGAAGGATGCTTCCCCTGGTTGGCAGTCTAGAACCAGGGGACATAGTCTGAGAATAAGGGGCAGATCATTTAGGACTGAGATGAGGAGGAATTTTTTCACTCAGAGCGTGGTGAACCTTTGGAATTCTCTAACCCAGAGGGCTGTGGAGGCTCATCCGTCATTGAGTACGTTCAAGGCTGAGATCGATAGATTTCTACATACTAAAAACATCAGAGGTAAGGGGATAATGCAGTAAAATGGTGTTGAGTAGAAGATCAGGCATGCTCTCTTTGAATGGCAGAATGGACTTGAAGGGCTGAATGGCCTACTCCTGCTCCTATTTCTTATATTCTTAAGTATTTCATTGAGTGTAAAGTATTTTGAGACGTGAAAGGAACAACATAAATGCAAGATTTTCTTTCTTTTAAGTCCCAACTCTAGTCAAGCCTCTTTCAGGAGTTTTTGAGCCTTGTTAAAGCCGGTGGGTCTCCTTCAGCCTTCTAGGGTTCCTCCTTCAGTCCTACTTCCGGGTCTCTATGGGGTCTGTTCAAGTTCTCTTTCAGGCCTCGTTAGGTCTCTGCTAGGCTTGGTTTATGTCTCTTGTACTTCTCTTCCTAGGTTGGAAGAGGCAGCAGCTTACGCCAACAGCCTTGGGTTTCACAGGTGCCTAAAACTAGTTATGTAGAAGCCTGGGAACAAGTCGTTTCCCGATGGGGGATGGAGGGTGTGTGGCGTGGGAGCAGCGAGACCTAAAGAGGCAAAAAAAAAAAATAAAAAGAGAAGCTAAGTAAGGAAAGACCTTCATCGAGGGTCCTGCATAGTGTCTGGCAAATGTTACATTTCCTCTTGTGTTTCATTCTTTTTTAGATTTTTTTTTTAGCAGAGCAGGGATAGAATATTCTGGTTATGTTTTTTAAGGGTTTTGTCAGATATTTTCCTCGTTCTCTGGGCTGATAACCATTCTTGTAATGAGCTCTCATTCCTTATAAGTTGTCCAAGCAATATCTATAATACGGTAATGTGAGATCTTGCTGTGTGCAAATTGGTTGCCATGTTTTCAACATCACCACAGTGCCTATGCTTTTAAAGTACTTCAATGCCTGTACAGTGCTCCTTCAGTATTGCCCCCTCCAGTAGTACAACGCTGCTTCAGTACTGCCCTCTCCAATAGTACAGAATGATGGACATCCCAAGGTGTATCACAGTCAACAAATGTGTGATCACTTGGGGTTCACTGCCACATGTGGCAGTGATTTTGTGCACAGCAAGATCCCACAAACAGCAACGAGCGAAAAAAGTTACAACCAATTAATCTGTTGTGATTGAAGGGTAAACATTGACCAGGACACCAGGGAGAACTCCGCTTGTCCTTCTCCACAAGATTCTTTGCACTGACGTAAACAGACAGCCGGGTACTCAATTTAACATCTCAACAG
The DNA here is from genome assembly GCF_017639515.1 of Carcharodon carcharias. Classification (NCBI taxonomy): domain Eukaryota; kingdom Metazoa; phylum Chordata; class Chondrichthyes; order Lamniformes; family Lamnidae; genus Carcharodon; species Carcharodon carcharias. Next base: position 6,178,450 of record NC_054497.1, on the reverse strand, counting down.
AAAGACGGTACCTCCGACAGTGCAGCCCTCTATCAGTACTGCACTGGGAGTGTCAGCTGAAATTTGTACCTCTGCAGTGGGACTTGAACCCATAACTTTCTGACCCAGAGTAAGCATACTAAAGTATAGAGAGTTATCGCTGAGACAAGTACAACTTGAGACAGCTTTTTTTGGCTGCAATTTTCTTTTTAAATCATACAAAATGTTTCCCTTTACAAGGCTACTCTGTATATGTGGAGTAGGATTAGTAAAATTCTTACTTGAATAGCTCAGTTGGGGGGGGGGTTTGTGATCCAAGACTGAATGATAAAAGCAATGACTTTATTAAGGGTCAAACCAACATTGCATACCACAACTCTCAATAAACTACATATCTCGTTTATATTTTGGCGTGACTTGTCTGCATGCAACCTTGTCTGATACTGATAGTTACAAGAACCTTTCCAAAACACATACGTCAGAAGAGAAAAAAGATTGCATTTTTATAGGTCCTTTCACTACTTCATGATGTCTAAAAGCGCTTTATGGCCAATGAAGTACTTTTTGAAGAGTAGTCTTTATGACTGCTGTTATGTAGGAACTGTGGCAGCCAATTTGCACTGTAACAAGTTCCCACAGAGAAAGTGAGAGAATGACCAAATAGCCTATGTTTGGTAATGTTGGTTGAGGGTGCCAAGGGGAACTCTGCTTTTCTTCATAATAGTTCCATTTACCTCCGCCTGAGATGGCAGACGGAACCTTGGTTTAACATCTCATTTGAAAGATAGCACCTCTGACAGTACAGCACTCCCTCAGTACTGCACTGAGAGTGCTAACGTTGATTTCTCTGCTCAAGTCTCAGATGTGGGACTTGAAACCACAATATTCCTTACTGACCCAAATGAAACATTGGCACTTATTCCAGTAAAGGGCTATCTATAAATACTCACACTATGTTATTACAGAATGCATGTTGGATTGACGTCAGGCAAAAGGAGTTCCTTTGTAGTACCTATAAACATTTATAGACAGTCCCTTAATCAGTGTCTGACAACACGTCAATGCAGAAACCAGTTAGATCCAGATTGGACAAGTGGGGTACCCTGCAAGATCAGTTAATCAGGTAGCAGGAATGTCTGAATATTGCTTTAAACTTTAATAAACATTATTTCTTAGTCAGGTTGGGTTTTGTTGTAAAGACACAATTTGAACCCTATAATCTCACAGTGTAACTGCTCAATGTCATCTGTCTTCTCCCCCCAGAAACCTATCACCTCTGACTGTCCTTCCCCCTGGTGCCGGAGGTCACCATTAACGGTTATTGACTTAGTACACAGAGGAGAAGAGTCAATTCTCTCTTAACTCTAAATTTGCTTTATTCACGTTGTTAGGTCATCTACATATAGCTTACGCGTCTGGTTAAATATAGACATGCAGTTTACAACAGGTTATACAGTTTTATACCCAAACCTAGGATCTAAACGCACACCCATTGGGTTTCTCTGACAGTCCCTGAGGGACCACAGAATATAAAAGCTAATACCCGAAAAGGAGAGCTGATGCTGGCCAGGCGTTCTGTTCTCTTTCTCTCTATTGTGTCTCTACGTTGCTGATGTAGGTTCTTCCGCTTCTGTGATGGTTGGTCTCCGGAGTTCTCACTGCTTCCACGTCCGAAATCCTCCAGTCTTATACTGAATCTTATCTCTTCAAGCCATGCTGTCTCTCTCCCATTGCTTTAGGCCTGCTTGCCTAGTCTGTGGCATATTCTCAACGGCTCTTTTCCAAGACTTAGGTAGCATTAACCTCGTTACTCCTTTTCTAAATAAGGACTTGTGTCTCATCACATTTCCTTTGTCTTTGCTAATTCAAACTGGCTCCAGCCAGCTCAGGCCAGTGACTGAGCTCAGGTTACTTCAGTTCAAAAGTTGCTCAGGAGTTTCTCTGCAGGCCCTGGCCAACATCCCTTTAAACTCAGCATTGCACCTTCTGAAAGTGTAGCACTCCCAAGTACCAGACTTCTAATAGTGCAGTGCTCCCTCAGTGCTGCCCCTTTCAGTGGAATAGTGGTCCTTCAGTTCTGCCCCTTCCGACAGTACAGCACTCCTTCAGTACTGAGTGGATACAATTGTGTGGCCAGTTCAAAGCGTCCCCGGATTGATGCATCTGTCTCCCTCAGGGAACCGACCTACGCGCACTGCTCGCATCCCACTTCATCCCAACTGCAAACACCCCTGGCAGCTGGAAGACAAAACCTGCTGCCTTTAATTTTATATCCTTGAACTGAAATATCTGTTCCATTCACTCCATTGTCCAGTTAATTTTTTGCCAGATGGGGTGACAGGCTAGTCTTCGAAGATTTCAAACATTAATTACTTTATTTTTGGTGAATTTTGTGCTTGACAAGATATCTTTCAAATGAGACATTAAAACTTTCTGCCCTCACAGGAGGATATAAAAACATACCATGGTACAATTTCAAAGACGTGTTGGAGAGTTCGGCTCAGTGTCCTGGCCAATATTCTGTCAACCAACGTCACTTTAAAAAAACACAGGTTATCTGGTCATTAGCACAGTGCTGTGAGTGGGAGCTTACTGTGTGCAAATTGGCTGCCACATTTCCTATATAATGACTACACTTCAAAAAGCACTTCAATGGATGTAGAATGCTTTGGGATGCCCTGAGGATGTGAAAGGCGTTATATAAATGCAAGTTCTTACATTCAGTCAGAGCTAAACTTGAAGCAGGGTACAAAACCAAGGCCCACAAATACGCCAACAACAACATCAGATTATATTCATATAGCGACTTTAATGCAATAATACATCCCAAGGTGCTTCATAGGAGCATTATAAAACAAAATATGACACTGAGCCATGTAAGGAGATATGAGATGAGATGACCAAAAGCTTGGTCAAAGGCATAGATTTTAAAAAGTGCCTTAAAGGAGGAAGAGGTAGAAAGGCGGAAAGGTTTAGGGAGGGAGTTCCAGAGCTGGGCCTTGGCAACTGAAGGCATGGCCATGAATGGTGGAATGATAAAGATCAGGGATACTCAAGCGGCCAGAATTACAGGAGTGCAGATATTTTGGAGTGTTTAGGGTTGGAGGAGATTACAAAGATAATGAAGGATGAGGCTATGGAGGGAGTCGAAAACAAAGACGAGAATTTTAAAATCAAGGCATTGTTTGACTGGAAGCCAATATAGGTCAGCAAGCACATGGGGAACAGGACTTGCTGTGTGTTAAGAAATGGGCAGCAGAGTTTTAGATGACCTCAAGTTTACAATGGATAGTATATGAGAGATCAGCCAGGTGTGCATTGGAATAAGCGGATCTAGAGGTAACAATGGCGCAAATGAAGGTTTCAGCAGCGGATCAGCTGAGTCGGGGTGAACTCAAGCGATATGTTACAGAGATGTAAATAGGCAGTCGTGGTGATTCTGTGAATATGAGGTCAGAAGTTCATCTTAGGGTCAAACATGACATCAAGGTCACGAATGGACTGGTTTAGTCACAGACTGTTGCCAGGGAGAAGGATGGAGTTAGTAGCTAGGGAACAGGGTTTGGAGTGGGGACTGAAAACAATGGCCAGAATTTTCATGTTGGCATGCAGAGCTGGGCAGAAGTAAGGAATCATCCTGAGCCATGCTTACATATAAACATTTAATGAATTAACAAAATAAAGCAGAAAAGAAACTGAATGCAAAGGTGTTCAGCATCACACCAACTTGTCATCAATTCATAATGGAGCTACGTAAGACAGCCAGTGAGAAGCCCATGGTGTGCCTAAGGTGCCTTAAGTTTATGCTTACGGGTGCGATGTCTAGGTGCTCCCTCCTCGCTGGCACTGACATTTGAGACAGCCTGCTCACTGTGCTGTCCTACTGGCCTCAATGGCCTTGGGCATCCTCTGGCCCATGGAGCCTTTGATGCCCCGCTTGGGAGGGAGTGTCCAGTTCCATGGCTGGCATCTCCCCAGTTGCCACAGCCCCATCAGATGCCATGGTGACTGGCAGAGGGGTGAGGAGCTGCTACCCTCATCCAGAGCTGCCTGAGAGGAGCCCGCAGAGACGACAGGCAGCTCCTGCGCCGACGTGAGGTCGCTCCATGCTCACCGTTGAGGGATGGGCACCGAGATGGGATACTTGGTACCCAATCCGTCTCCCACACTGGCTCTGACCAGCTGAGGTCAATGCTACTGTGAGGGCTTGCAGGTCCGAGCGCAACCCCAGGAGGCCCTGGTTGATCTCCTGGAGGAGCCTCTCCACGCGAGTCGCCACTCTATCCATGGAGAAAGCATGGTGCTCGGCCATGAGGCTCATTGCATTGGTGATGCTCCGCATGGACTCTTCCAGCATGAGCACCATGCCATGCATTGCCTCATGTATCTCTGCCAGATCCTCCCGCATACACTGCTGGACTTCCAGCTTCTGCTGCCTCATGGACAACTCCAGAGGCCCATCATCAGCCACCGACTGAGCATGTGCCTGGTCCCCTGCAGTCCTCTGACTGATGGCGCCATTAGCACTCTCTGTCTCTGCCAGCTCCTCCAGCGACTGTGAAGTGTCCTCACCGCTGTGCCCCAGGATGCTAATCGATGATCTAATTACCACCGAGGTGCCAGTATCTGCGCTGGTGCCTGCCTGGCATAGATGGTGTGACACTGGTGATTCCATTTGTTCTGGGGCCTCAGGTGTGAGAGGTGGCTCCTCTGTCTCCTCCTCCTGGCCTTGCTCCGGTGATGGTGAAAGGAAGAACAAGAACATTTGATTAGTTCAAGTGGAGACAATGTCAATGTGCATGCCGCTCCCCTGGATCATTATGTGTTCATCCTTCCATAATCAATGATCAACCCATGTTAGAAGCTTCAATCACTGAACATTCAACAGTGGGATAGCTGCTGGGGCACACATGGTGACCTCAGTGCATGGCAATCTTACTGCCCCATGGCACCGCAGCCTCGACACCACAGGTTGACCCTGGGCGCCTGGCAGATCTCCAGCTCCATCGCCTCCTGCTCGTATCTGGTGATTATGGCCAACTGGGCCGGGCCTCCGCCAGTCTGCATCCTCTTGGACCACGTTGTGTACGGTCTCCTCCTGAAAAGGAGAGAGGAGCATTGATAAGCCCACCCTGTACCTGGATTCCCACCGCATCCCTGCCTCCCCCTCCTGAGTGGGACGTTGCAGGACCCCAGTGCTTTGTCACCCCGCAGCTACCGTGCACTCACACCAAGAAGCCAGGGCTGACCCCACCTTGCCCACATTCTGTCTCCATCACATTTGCCACCATACGGTCTAACCTTGCAAAGCAAAGAGGCACAAGCATGTGGAACACCAAGGGCAGTGGATGGATGGGTGCCCCGCCACCTGGAATCTCCCCTCCCAGCATGTCATCACCCTGACTTTGACATGTTTTGCAGTTCCAGCACCGTGTCTAGGTGCAGATCCTTGAGGTTGCGCCCAAAACACTACTCTGGGTGTCAGTCTACCACATGCTGCGAGTGCAGAACCCATCTCAGCAGTACCCTCTCAGGGTGAACTAGGCATGGGCAATATCTGCTGGCCCACCCAGCGAGGGACACATGCTGTGAATGATTCAATGCTGAAACTGTGCTCAGAGTTGGGGACAGGGCAGGGACTGTGGGGAAAGCCTATCTGCTGTTTTAAGTGACCTCTGCCAACATGGTACTCACCCTTCCCTAGTGCAAGAGGTCATTGAAACACTTGCAGCATTGGACCCATGTGCGTCACACCACATTGTGGGAGCTGACTATCTCTGCCACCTTCTCCCATGCAAGTTTTGTCAGGTGGGGGGCCTCCTCCTTCCGTCCCTCGGTACGAGGACCTCCCACCATGCTGCCACCTCCTCCAGGAGGGCAGCTAGGCACTCGTCGGAAAAGTGAGGGGCACAATGCGCTGCTGCCCTTCCCTCCTGCCTGGTCTGCTCACCAGCAGCGCTCTGGGGGGTCCTTCCGTTTGCCATGATGCACAGCCTTTGCAAGGATGCCTGTGTGGTGCTATTTGAACAGGTCACCAGGTCACCATTGGACCCGGCAGTCATTGTACTCCAGCTGCCGCCCGCCCACTCCCGCTGTCCTTGGGAGCCGCGTTTCACACTGGGCCTTAATTGGCTCACGTAAAGTTTGGTCACAAGGCTTATTTCACTCTTAATTGTGAAATGGCTGTTTAGTGTTTATGCCAATTAAGATGTCATAACATGACCTCTTACCTTCAACTGCCCCTTCCCCAGACTCCTGCCATTGGCTGCCCACAATGTCAATCACCACTAAGTCTCACTTTCCCAAAGCTTTTCAATGTGTCTCAGGTTTTGCCTTTTGAAAATCTGCCCTTACAAAATTAAAGACAGTGAGAATCATTGGGAAAACTCTGCCTTGGTTGCTGTCATAGCTAGCGCAAAGGAAGGTGGTTGTGGTTATTGGAGATCAATCACCTCAGACCCAGGATGTCACTGTATAGGTTCCGCAGAGCAATGCCTAGGCCCAACCATCTTCAGCTGCTTCATCAATGACCTTCCCCCGAACATAAGGTCAAAAGCAGGAGAGTTCACTGGTGATTGCACAATGTTCAGTTCCATTCACGGCTCTTCAGGTAAGGAAGCTGTGGTGCCTGCATTGGAGTGCTAGGTAATTAATTACTATCTCTAACGAGAAAGAGTGTAATTGTGTCCCCTTATCAATGGCATTACCATCATTGAATACCCCACCATCAACATCCGGGGTGGGGCTACCATTAACCGGAACTTAAATGGACCAGCCATACAAATACTGTGGTTATGGGAGCAGGTCAGAGGTTGGGAATTCTGCAGCGAGCAACTCACCTCCTGACTCCCCAAAGCCTGTCCACCATCCACAAGGCCTAAGTCAGGAGTGTGATGGAACGCTCAGCACTTGTCTGAATGAGACCAGCTTCAACGACACTCAGGGAGCTCTACACCATCCAGGACAAAGCAGCCCGTTTGATCAGCACCCCATCCACCACCTTAAATATTCACTCCTTCAACCATCGGTGCACAATGGCAACAGTGTGTACTGCCTACAAGATGCACTGCAGCATCTCACCAAGGCTCCTTTGACAGCAACTTAGAACATTGTGATGCAGCAGGGAGAGGGGAAGTTACCTGGATACTTTTGTTTCCAGAGCCAGTCACACCACTTAAGCTAAGTACTTGAGATTTGGTCAGTGATTAAGGACTGGAGGGCGTGACAGTAAGACAGGCGGCTATGAAGATCCTGACAGTAGCAATGGAAGAGCCTCAGTCATTGAAATTGTCCAACAGGTTTGAGGTTCTTACAGCTTGTGTGGACAAGAGCAGAGTCTGCGGGGAGGATGAGCAAACTGACCATGGCACTGTGGTGCAGGAGGCCATTCAAGTAGGGGAGCAAATAAGAATGTAATTGTAGTAGTTGTAGTAGGAGGCAGTACAGTTAGGGGGATAGACACTGTTCTCTGCAGCTGAGAGCATGAGCTCCAACAACCAATTTAAGATAATCAGTCTAGCTCGTAATGTAACTCATTTATGCTTGCTAGAAGTGACATACATTCATATACAGCAACCACTCTCTGCAAACAAAAGGGATATGTTCAAGCCTTGTGCCTTTTTTGAATTACCTGGGAGACTGGGGAGCCCAGAGTTCTCTGTTGCCTTCTCCATGGCAATGCCTCAGCCAATCAGAGTCGACTTGCCAACCAATCAGCACCCTTTCTTCCTGTAGAATAAATTGTGATTGATCGAAATTACATCTTCTTGCGTCTGTCCTGATGAATGTAAGATGAAAAGCTTCAGCAATATGTTTCTCTTTCCACACATATTCATGTTTTTTACTATCAAGTGGCTGTTGGATAGGAAGGAGAGGTCCATGACCTGGGGAACAGATTTAAAGTAATTAATGGAAGATTTAGAGGGGAGTTGAGGAGAAATTCGTTCACCGAGGGGGTGGTAAGGTTCTGGAATTCACTGTCTGACAGGGTGGTAGAGGCAGAAACCCTCATCATATTTAAGAAACATTTGAATATACACTTAAAGTGCAGTAGCCTACAGGGCTACAGACCAAAGACTGGAAAGTAGGGTTAGTCTGGAGAACTCTTTTCGGTTGGCAGGAGCAAGATGGGCCAAATGGCCTCTTTCTGTGCTACAAATCTTTCCACCTCTAAAGTTAAGCTTGGTTTTTAGGGGTTGAGTTTGAGACCACTGTGATCCGTATGAGTTTAGCTACAGCCTCCCAACTGAGTCATGAGGAGAATTTTCTGGAATGTCGCTTGACTGTGGACATGATCTAACGAGGATCCAGTCCCTGTAGTCAAATAACCATGGTCAATGACCTGTGAAGTGTTGGAGATCAGCTGGTACTTCAGTGTGTGGAGGTATAGACAGTGGGGGGAATGTTTAAAAGAGACACAAAGGATCAGTGACCTCAAAGAAGGAAAGAAAGGCTTGCATTTCTATGGAATCTTCCACAATCTTGAAACATCCCAAAGTGCTCTACGACCAATTGTGTACTTTTGCAGTGTAGTTGCTGTTGTAATTGTAGGAAATGCAGCAGCCAACTTGTGTAAAGCAAGCTCCCGCAATGTGACGATGACCAGATCATTTGTTTTAGTGACATTCTTTTTCATCTCCAGGTAGCAGCCTTGATTATTTGAGGGTTACTGAATCATGGTTTATGTTCTGATTTTACTATGGGGCAAGGTGAGGAGGAAGGTCCCAAGTCTACCTTAGCTGGAATGGGGAAATTGAACACAGCATTGTTGGCATTATTCTGAACCACATGCTTGCTATCCAGCCAACTGTGCAAACCAGACCCGCTTTTTAGCGACATTAGCTAAGGGATAAATATTGGCCAGCATACTGGGGAGAATGCCTTCTGCTCTTCTTTGAAATAGTGTCTGTGGGATCTTTCACATCCACCTGAGAAAGTGGATGGGGCATTGGAAAAGGTGCCAACTTAGACCTCGGTACTACACTGCTAGGACTGGATTGTGTGCTCAAGTGGGACTTGAACCAACAGCTCTTCAACTCAAACAGGAGAGTGCTACCCACTGAGCCATGACTGACCCATATGCTTTCAATTCCCTAGCTAGTGACTTGCTTTGCTCATGAGATGAAACTAAGAATCAGTAAACTGGGTGGGTAATGAAGAAAGATTATAGAGCACCACCTGCACCACCCACCCCACACTCACCCCCACTGCTGCCACCCGTCCCCCCCACCCCCCACCACCACCACCCCCAACCCCTGTATGACAGAGTATAAATCCAGAAATAATGGGGGCTTTTAAGAAAGACGCTGCAATAATCTTGGGAAATTTTAATCCTCATATAGATTAGATGAATCAAATTGTCAAAAGTAGTGTGAAGGATGATTTCATTGTGTATCAGAGCAGTTCCTTAGAACAGTATATTCTGGAACCTACGAGGGAACAGGCTATTTTAGATCTGGTAACGTGTAATGAGACAGGTTTAATTGATGACATCATTGTAAAAGATCCTGTAGGTAAGAGTGATCGTAACATGATGGAATTTCATACTCAGTTTGAGGATGAGAAATGTGGGTCTGAAACTACTTCCTTAAACTTAAATAAAGGCAGTTACAAGAATATGAAAACAGAGTTGGTTAAAGTGGAATGGGAAAATAGGTTAAAAGGCAAGATGGTAGAGAAGTAATGTAAGACATATAAGGAGATATTTAATAACTCTCAACAAAGATATATCCCATTGAGAAAGAAAGATGCTACAAGAAGGATGCACCATCCATGGATAACTAAGGAAGTTAAGGATGGTATCAAATTGAACGAAAAGATGTACAATGCTGTAAAGATTCATGATAGCCCAGAAGATGAGGAAAATTTTACAAATCAGCAAAGGTTGGCTAGAAAACAGATAAAGAGGGAGAAATTAGAATATGAGAGAAAATTAGCAGGGAACATAAAAATTGACAATAAAACCTTCAAGTATGTGAAAAGGAAAAGAATAGCGACAGTGAGCATTGGTCTCTTATACTCTGAGACCAGTGAATTAATAAAGTGAAAAAGGAAATGGCAGAGACTTTGAACGAGTGTTTTGTATCTGTCTTCACAGTAGAAGACACAAAAAGCCCCTCAAGTATAGTAGAAAATCAAGAAGCAAAAGGGATGGGGGAACTCAAATCAATCGCGCTCATTAGAGGACACGTACTAGGAAAACTAATGGAACTAAAGGCTGACAAGTCTCCTGGCCCTGATGGCCTGCATCCTAGGGTCTTAAATGAATTGACTGCAGAGATAGTGGATACATTGTTTTTAATGCTCCAAAATTCCCTAGATTCTGGAAAGGATTGGAAAACTGCACCACTATTCAAGAAATGATGGAGACAGAAAGCAGGAAGTTATAGACCAGTTATTATAATATGTCATTGAGAAAATACTAGAATCCATTGTTGAGGAGATAGTAGCAAGACATTTAGAAAATCATAAAACAATTAGGCAGGGTCAATGTGGTTTTGTGAAAGGAAAAAGGCGTTTGACAAATGCATTAAAATTCTTTGAGGACGTAACAAACAGGGTGATAAAGTGGAACCAATAGATGTAGTGTATTTGGATTTCCAAAAGATATTTGAAAAAGTGCCACAATAAAGGTTACTGCATTGTTACAAGATAAGAACCCTCCCAAGTATTGTTGGGAAGGCTTTAAACTAACTCAGCGGGGGTGTGGGAACTAAGAGAAAATATTAGACAGGAAGATCAGGGTGCACAAAATACTGGGAGGGACAGATAGCACTAGTATAGAGAATTGTAAGTTAATAGGCAAAGTAAGGGCAATAGAAAAAGTAACAAAATTTAAATCGGCGTTACTATGCATGTGTGCAAATGCACGGAATATAATAAATAAGATTGGCACAGATTGCCATGTGATGTTGTGGCGATAACAGAGACTTGGCTCAATGAAGGGCAGAACTGGATGTTAAATATTCCTGGGTACAAGGTGTTGAGGAGAGATAAGAAAGGAAGGAAAGGAGGAGGGGTGGTGGTATTGTTTAAGGAGAGCATTGCAGTGTTGAAGAAAGAGGATGTCCCAGAGGGTTCAAGGACAGAATCATTTTGGCTAGAGCTAAGGAACAAAAAGGGGGAATTGCTCGGTGTAGTCTATAGACCGCCAAATAGTGAGAAGGATGTAGAAGAACAAATCTGCAGGGAAATTACAAAGGGATGCAAGCATTATAGAGTAGTTATAATGGGTGACTTTAATTACCCGAATGTAGGCCGGGACAGTTGCAGTGTAACGGGCAGAGAGGGGCAAAGTTCCTAGATTGTGTTCAGGAGAATTTTCTACTGCAGCATGTGTCCAATCCAACAAGAAAAGATGCTCTGTTAGACCTGGCTCTTGGAAACGAGCTGGGCCAAGCAGATCAAGTGTCGGTGGGGGAGCATTTAGGAGACAGTGTTCATTGTATTGTACATTTTAGGATGATGATAGAAAAGGACGATAGGTAATCCAGAGGAAGAGTAATTAACTGGACAACAGCTGAGATTGATGTAGGGCAAGAACGGAACTGGGGCAGATGGACTGGAACGAAAGATTGGCATGAAAAGTTGTAGCTGAACAATGGGCTACCTTCAAAACAGAATTGGTTCAGGTACAGTCAAGGGAAAGGTAGGCAAACAAATCCAAAGCTCTCTTGATGAAAAGGGAGATTGAAATTAAGATAAAAAAGAAAAGGTGTTCTTATGACAGGTGTCAGGTAGAAAATACAATTGAAAACCAAGAGGAATACAGAAGGTTCACAGGGGAGGTGAAAAAGCATATTAGAGAAGTGAAAAGGGATTAGGAGAAAAGACTGGCAGCCAACATAAAGGGGAATCCCAAAGTCTTCTACAGGCATATAAATAATAAAAAGGTGGTAAAAGGAGGAGTAGGGCCGGCTAGTAATTTCCCTGCAGATTTGTTCTTTTACAGCCTTCTCACTATTTGGCGGTCTATAGACTACGTATAGATTAAAAGGGAATTTACACATGGACGAAGGGGCCATGGCTGAGATATTGGATGAATACTTTGCATCTTTCTCTACAAAGGAGGTAGATGCTACCCAGCCCATGGTGACAGACAAGGAAACTCTGTCACTAGAAGAGTTCAAAATTGACAAGGAGGAAGTGTTGAACAGACTGTCGGTACTTAAAGTTGACAAGGCACCGAGACTGGACGAGATGCATCCAAGGATATTGAAGGAAGTGAGAGTAGAAATTGCAGGGGTACTGGCCATAATCTTTCAGTCTTTCCTAGATTCAGGGACGGTGCCAAAGGACTGGTAAATTGCAAACATTACACCCTTGTTCAAAAAAAGTTGCAAGGATAAGCCCAGCAATTACAGATGAGTCAGTTTAACTTCAGTGGTGGGCAAGATTAGAGAAACAATTATTTGGGATAGAATTACTAGTTACATGGAAAAATATGGGTTGATAAGGAAGTGCCAGCATGGATTTCTGAAGGGGAAATTATGTTTAACTAACTTGTTGGAGTTTTTAGAAGAGATAACAGAAAAGGTCTATGCGGGTATTGTTGATGTAGTGTACAATGGCTGCCAAAAAGCATTTGACATAGTGCCATGCAACAGACTTGTGAGAAAAGTTATTGCTCATGGAATAAAAGGGACAGTAGCAGCGTGGATACAAAATTAGCTGAAAAATAGGAAGCAGAGAGTAATGGTCAATGGATATTTTTCAGGTCGGAGGAAGGTTTGTAGTAGAGTTCCCCAGGAGTTGGTATTGGGACCCTTGCTTTTCCTGATATTAATGATCTAGATCTTGGTGTGGAAGGGACAATTTCAAATTTTGTGAATGATATGAAGCTTGGGAGTTGTGAACTGCGAGGAGGATGGTGTGGAGCTTCAAGAGGACAAAGGCAAGATGGTGGAATGGGCAGATAGGTGGCAGATGAAGTTCAATGCTGGGAAGTGTGAGGTGATGCATTTTGGAAGGAAGACCGTGGACAGACAATATAAAATAAGGGGTGAAATTTTAAAGGGGGTGTAGGAGCAGAAAGACTTGTGTGTATATGTGCATAGATCATTGAAGGTGGCAGGATAGGCAGAGAGAGCAGTTAATAAAGCATATAGTATCCTGGGCTTTATTAATAGGGGCATAGAGTACAAGAGCAAGCAGGTTATGCTGAATTTATATAAGACACTCGTTAGACCTCAGCTTTTTTATTGTGTACAGTTCTGGGCACCACGTTATATGAAGGATGTGAACACATTGGAAGCTGCAGAAGAGGTTTACAAAAATGGTTCCAGGGATGAGAAACTTCAGTTACGAAGATCGATTGGAGAGGTTGAGACTGTTCTCCTTGGAGAGAAGAAGGCTAAGAGGAGATTTGATAGAGACGTTCAAAATCATGAGGGGGCTGGACTGAATGGATAGGGAGAAGCTGATCCTGCTCGTAAAAGGATCAAAAATGAGGGGGCACAGGTTTAAAGTGATTTGCAAAAGAAGCAAATGTGACATGAGAAAAAACCTGAACAAGTGGTTCAGTTCTGGAATGCACGGCCTGGAAGTGTGATGGAGGCAAGTTCAAACAAGGCATTCAAGAGGGCATTAGATGTTTACTTGAATAAAAACAATGTGCAGTGGTACAGGAAAAAGGCAGGACAATAGCACTAGGTCATAATGATCATTTGGTGCAGACATGATGGGCTGAATGGCCTCCTTCTGTGCCGTTAAAATTCTGTGATTCTGTGACGAGCTCATGGTGTTGGGTTGGTATATCAGCATGGGATAGAGGATTGGCTAAATGATAGGAAACAGAGATTTGGGATAAATGGGCAGACAGTAACCAATCAAGGGCTGCAGGGATCAGTGTTGGGTCCTCAACTATTTAAGAACTATATCAATGGCATGGATAAAGGAACCAACTGCACTGTAGCCAAATTTGTAGGTGATACAAAGATAGATGTGAAAGCAAGCTGTGAGGAGGATACAAGTCTGCAATAGGTTAAATGGGTGGGCAAAAATTTGGCAGATGGAGTATAACGTGGGAAAATGTGAGATTGTCCACTTTGGCTGGAAGAATAGAAAAGCAGAATATTCTTTAAATATGGAGAGACTGCATAATGCTGCAGTGCAGAGGGACCTGGGTGTCCCTCTACATGAATCACAAAAAGTTAGCATGCAGGTACAGCAAGTAATTGGGAAAGTAAATGTAATATCAGTCTTTACTGCAAGGGGGATGGAGTATAAAAGTAGTGAAGTCTTGCTACAAATGTACAGGGCATTGGTGGTACTGCATCTGGTGTACTGTGTACAGTTTTGGTCACCTTACTTAAAGAGGAGTATATTTGCATTGGAAGCAGTTTGGAGAAGGTTCATTAGGCTAATTACTGGGATAAAAGGTTGCCTCTTGAGAAAAGATTGAGCAGATTGGGCCTATACTCATTGGAATTTAGAGGAATGAGAGGTGATATTAATGAAACATATCAGATTCTAAGGGGGTTTGACAGGGTAGATGCTGAGAGGGTTTTTCCCCTCACGGGGAACAAGGGGTCTTCCATTTAAGATGGAGCTGAGGAGGAATTTCTTCTCTCAGAGTCTTTGGATTTCTTCCCCAGGTAGCAAGATCATTGAATCTAGTTAAGGCTGAATTAAGACAGATTTTTGATTGACAAGGGAGTCAAGAGTTATGGGGGGTAGGCAGGAAAGTGGATATAAAACCTCAATCAGATCAGCCATCATCTCATTGAATGGTGGAGCAGGCTTGAGGGGTCGAATGGCATACTCCTGCTCCTATTTCTTATGTTCTTATATTCTACCAAAACCACAACCTCTATCACTTAGAAGAGCAAGGACAGCAGACGCATTGGAATACAATCTTCTGCAAGTTCCCTCCCAAGCCATGCATCATCCTGAATGGAGCCGTATTGCCATTCCTTCACAGTTTCTGGATCAAAATCCTGGAACTCCTTATCTAACAGCCCTATGGATGTACCTAGACCACATGGGCTGACAGACTGCAGTGGTTCAAGAATGTGACTTACCACCACCTTCTCAAGGGTAGGTAGAGGTGGGTATTAAATGCTGGCTGTTCTAGGGACGCCCACGTTCCGTGATTAATTAAAATGGAGGTGAAAGGGCCATAGCTAACTCACTGACTCAAATTCTTCAAATTCTCCACTACGATAGTAAGTCGTCAAATAACCTTTGCTTCAATTTAGGATGTGTAAGTTGTAATGTAAAATTTCGTGGGTGTCACTGATGAGGCCATTTTTATGCCTTGACCCTAACTGATCGGAGATGGAGTTTACAGAGGGTGCTTTCTATCAGCTAAAGTTCCAATCTTAACCTCAGCCTCCTGGCTCAATTTATACCGTGTAGAATTTTATTTTTCTTAAATTCATTCACAGGGTGTGGGCTTCACTGGCTGGGCCAGCATTTATTGCCCATCCCTATTGCCCTTGAGAAGGTGGCAGTGAGCTGCCTCCTTGAACCGCTGCAGTCCGTGTGGTGTAGGGACACCCACTGTGCTACTAGGGAGGAAGTTCCAGGATTTTGACCCAGCGACAGTGAAGGAACCGCGATATATTTCCAAGTCAAGATGGTGACTGACTGGGAGGGGAACTTCCAGGAGGTGGTGTTCCCATCTATCTGCTGCCCTTGTCCTTCTGGATGGTAGTGGTTGTGGGTTTGGAAGGTGCTGTTGAAGGAGCCTTGGTAAATTCCTGCAGTGCATCTTGTAGATGGTACACATTGCTGAAACTGTGCTTGGTGATGGAGGGAGTAAATGTTTGTGGATGGGTTGCCAATCAAGCAGGCTACTTTGTCCTGGATGGTATCAAGCTTCATGAATGTTGTGGGAGCTGCAATCATTCAGGTAAGTGGGGAGTATTCCATCAAACTCCTGACTTGTGCCTTGTAGATGGTGGACAGGCTTTGGGGAGTCAAGAGGTGAGTTACTCATTGCACGATTCCTAGTCTCTGACCTGCTCTTGTAGCCACAGTATTTACATGGCAAGTCCAGTTTAGTTTCTGGTCAATGGTAACCCCCAGGATGTTGATAGTGGGGGATTCAGTGATGGTAATGCCTTTGAATATCAAAGGCCGATGGTTGGATTCTCTCTTGTTGGAGATGGTCATTGCCTGACACTTGTGTGGTGCAAATGTTATTTGCTACTTGTCAGCCCAAGCCTGGATATTGTCCAAGTCTTGCTGCTTTTGGATATGGACTGCTTCAGCATCTGAGGAGTTGCCAGTGGTGCTGAACATTATGCAATCATCAGCAAACATCCCCACTCCTGACCTTAGGATGGAAGGAAGGTCATTGATGAAGCAACTGAAGATGGTTGGACCGAGGACACAACCCTGAGGAACTCCTGCAGTGATGTCCTGCAGCTGAGATGACTGATCTCCAACAACCACAACTATCTTCCTTTGTGCTAGGTGTGGCTCCAGCCAGCAGAGAATTTTCCCCGATTCCCATTGACTCCAGTTTTGCTAGGGGTCCTTGATGCCACACTCGGTCAAATGTGGCCTTGATGTCAAGGGCAGTTAATCTCACCTCACCTCAGGAATTCAGGTATTTTGTCCATGTTTGAACTAAGGCTGGAGCTGAGTGGCCCTGACAAAACCAAAACTAGGCATCAGTGAGCAGGTTATTGCTAAGCAGGTGCCACTTGATAGCATGTTGATGACCCCTTCCATTACTTTACTGATGATCGAGAGTAGACTGATGGGGCGGTAGTTGGCTGGGCTGGATTTGTCCTGCTTTTTGTGTAGAGGACACACCTGGGCAATTTTCCACATAGCTGGGTAGATGCCAGTGTTGTAGCTGTACTGGAACAACTTGGCTAGGGGTGCAGCAAGTTCTGGAGCACAAGTCTTCAGTACTATTGCTGGAATGTTGTCAGGGCCCATAGCCTTTGCAGTATCCAGTGCCTTCAGCCGTTTCTTGATATTACATGGAGTGAATTGAATTGGCTGAAGACTGATGCGGAGGAGGCTGAGATGGATCATCTGCTTGGCACTTCTGGCTGAAGATTGTAGCAAATGTCTTATCTTTTGCACTGATGTGCTGGGCTCCTCCATCATTGAGGATGGGGATATTTGTGGACCGTCCTCCACCAGTGAGTTGTTTAATTGTCCACACCGTTCACGACTGGATGTGGCAGGACTGCAGAGTTAATCCATTGAAATCAGTGGTTTAAAACAGGGCATGTGAGTTGAGAGTGCAGTAGGACTAGAGTTGGACCAGACAGGGTAGGGTGGCAGTTAGTGATAAAAGCTGTCATGGTCATTGCTTCCAGTGCCAACTGAAATATTACAATATTTATTCGCAATTTATTCTCCATGATCAGATTTGAACTCTGGGGTTTATGTAAAGTTAATTTTCAGCATGTGTGCACTGCTGACATGTCTGCCATCAATTACCCATCTAGTTGTGCCCTGCGAAGTTGATGGTGGGTCTTGAATCTCCGAGCAGCTTGTTTGGTCACTTTGGGGTCGGGCCTGGAACTGTAGTCACTCATAGGCCAGACAAGATAAGGATGGCAGATTTCCTTCCTAAAAAACATTTGTGAACCACCTGGGTTTTATACACACTGGTCACTTTTACTGCCAGATACTTAAATTGAAAGAAAGAAACAGTAAAACTTGGAAATGAAGGGTACCAGTGAAACATCTCCAAACTGGTCTTGTATAACTTAAAATGGAACTCCAGTACTACTGGGGTCAGTATTACTGATACTTACTGGGACGTGACAATTCTAAACTGGGTTTTCCTTCTGGTTTATTAGTATAGGCCTTTGGGTTACTGTTCCAGTGGGAAAAGTACCAAATCCCTAAATTTTGAGCTATTTAGCAATCTACAATAAGTCTGTAGATGTATAACAGATATTGCCTGATTTGTTGAAAGATTGTGGATGGGATTTTCCATATGCTTGCAGGTGGCTGCTGACCAGCACCCAGGCAAGGGGAGCCTCTAGGCCTCCCTGGAGCACAAGGCCCTCAGCCTGCCACTTGGAGGCCGCCGCCAGGTTGTTAACTAGGCCCGACTACAGTCTGAGTGGAAAATCTGAATTGGCCACCTTTAATTGGCTTTAAGTGGTCCTTAATTACCACCCCCCCACCCCCCTCCCCCCACCCCCAGTTCCTGCCTCTGTGAAACTGGGGGTCGGCATGGAGCCGTTTTTAATACCTGCCCCAGTTCCAATCACAGCCCAAAGCAGCGGAAAAATCAAGCCCTTTGTCTCACTAGGTCCAGTAGCATATCTGCTGGTTGGATGCTGTCCCTTTAATGGGGTCAGACAACACAGTAGCACTGACTGATAATGTCCATACGCTTTACATTAATGAAAATATTTACTTTAGTGGCTCACTCAGCCTAAATAGCCGCAGGCATTTCCTGTCGACTCTAGCCAAGTCATTCCAAGTGTCCAGGAATATATTTCCCAAGGTCAGGGCTTTGCCACGAGAGCAATATGCAATTCTCTTTTTTTAAAAAAAAACTGAAATCCTATAGGGACCGATTGCAGAGCCACTGGGAAAGAATGGATGTGTTTGTGCTTCCTCTTGCTCAGGAACCTAGTTGATGCTCTTCTCTGCAGCAAGTCCAGACTCTCTCAAATACATGTTGCGCAGCACGTTTTAAGTTACGTTTAGTATTTCTTCCTCCTGCTTCTCAATGCAGCTTGTGCTACGGGAAGGATTTTTCTCTATTATCCACCATAATGGGACATTGAACATGTCATGCTGTCTGCCCTTAGCTTTCTTTCTTGGGATGTGGGCATCGCTGGCAAGGCCAGCATTTATTGCCCATCCCCAATTGACCTTGAGAAAATGATTGTGAGCTGCTTTCTTGAACCACTGCAGTCCATGTGTTGTAGGAATACCCTCTATTCCCTTCTCCCTCATATGCTTATGCAGCTTCCCCTTAAATGCATCTATACTATTCGCTTCCACCACTCCCTGTGGTAGTCAGTTCCACATTCTCACCACTCTCTGGGTGAAGAGGTTTCTCCTCAATCCCCTATTGGGTTTCTTGCTGACTATCCTATATTGACGGCCTCTAGTTCTGCTCTTCCCCACAAGAGGAAACATTCTCTCCGTATCCACTCTATCAAAACCTTTCAATTTTTAAAGACCTCTATTGGATCACCCCTCAGCCTTCTTTTTTCGAGAGAAAAGAAACCCAGCCTGTCAATCCTTTCCTGATATGTAAACACACACATTTCTGGTATCATCCTTATAAATATTTTCTGCAGTCTCTCCAGTGCCTCTATATATTTTTTATAATATGGAGACCAGAACCGTATGCTGTACAAGGGTGCAATTTGATCTGTTGTCGCTACCTGTGATGTGTGCTGCTTGGACACCATGAGGCAGTCTTGTTGAAGTTACAAGGAAGCCTTTACTAACATATTTTTAACTACGTACATATTTACAGTAGAAGGTAAAGGTATGGAGAAGACTAGGTCCTTACATGCTACCTATCTCTGGACTGCCCTTAGTTCTAGGTCTTCTTACATCACTGTGAGTGGTACTGTATTCAGTCCTATGTTAACCCTTTAGGTACCAGATTCTCCTACTACATCTCCCCCCAAGGCTTTATCCCCTGGATATAGACTGACATTACCTTACTTACAGTTTGCTTCAAGTCTTAGTTTGCTTCAAGTCTTACATTGCTATAAGCCTTGTGTATTTAACTTTAGCGTTGCAACCAAAAACTATTCTAACTCTAAACTACTTCATAATTAACATTAAAACATTAACAGCATGCATTAACTATGTTCTTACTACCCCATCTCCCCCCGCTTCAAGTCTTTGAAATTGGAGATTCGGGTGCTCTGGAGGTCTTGTACCCCTGCATGTCTCGTTTGCCGTCCGGTTGGGAGAGTGGTAGACTTTGGAGGTTCTTGATCTTGGCGGTGGTTTGGAGGTTGTATCTGGATGTCGGCGTGGCTTCATGTCCTTTTTCCATTGATGGATGCTGCACCTCGCCCGGTCAGACTGGTTGATGTGGCAGTGATTTATTGTAGTGAGAGGTCGTTGTTTCTTTCTGGGCGGACAAAAATGGTGTTTGCCAGGCTCTGTCGGTATTGTTTCTTCTTCTTTGGCATCTCTGCAGTTGAGGGAGAGCAGTCCTGTGCACAGAAGAAGGGAGGTAGCTTACCTTTGTGTAGTTGTGTTTGCGTGAGGCTGCTACCTGGCTCCAGCTGTTGCTGTGGTTTTGGCACGCTGGTTGGTAATTGTTGAGGCTATGCATTGGTTGGCATCTCTAGCGTCTGTACTGTGGTCGCTCCGGCTCTAGCACCACCTTCACTGGGGATGCTATGGCATCCACCTGTGCGGTGTGTTGGTCTGGTCCTTGGGTAGGTTCGAGGACCTGAAATGAAGGGTGGAATTTTACGCCGCAAGATTTTACAGTTGGTGTCAGTGGACTTTTGAACAGCTTGCTGCATTTTACAGCCCCATCCCCATGGCGAGGGGACATAAAATTCCACCCGAAGGAAAGCAGTCCTGTTCCATGAGCAGAGAAGAGAGATTACAAATAGAGTTGACATTTGAATGAAGTGTTGGGATTGGGCTTTCAGGAGGAAGCCTTTCAGGATTTATGGGGACTGTGGTTGTCTTCACATCTTCTGCCAGTTGAAGGAAATCGAGAGTTATGCAGGCATCTCTGCTGAGGAGTGAAAAGGGCTGATTCTGCATAACGTATCAGCTCCATAATCTGTTTGTCGCCGTTTCTCAATGGCTCCTGAATCATATCAATGACCGGGAGTTGGACTCCTCCTGTGCCGGAGAGTGGGGTGTCTGTTGTTTGCGTCCAGTGGCCTTGAAGCCATGGTTCCTCATCCAATAGGATTGTCACTCCGGCGCCGGAATCTAACTTAAAGTTGGTTTGATGGTCGTTCACTGATATTTGTCTGATGCTGTCCAGGAAGAAAGGATGTGTGTCCTCTGGGTCGGTGGCCTCGAATTCATGGATGGCTCTTCGGCTGCTTATTGATGCTGAGGTTGCGAGTGGCACAGCGGACTGAACTGTCTCTGTTTATGGCAGTGGAAGCATTTGGCAACAATTGTGGGATATTGTGAATGCGCTGTGCACCGCAGCGCTGGCATGGTTGTTGGGCCAGGTGGTTGGGGGATGGCTTACCCTGGCTTGGACGGTCCCTTTGCTTGTGTGGCTTGAAGTGGTGAACCGAGGAGTGGCCTTTGCCCCATGAAGCATTTTCCCCTCTGAGAATGGTCTTATGTTGGTCTTGCAGCTTGGACAGCCTAACTAGCTGGTCAGCCTTGTCGAAAGTAAGGTCATCTTTGGTTTGGAGAAGGTCAGAGAGCAAATCATCCAAGACACCCACCACGATTCTGTCTTGGATGAGTTTGGATTTCAGATCCCCCTAGTGTAATGAACTTCCAGTGTAGTGAAATTCCAGTGTAGTGAAATTCCAGTGTAGTGAAATTCCAGTGTAGTGAAATTCCAATATTATTAAATTCTAGTGTTGTGCATTTCTGCCACCTTCTGAAAACATTGAGATAGCTGCGATATAATTGGCAAATAATTAAAATAATAATTAGCAAATAGTTAACAAAAAAGGCTTTCCTGTCATTTACAGACATGTTATGAATTTGAGCCAGAGATTAGTGCATGTAGAAACACTCTTTAGAATGTAAGAAGCTAAGGTTTGCTTTGAAAGTAACCAGAAACACAGGAGACAAGAACTACTGAACTAACAGGAATGAGAGAGACTCAGAAAACATAGCAGTCAGCCATTAATCCGCTCTGTAAGAAAATCAACATCTCTAATCTTCCCTCCTAGTTTACCCTCTTTATACTCAGATTCATCCTTGTTGATGTTCTCTGCATTCTCACCAACCCACATATGTCCCAGATGAGACTGGGACAGTGGATTATAAACTCTGTAAATTTCTGCTCCATCCATCTGACTACAGGTTGCATTGTGAGAGATGCCAAGGGATGTTGCGGACTCAGCTTTAATCAGCGAGTGAGCCTTGAGAAATTATGTGACAGATGGAGAGTTCAGTGTCGACAGCAGGAAAAAATAAGCAGGGACTCACTTGGGGAAATGAACTTGAAAGTAAAGTGCACATTGTGGGCGAGAACAATGAAAATACAAAAGAGGTGGAAGTGAGGACAGCTGTGGTCTGAAGTTGCAGGTGGGTAAAGGTTCTGATCCTCTGACTCACAGCTCAAACAGAAGGAGCCAAATTATTGTGCAGTTCAGTGATCAGAATCACAGAACTGTTACAATGCAGAAGGTGGCCATTCAGCCTATCATGTCTGTTCTGGCTCTCCGAATGAGCAATTCACCTAGTACCAATCCCACCCCCCCCCCGCCTTCTCCCCATAACGCTGCACACCTTTCCTTGTCAAGTGACTATCTAAATTCTCTTTTGAATGCCTTGATCAAACCTGCCTCCACCACACTCACAGGCAGTGCATTCCAGACCTTAACCACACACTGCATGAAAGGTTTTCCTCATGTCACTTTTGCTCCTTTTACCAATAACTTTAACCTTCATCTCAATGTAGTCTCTCTGCCACAGGCCTCAAGCAGCTCTGCCTCCCAGCCGCCACCTCTCCCGGCTGTCTCCAGGTGAGTGAAGGCCCCCAAGCCTGGGTCCCTTTGATCCCAAAGTGTTTTGCAGCCAATGAATAACTTTTGAAGTGTAGTCACTTTTGTAATGTAGGAAGCACAGCAGCCATTTGCACATAACAAGTTCTCAAAAAGCAATGTGATAATGACCAGATAATCTATTGTTGTAATGTTGATTGAAAGAAAAAGATTGGTCAGGACACCGGGGAGAACTGCACTACACTTCTTCAAAATGGTGGCATGGGACTTTTTATGTCCACCTTTGAGAACTCTGTTTTGTACATACTGTAGTTCTGAGTTAATGCTATCAGCAACATGCACTTCTGTAAACAGCCAGTGAGCTTCAATATAGGTAAGTTTGAGGTATCGGATGAGTGTAGCTCCAATGGCACTCAAGAAGCTTGACACCATCCAGCACAAAGTAGCCCACTTGATTGGCATTCCATCCGCCAATTCAAACATTCATTCTCTCCGCCACCGACACACAGCGGCAGCGGTGTGTGTACCATTGACAAGATTTACTGCAGTAACTCACCAAGGCTCCTTTGACAGCACCTTCCAAACCCGTGACCTCTACCATCTAGAAGGACAAGGGCAGCAGATGTATGTGGACATCACCACTTGCAAGTTCCCTTCCAAATGACACACCATCCTGACTTGGAAATATATTGCCATTCCTTCACTGTCACTAAATCAAACTCAGGGAACTCTCTCCCTAACAGCACCGTCGGTGTACCTACACCACATGGACTGCAGCAGTTCAAGAGAGCAGCTCACCCATCACCTTCTCAAGGGCAATTAGGGATGGTTTACAAATGCTGCCTGACCAGAAATGCCCACATCCAATGAAAAAGTAAAAAAATAGTGGCGCATTTCGGTAGGAGGAATAAAGAAGTCAAGTACTTCTTGGAAAATAAGGATTTAAATGAGATAGGTTTGCAAAGAGATTGAGGGTTTGGATTCAGAAGTCATTCAAAATAGTAATGCAGAGTTATGACATCATAAAAAGTGCAAACAAAGCATTTGCATGAAGAATATAATTCAAAAGTATTGAAATTATGTTGAACTGATCTTGAATCTTAAAAATATAAAAACAAAAAATCTGCGGATGCTGGAAATCCAAAACAAAAACAGAATTACCTGGAAAAACTCAGCAGGTCTGGCAGCATCGGCAGAGAAGAAAAGAGTTGACGTTTCGAGTCCTCATGAGGACTCGAAACGTCAACTCTTTTCTTCTCTGCCGATGCTGCCAGACCTGCTGAGTTTTTCCAGGTAATTCTGATCTTGAATCTTGTTAGCCCACACTTGGAGTATTGTGCGCAGCTCACATCTCCATATCACAGAAAGGGCATTGGAGAAAAATTGACACCTAAACTGAGAGATTCTAATTATCAGGAACACTGCATAGGCTGGACTCTTTCTTTCTAGAATGAGAACCATAAGTACCATAGATCCAACTGGAATTCAGGAGAAGCGTCTTTACAAGAGAGTACCGAGAATGTGAACTTAACTAACTACAAGGAGTCATTGAGGGGTAGAGGATTTCAAGGGGTAAATAGATAAAGACATGAGGGAGAAAGGAAAGGATGGATATGTTGATGGAGTGAGATAAAGTAGGGTGGGAGGAGGTTCACATGCAGCATAAACATTGGAACAGAACTATTGATCTGAAAGACCTGTGTTTGCACTGTGAAATTCTCAGTTACAGAGTGGTTAGACACAGAAGTGGAACTGTCAGCTTGAGTGGGGCACGATCAGCTATAAGCTCAATGAGGGAGATTTCTTTTCCAAGACCTGTATTGAATTTAATTTTCACTCATCTAAATTATATGAATGTCAGAATCTGACATTCCTTAGATTCATTGTATTTATTTAATTTAATAAATTGATGAAATCACTGGCAAAATGATCCCTTAAACTGAGGTCCCGTGTGCCCTATCAGGTGGACATAAAAGATTAAAGAGGAACAGAAAAAGAGAAGATTAAAGAGTTCACTCTAGTATCCTGAGACCAGAATCTTTACCCTTCAACTCAACATCACTAAAACAGATTGCCTGCTCATGATCACATTTGGTGGTTATGAGATATTGCTGGGTGCAAATTTCCTGTTGAGTGGCTACACTTCCAAAAAAAGTACTCAGTTGGATGTGAAGCATTTTGGAACGTCCTGCGGTTATGAAAAGCACTGTATAAATTAAATTTTGTTTCCACCGGTACAATACGTCTAACATGTCCCTTAGTCTTCTTGGTGCATACCCAAACCCTTTCTTGCAAGTGCTCAGAGGGGAGAGGGGTACTAAAGTTTTAAGTAAGGGTAGCTTTTTTTCATGGGATGTGGGTGTTGCTGGAAAGGCCAGCATTCATTGCCCATTGCTAATTGCTCTTGAACTGGCTGGCGTGCTAGGCCAGTTAGAGAGCAGTTAAGAGTCAGCCACACTGCTGTGGGTCTGGAGTGACACGTAGGCCAGGCCGGATAGGGAGAGAAGATTTCTTTCCCTAAAGGGGCATAAGCGAACCAAATAGGTTTTATACCAATTGATGATTGTTGTCATGGTCACAATTACTGATATGAGCTTATTTAAATAAATTTAACATCCACCAGCTGTCATTTGAACCCACACATCAGAACATTAGCCTGGATCACTAACATAGTGACATTACCACTATGCCACCATTTCCTCCATTGCAACTGTTACCTCCTAAAAAGAACAAAAATAATGCATCTTAGCCTGGACTTGCACATAATCAATGAACAGGCATTCCCTTGTCTGGTGTTTGATCCTGAGAGCTAACCGATAAGGTTCTTGTTAAAGCAGTAATGCAGATGAATTTCATATGCAATTTTAAGCACTTGCTAAGATCGCCAGTGCTAATTTCCACTCGTGATGTCGGTGGCAAATCCTGGAAATGAAATGGAATGCGTTACTGGCTGTTTTCCTTTCAGCTTGCAAAACAAACAACAACGACTAAGAATAGTATTTCTCCATTTGACATTGTTTTCCCTCCAGAAAGAATAGATTCATGTTTCCGTCAACAGTGTATCGACCTTGTAGCAAGCTAGTTGTGATGTGTAGTTATAAATACCTTTAACAAGAATGTGTCCTCAACTTCCAAATGTTAACTCATTCATCCTTTGCCCCAGTCACCGTAGGATTAATTAGACAACATAATGCAACATTAGGGATTAGTAAACAGACATTTAACAGAAGTGTTCTAGCCAAAGAGGATGCAGAACCCCCAGGATGCAGCAAGAATAGTCTTTTATTTGAATT
This sequence comes from Carcharodon carcharias, assembly GCF_017639515.1. Lineage (NCBI taxonomy): Eukaryota > Metazoa > Chordata > Chondrichthyes > Lamniformes > Lamnidae > Carcharodon > Carcharodon carcharias. The sequence continues at coordinate 6,152,607 of NC_054497.1, read as the reverse complement.
AAGAGAGTTTCTGCCAATCCTGTCCACAAGTACGCAAGGAATTCATCCTCCTGTTCATGACTTTTTTGAATGAGTAACCTAGCTTGTCAGCCAAGGTTCATAGTACATGGCACCACCCCAGGGCACTTAGTACAGGATAGCACCACAGTTGAAGATACGAGTTAAACCTAAAGCAGATATTGGGTGGCATCACTGTCATGGGCATTGTAATGGGCATTTTTATCAACATAGTAAAGAGTATTGTAATGGTCATTGTATTGGGTATCATAATGGGTATTGTGCTGGGCATTGTAATGGATATTGTGAAAGGTATCGTAACGGACATTGCAATAGATATTTTAATGGGCATTTTTCATCAGCTAAACTGGGACTAGGGTCCCAGCCCCCCTTTGTTAAAACCCCTTAGAAAAAAACTTGACCTTCAATATTTGGGCCATCACAGAGGGTGCTAAAAGCAACCAGTTTCCATGCAGGAAACATTTCAACATGTAGACTGTGTTTTTAAAAAAGAATCATCTTGCATTCTAAACTAAAGGGATAACATGTGAAGAAATTGCATTTATTGTCCCCTCATTGATCCCAGCCCAGATTTTAAAGAGACACACCCACGAATACGGAGCATTAATAAACGTAGGGAATGCTGGAAATACTGGTCAACATCTGAAGACAGGAAGGATGGGTTAATGTTTTGACCGGAGCCTCTTCAATTGCAGTGATATACAAGCAAGAAGCTAGGATTGGGAACCCCTTATGAGACTGACAAAAGCAGGAATGTGGTAAATAGGTATATACCATTTGAGATCAGATATTTATCCATCAAACCAACATCACTGAAGCAGATTCACTGGCCATTATTACTGCTGTGTGCAAATTGGCTGCTGTGTCTCCTAAGTTACAACAGTGACTACACTTCAAAAGTACTTCATTGGCTGAAAATGCTTTGGAATATTCCAAGTTTGTGAAAGGTGCCAAATAAATTTACTTCACTAGGACCAGTGTAAGTTGTGGCTCAGTTGGTAACTCTCTTATTTCTGATTCTCAACGTCCTGGGCTCAAGTCCTACTTGAATGCAAAAATTAAGGTTGACACTGCAGTGCAGTTATGAGTACTGCCTATCAGATGAGAAATTAAACTGAGGCCCCATCTTCCCTCTCAGGTGGGTGTAAAAGGCTGTGTGGTGCTGTTTTGAAGAAGAACAGGGGAGCCATCCCTGGTGTCCTGGCCAACAAATGTTGCAATCAATCAATATCACAAAAACAGATGATCTGGTCATTAACACATTGCTGTTTGTGGGAGCTTGCTGTGTGCAAATTGGTGCTATGTTTTCTGCATTTCATCTGTGGCTACACTTCAAAGTACTTCTTTGGCTGAAAAGTGCTTTCAGATGTCCGGTGGTCAGGAAGAGTGTCATGACAGCAGATCGCAGCCCTGAATTACTTATGGACATATTGAACTTTTTAAGTAAGACAGGTGCTTTTTAAAAAGTCTTAGAAGCAAAAGGTGGCTGAGAATGTAAAGTAACCACTTCATGGAAAATTCCGATGTGGATTATACTTGACCAGCTACTTCAGAGAGAACGTGGAATGTCACAACTAAAAAGGTGTCAAGGCCAAGGCCAACTTCACTCAGAGACACTTAAAGTGCAAAAGACTGAATCTCCTGTGGTTGCAGAGACAATGGAGACTGATTACCATCTCAGCAGAAACCATCTCCTGGTGAGTTATATCTCAGAATGTGAAAATGATCTGAGTTGAAAGAAAGCAGATTCTGGGCGAAAGACATATTGGTTTTTCCCTTCCAGGAATACACAAGAAAAGGGGTTATAAAACCAGCTGCAAACCTGATCTGTGTGTTCTAGTTCTGGTGTGCTAGTGGGTGCTGTGAGGGTCACCACAGAAGAACAGCAGCTAGGCATCCCTGCAGCTTGCAGGCAAAAGTCTTTACCTTTCTTCTCTCTCCGTGGCTAGAGGCAAGTCAGCAAAGCCATAGTCAAAAAGGAAATAGGGCAGCTACTTTAGGACAGCTCCTTCAGCTAACCTGCAGAACCAAATGTCTCCAAACCAACTGCTCAACTGCTAAAGTCAGCTCTACCGGAATCACTGAACTTAACGGCTGCAATGTTTCACCATCTACTTCCCGCGGACAAACCAAAGACTGGTTCATATTTTTTTTTTAACTTTTATTTTTGGACTCACTTCTCATACCTGATCTGTGTGTATGTGTGTTGCGTTTTTATTATTTTTTCTCGGGCTTTGAGTAACTAATAAGCTCACTCTTTCTTTGACTCAAAAAAGCCTGGTTAAATTGGCTCCTTCTAAAACATAAATACATTTGGACTGGTAAAAGGTATCCACGAGGAACTCTCTTAAATGAACCTTGTTGTGACCGACTGAGGGGGTTGAATAAAGAAGGGGAGCAAGGTCATTTCGCCTCACCCGGGAGCATAACAAAATTGGAGTCCCATTCGAGAAGTTAACAATTTGAGGTATCTTGTCTGGGATCATAAAAAATTGGGGGGGCTTCACCCAGGTACCAGTCATAAGAAGAGCGCTATATAAATACAAGTCTTTATTTTAAAGCTAACTCTTCAAGATTAACCTCATGTACACTCAGGAGCAACCTAGCAAAAAAGCGTAGGCATGTTATGACATGCGCAAGAAAAGATTCAGAAGAATAGTTCCAGAGATGAGGAACTTCAGTCAAATATATGGATTGGAGAAGTTGGGACTATTTTCCTGCAGAAGAGAAGGTTGAGAGATTTGACAGAGGCAGTCAAAATCATGAGGGCCTAGACAGAGTGGATAGGGAAAAAAATATTCCCACTGGTGGAAGGATTGAGGATGAGAGGGCACAGATTTAAGGTAATTGGCGAAAAAGGAGCAATGGAGAGATGAGGGGAAACTTTTTTCACGCAGCAAGTGGTGAAGATCTGGAATGTGCTGTCTAAGAGTGTGGTGGGGGCAGGTTCAATCGAGGCATTCAAGAGGGAATTGGATTATAATCTGAAATGGAGGAATGTGCAGGAGTACAGGCAGAAGGCACTAGGGAAATTGCTCCTTCAGAGAGCTGGCACAGACATGATGGGCTGAAAAGCCTCCTTCTGTGCTGTAACAATGCTGTGATGTATGTTCTTACATTGAGTTAGTGTATAGCACAGAAACAGACTACTTGGCCCAACCGGTCTACTTTGGTGTTTATGTTCCACACGAGTCCAATCCCACCCTATTTCACTTAAGCCTGTCAGCATATCCTTCTATTGCTTTCTCCCTCATGTATTTATTTAGCTTCCCTGTAAATGCATCTATGCAATTTTCCTTAATAATCTGCAGTATCACATCCCACTATATTTCATCGATAGTATGACATTGAATGTCAAGGGGCAATGGTTAGATACTCTCTTGTTGGAGATGGTCTTGGCCTGACTTGTGTGGCACGGTTGTTACTTGCCACTTGTCAGCCCAAGCCTGGATATTTTCCAGGTCTTGCTGCATTTGGACATGGGCTGCTTGCACAATTATGAATATTTCAGTATATGAGTAATTACAATATATTGCAAAACACAAGTGTCTTTAATTTACAGAATGAAAATGAAATGTCTACTGCGCTATGTGTTTTGTATTAATGTCCATAAGTCATAGCCAGTGTTTTTAGCTCATCAAGCAGGCATGTGCCTGACCCGAACAAGAGTAAAATGACACATGATGAGTCAGGGGAGCTTCCCGATGTCGTCACGCACTTGCGTAGTATTTTGGTTGGTGGGCGCGCGTGGGAGTTGGCAGTGTACCCGCCGACAATTAAAAGGCCTATTAAGGCCATTAACAATGTAACTGAATGAAATCTTTCACTGCCTGTCCAACCTTATGATTGGTGGGCAGGCGAAAAGGCCAAGCTGCCTTTGCATTTTTTGTGAAACCACATCCACCGGTGGGATGAGGTTTCCATCTGTCATTAAAAAAAAAATTTTTTTAAACTTCATTCTAATTTCTAACCTGTCCCTGCTCATGTGACAGGGGGGACATGTTTTTTAACAACTTAAAGTTATTATTTTTTTTCATATCTTCATCTCCCTGAGGCAGCTCTGTGCCTCAGGGAGCTTTTCCTGCGTGCACTTACGTGAGCTTGCGGACTCGCCTTCCTCCACCCCCCCCTCTACACAGGCAGCACTGCAGCACACGTTTCACGCTGGGCAGGTCTTAATTGGCCCACCAGCATGAAATCGCTGTCTGGCCCCGATCGTGGGCAGCGGTCAGCTTCCTGACCGCACCCGCCCACCCCCACCGAGCCTGCCTGACAAGGGCAAAATTCTGCCCCATACGTTGCCGGGTTAAGTCAATTTAATTCCCAATCATTTACACACTATGTATGAGTTTTATAAAATGGGGTGTTTTGTCTTCTATTCATTCTATATCCTATCATCTGATTAACCTGAGTCAGAAAGTTGTGTGTTCACTAACCACTTCAGGATGTGACACTCCTAGTGCAGTACTGAGGGAGTGCTGCACTGTCAAAGGTATTGCTGTTCAGTGGCTGTGGAGTGTGGTGAGATGCTCTGAGGAATGATGCTCTTTATAAGCTTGCATAATGCTAACTTTTCGAATTGGGTTTGATATACACGAGTCTAGGATTTATTGCAGTTATTTTGGTGAACAAAATCATAATTTATTCATTTGACTTTCACCTGTCTGCTATTATAACAAGTGCATTATCCATTTAACCCACAGTCAGAGGAATCTCAGGCTAACACATAGTGTAGATCTTGACTTATAGGTCTCAGAGATCTCTGCAATCCTGGTCTCTTGAATACCCCGATTTTAATTGCTCCACTGTTGGTGGCCATACCTTCAGCTTCTGAGGCCCTAAACTCTGGAGTTTCCTTCCTAAACCTCTCCTCCCCTTTAGCTCACAATCTCTTCCAATTTACGCAACTCCTTAATGTCGACCCCTTTGACCAAGCATTCGATCACCTACCCTAACATCTTTCTACGTGGCTCAGTGCCAAAATTTGTCTGATAACCCTCGTGTGAACTGCCTTGAAACATCTTACTTCTTTAAAGGAGCTTTGTAAATGCAAGTTGTTATTGATAATAGTGTATCAATGGAAATAGTAATTGAGAGGTGTGAAACAGCCGACTGGCTTACTATCATGCATTTTGCAACAATCGCAGGAAGTCAAGGTCTGCCTCTTAACGTCTTTATTTGCTCAAAAGGAAAACTTGCATTTACGTAGCCACTTTACATGACCACAGGATGTCCCAAAGTGTTTTACAACCAATGAAGCATAGTTACTGTTGTAATGTGGGAAACAGGGTAACCAATTTGTTTTCTGCAAACTCCCACAAACAACATGACAATGACCACATAATCTGTTTTAGAGATGTTGGGTGATGGATAAACAGATGGCCAGGGAGAACTCCCCTGTTCTTCAAAATAGTGCCATAGGATCTTTTACATCCACCTGAGAGGGCAGATGGGGCCTCTCGGTTTCACATTCTCTGACAGTGCAGCACGCTCTCAGTACAACAACCGAGGGGATGTCAATCTAGGATCTGTGCACAAGGCTGGGATTTTCCAGCCCCGGTACCGGCAGGTATCATCGTGGGCGAGGCAGGAAAAATAGACTGCTGTTGACTTTTAATGGCTCCAAATTTTCCAGTCTGTGATGATGCCCACCAGTGTCAGGGCCAGAAAATCCTGCCCCAAACTCTGGAATTTGACTCCCACAACTTTTTTAGTCTCAGGGGCGAGAATGCCACCCACCGAGCCACATGAACTTTCCTAGCGTGAGGTTTCGTTCTTCACATTTCCAACCCCCGCAATTTGAGCTACTCAACAAGTTCCTGCAAGCTTTCATGGTGAGGGTTAGAATCTGTTGTGGCACAGTTAATTGCATAACTTTTCCTTCTGTTATTTTTTTTAAATCTTGATGTCCAATAATTCTTATTATAGCTTTCTGTGACAAACAATGAATCTTCATTGTCCGTTTGAAGGCTGTCGAGAGACTTTGGCAGTTAATGGGTCCCAGTTGGGCTTCAACTGATGGATATATAACAACCCTGTGTGAAATTGACATGCACAAAGGTTTTGGACACATTCAAGGTAACCTTTTGACTCTGTGAGAACTTGCTGTTTCCCAGCCCAGACGGAACAAAGTGTCTATTTTTAATATTACCGCAGCCTTATTGAAGCAGACTAAATGATGCCAAGCCTTGTGCCTCCCCCGAGTACCTTTATGGCGAGACAGCATGTTAATCTGGTCTATGGTTTTAGAAACCTTTTCCCGATGTGGTAATTTTCTCCCTTTCCTGAAGGGGAGGTCTCGGGTGGTGGACGCCACCTGTATCTGCAGCGAGCAACATGGTCTTCAAATGCAAACCTAGGTAGGCTACGATAAAACAACAACATATTTATCCAGTACCTTTAGCGTAATGAAACATCCCAAGGCACATCACAGGAGCATTATGAAACAAAATATGACACCAAGTCCTGTAAGGAGATATTAAGTTAGATGGCCTAAAGCTTCAACGAAGAGGTAGGCTTTATGGAGTGTCGTAAAGGAGAAAAGCGAAGTAGAGAGGCGGAGAGCTGTAGGGAGGGAATTCCAGAGTTTGGGGCTTAGGCAGCTGCAGGTACGGCCACCAGTGGTGGACCGATTATAACTAGGGATGCACACGAGACCAGAATTAGAGGAGTGCAGCTATCTCAGAAGCTCAGCTGGATCTGGAAGAGATTACAGAGATAAGGAAGGGGGGATGCCATGGAGTGTAGTAATTGCAGCTTTAAGGAATGTAGTGACTGTAGCTTTAACTTTTTCTTCTGCTGGGTGAAACCCTTGGGCATCCACTCGCTCGCCCAAATAAACAACTTCTCTTGCCTGAAAGGTACACTTTTCTTTTTTTAAGTGCACCCCTGCTTCCAAAAATCATTTCAAAACTTCCTCCAAATTAGCCAAGAGTTCAGCTTCCATGAACCCCCATTATTAGGATGTCATCCACGTCATAGACCACAACTTGAGGTAGTCCTTGCAACCAAATTCACCATTGGCCTCTGGAAAATTGCACAGGTGGAAGAAACACCGAAGGGCAGACGTGTGTATTGATATAACCCTTTGTGGGTGCTTATGGTCACAAACTCCCTGGAGGTTTCATCCAGTTCCAACTGCTGATACATGTGACTCATAGCTCGTTTAGTATAAGTTGTCCCTTCTGCTAATTTAGCATAGAGATCCTCAATCTTGGGGATAGGGTACTTGTCCAACTTGGCAGCTTTGTTTACTGTTATCTTATAGTCCTCACAGGTCTAGATGGTCTGATTTGGTTTTGAGACAGGGACTATATGCTGCCCACTCTGAGAATTGAACCAGCTGTATGACCCCCAGCCTCTCTAAACGGTTCAATTCAGTGTCAACCTTCTCCCTCAGAGCATATGGCACCAGCCTTGCTTTAAAGAAATGAGGAGTTGCTTGCAAGTCAATGTAGATCTTAGCCTGTAAGCTTTTGATTCTCCTCAGTTTGTCTTAAAAAACCTTGTCATATTTCTTTAGCAGCTCTGGCAGTCCTCCTGCTCGTAGCTGGAAAATTTCAGACCAATGTAATTTAATTTCTTTCAACCAATTACTAAATAGAAGGCTTGGTCCTTAGTCTTCTACTACCATCACTGGGAGTTGTGCTGCTTGGCGCTTATAATACACAGCGGTAATACGCTTCACTTGGATAGCTTCGCTAATATAGGCTTTCAATTTAGCTGAAGTCTGCTCCAAATTCAATTGCTGAGCACCCTTATTTAAATATTTGAAGGTCTGCTCTCCCACTACTGTGGTTGAAGCACAAGTGTCCACTTCCATCATCAAAGGTTTTCCATTTACCTGCAGAGTAACAGTGATTGGCTCTGCCTTCCCTACTTTTACATTAAATAGGGAGTAAACATCAGAATTGGTGGTTTCTGGTTCTTCCACATTATGTACTTTGATTAATATGATTTGCTGCCTGGGATTCTTGCTTTACATGGGAGAAATAGCACTCCACCTTTTTACAATGGCAAGTTTCAGGAGTATCATTGCTTCCACATGGGTAACAATTCATTTTCACATTTGCTGCTGAGCTGTTTTCTATACTTATTTAAATTTTCAGGTAGCAGGGACTGTCGCCCACTTTGCGGTAGAGTCCTGACTTTTCGTGCCACACCCGCCCCAACTGGAAAACGGCGCCAGTTTGAGCATCTTGCATATCCTGCACTTCCCGTTCAGCGCTTTCCTTCACAAACGCTATTTCCAAACCACATACGAAACAATCCCTGAGCATATCACTTGCCGTCTCCCTGAAATCACAGTGTTCAGTCAGTTGTTTCAATTTCGCCACATATGTAGCAAAGGTCTCCCCCGGAGCTCTAACTCTCGAATTAAACCTGAACCTCTGCATGGTGACTGAGGGTTTGGGTTGAACGAGGTCTACCAATTCACCGAAGGTCTTCAAATCAGGGGTGTTCAGTGCCATCAAGCTTCGGATTAAGTTGTAGCTTTTACTCCTGCAAATGCTTAGGGGAATTGCTCTCCTCATTTCTTCCCCCGTTATTTCATTTGCCTGCAAATAGAACCCGAGGCATTCTACATATTGACACCAATCCTCTGTGGATGGTTCGAAGGCGTCAATCCTGCCAAAATGTGGCATATCTGGCGAGTATATCATTCTATTCTTCTGTCTAAACAAGATACTCACAATCACTGGGCAAGGGTGCTAGGCCCGATTTATCCTCGTTGGAAGTTTATTATGGACTTGATTTTTTAGACAGGTTTCTCATTAGAAACATTGAACTTTATTTACAGGCTGTAGTAGCAGTTACATGCTTCCACCAAACTCCACTACTAGAAGAAGAACTCCCACTCTAAGGTTCCCCACGCTTAGAGCTGATTTATTCACATTGTCACATGATACTGTACAACACAATAAGTCTTAAAACTACAGTCACCACTTTCCTTAAAGCTACAATTACTACATGGAGGTATTTGAAAACAAGAATCAGAATTTTTAAACAATGTGGTGCTTTTGACCGGGAGCCAATGTAGATCAGCAAGCACAGGGGTGAAAGGGATCAGGATTTGTTGAGAGTGAAATCGTGGGCAGCAGAGTTTCGCATGACCTCAAGTTTACGGAAGGTAGAAAGTGGAAGACTAGCCAGTTGTGCATTGGAATAGTCGAGCCTAGAGATAATGAAGGCATGGATGAGGGTTTGAGCAGCAGATGAGACAGGGGCAAAGTTGGGTTGTTCTGGAAATGGAAATAGGCAGTTTTAGTGATGGCACAAATGTGAGGTTGGAAGCTCATCTTGGGATCAAGGGTAAGCATTGCAGTCGACATTCGTGCATCTTATGGCGGAGGTCAGTGCATGGCCATTCATCTACAAATTTGGCAACAGTACAGTTGGTCCCTTCATCCATGTTATTGATATAGATCATAAATAGTTGAGGACCCAACACTGATCCCTGCAGCCCTTGATTGGTACTGTCTGCCAACCTGAAAATGATCCATTTACCCCAAATCTCTGTTTCCTGTCATTTAGCCAATCCTGTATCCCATGCTAATATATCACCCCAACGCCATGAGCCCTTCACAGAATCACAGAATTTTAACGGCACAGAAGGAGGCCTATCTGCCCATCGTGTCTGTACTGGCTCTCCAAATGAGCATTATGACCTAGTGTCATTGTCCTGCCTTTTCCCCCTACCACTGCACATTGTTTCTATTCAAATAATCATCTAATACCCTCTTGAATGCCTTGTTTGAAATTGCCTCCACTATACTTCCAGGCAGTGCATTCCAGAACTAAACCACTCGTTGTGTGAAAAAATAATTTCTCATGTCACATTTGCTTCTGTTGCAAATCACTTTAAGTCTGTGCCCTCTCATTCTTGATCCTTTTATGAGCAGGAACATCATCTCCCTATCTACTCTGTCCAGCCCCCTCATGATTTTGAACGTCTCTATCAAATCTCCTCTTAGCCTTCTTCTCTCCAAGGAGAGCAATCCCAACCTCTCCAATCGATCTTCGTAACTGAAGTTTCTCATCCCTGGAACCATTTTTGTAAACCTCTTCCACAGCCTCCAATGTGTTCACATCCTTCCCATAATGCGGCACCCAGAACTGTACACAATATTCCAGCTGAGGTCTAATGAATGTCTTACATAAATTCAGGATAACCTCCTTGCTCTTGTACTCTATGTCTCTATTAATGATGTCCAGGGTACTATATGTGTCATCAGGAGATTAATGTCTATAATATTATTGGAAATTATTTTTTAAAACAGAGTTTAGTGGTGTCGGTCTACGTGTGTGTATGTGTGTGTGTCTTAATTGGATTAAAGCCAGCTAGTCTCGGTGCTTTGAAGTATTGAAAGAAGTAGATTTGAGATGGTAATTAGGTAAACAGTAAGGAAGGTAAAAAAGTTCAGTGTACATTTGCATTTGTTGAATAAAGCATTCAAGAGTGGGAGTAAAATCTTGCACCTATTTGGGAGGTACCATGCAATGTGTTTATTTACTAATAAAATTAGTGAGATGAAAATGTTATTGTTAGAAGATGTGACGTTAAAAACCTAGGGCAGAATCTTGGCCTTGGATGGCGGACTTGTCCCACCGGTTTAGCGGTGGGTGGGCAGCCGACCCCCGCCACTGAAACGGGGCCCGCCGCCATTTTGAGTGGGCGGGCCAATTAAGGCCCGCTCAGCGGAATCCCCGATGGGAAGCGCTATGTGCGTCCTGTGCGAGGTGGGGGAGGGAATCTCCAACTGTCAAAGTGCGCATGTGCGCGAAAAAGTACACTTGTCCCTGGGCCAAGTCCTGTCTCAGCGAGACCAGTGAGAGTACGAAAAACTTTAAAAATACAAAAACAAAAAAATTATTAACATGTCCCCCTCATGTGACAATGTCACACGAGATGGGACATGTTAATAAAGATCACATAAACTTTATTAATTTTTAAAAATACGGACATGAAACTTCATCCCGCCAGCGGATGAAGTTTCATCAATAATCAGAAGCCCGCTGGGGCCTCCTGGCCTGCCCAACAGCCTTAAGCTTGGACAGGCAGGTCTTTAATTACTTTAAATAGCCTGTCGATGGCCTTAATTGGCCATTGACAGGTCAGCGGGCGGACAGCTGATTTCACTGTTCGCCCACCTTCCTAAAAATGTGAATGGACCGGGATGACATCGGGGGTTCCTCCCGACATCATCCCACATCATTTTCCCCTCGGCGACCAGGCCCACCCCCAAAACACCGAGGGGAAAGTCCTGGCCCTCGTAACACAATGGGAAATTTACACTCAAAGGAAAAGCTGGGTATAAACAGAAAGGAGCTTGTGTGTGTAAGGCAGAAGCATTTAAGGTCTAACCAGCCTGTAAGCCTGCAACTGTGTCTGCAAGGAACCTCATTTTGAATTCATAAGGTCCAATGTGCTTTGCCTGGGGTCTTTTAAAATCTATGAGTTTTACTGTTGCCTTAACAGGGGTGTAACTGAGAGTCAGATTAATTAGGGGATTTTTGTAGTTATTATAGTGGTAATTTTGTAGACATATATATGGGGCAGAAATTTTTGTTTGGCGGGTGGGTACGCGCCCAACCTGCTTGAGCGTGAAATGATGCGCGTTGATGTCGGCCGAGTGTGCCGATGTCAATGTGCAGTCGCACAATAGTTCGGTTGGCAGGAGCGCGCCTGAGCTAGCAGCATGGCCCGCTAACAATTAAAAGGCCTGTCAAGGCCATTATGTTATCAATTAAAGTAAAGCTTTCGCCTGCCCTTACAACCTAATGGTTGGCGGGCAGGCGAAAAGGACAAGCGGCCTTTGCGCTTTTTGGAAACTTCATCCACAGCCAGGATGAAGTTCCCAAAAGCAAATAAAAATAAGAATTTTAATTTTTCATTAATAACATGTCTGTGCTCATGTGACAGAGTCACACAAAGGAGATTATGCAGCGCTCACTCGCATGCATGTGTGAAGTTCGCACTCGGCTGACTCACACTCCCCCATCACCTCCTGCACAGGCAGTGCTGAGTGTTGCCACTCGTGTTTCACGCTGCGTGGGCCTTAATTGGCCCACTAGTGTGAAATCACGGTGTGCTGCCGATTGCAGATGGCGGTCAGCTTCCTGAGTGCCCCTGCCAAGGGCAAAGTTCTGCCCATGTACCTACAGTTTTTCTTGTATTAATAAGTGTTTAATTTAGATTTATAAAAAAAAACCCTTGAGACTCAGTGGTCTTATTACTATTTAATTCAAGGCCTGCATCTCAAACATACAAACTGCAAAAATAGATTATGACAGTTTCAAGTTTCCTTCCGGGATTTGAGCAGGTCAGCCTTTACCATCAGCTGTGTCATAATAATATGCTTTATTAACTGCTCTCTCCACCTGTCCTGCCACCTTCAATGATCTATGCACATATACAGCTACCTTTTTCTGCACCTGCACCCCCTTCAAAGATTTCACCCCTTATTTTATATTGTCTGTCCATGTTCTTCCTACCAAAATGCATCACCTTACACTTTTCCGCATTGAACTTCATCTGCCACCTATCTGCCCAATCCACCAACTTGTTTATGTCCTTTAGAAGTTCTACACAGTCCTCCTCGCAGTTTAAAACACTCCCAAGCTTCATATGATTCACAAATTTTGAAATCGTCCCCTGCACACTAAGATCTAGATCATTAATATGTATCAGGAAAAGCAAGACTCCTAATACCAACCCCTGGAGAACTCCATTACAAGCCTTCCCCCAGCCCAAAAGATATCCATTGACCATTACTCTCTGCTTCCTATTTTTCAGCCAATTTTGTATCCACATTGCTACTGCCCCTTTTATTCCATGAGCAATAACTTTTCTCACAAGTCTGTTGTGTGGCACTTTATCAAATGCCTTTTGAAAGTCCATATATACCACATCAACAGCATTACCCTCATCGACCTTTCCTGTTACCTCTTCAAAAAACTCCAGCAAGTTAAACACAATTTTCCCTTTGGAAATCCATGCTGGCTCTTCCTTATCAACTCGTATTTTTCCATGTGCATACTAATTCTATTCTGAATAATTGTTCCCAGAATCTTGCCCACCGCTGAAGTTAAATTGACTGGTCTGTTGTTGCTAGGCTTATCCTTGCAAGTTTTTTTGAACAACAGCGTAATGTTTGCAATTCCCCAGTCTTCTGGCACCTCCATGAGTCTAGGGAAGGCTAAAAGATTATGGCCAGTGCCCCTGCAATTTCTACTCTCACTTCCTTCAATATCCTTGGATGCATCTCGTCCAGTCTCGGTGCCTTGTCAACTTTAAGTACCGACAGTCTATTCAACACTTCTTCCTTGTCAATTTTGAACCCTTCTAGTGACAGAGTTTCCTTGTCTGTCACCATGGCCTGGGTAGCATCTACTTCCTTGGTAAAGATGGATGCAAAGCATTCATTTAATACCTCAGCCATGGCCCCTTCATCCATATGCAAATTCCCTTTTAGGTCCCTAATTGGCCCTACTCCTCCTTTTACCACCTTTTTACTATTTATATGCATATAGAAGACTTTGGGATTCCCCTTTATGTTGGCTGCCAGTCTTTTCTCCTAATCCGTCTTCACTTCTCTAATATGCTTTTACACCTCCCCTGTGAACCTTCTGTATTCCCCTTGGTTCTCCATTGTATTTTCTTCCTGAACCTGTCATAAGAACACTTTTTCTTCTTTATCTTAATTTCAATCTCCTTTTTCATCAAGGGAGCTCTGGATTTGCTTGCCCTACCTTTCCCTTTCGATGGAATATACCTTGACTGTACCTGAACCAATTCTTTTTTGAAGGTAGCCCATTGTTTATCCTGCCAATCTTTCGTTCCAGTCTACCTGGGCAGCTCCAGTCTTGCCCCACCAAAGTTTAATTAATTATTCTTCCTCTGGATTGCCCATCGTCTTTTTTCTATCATAATCCTAAAACATACAATACAATGATCGCTGTCTCCTAAATGTTTCCCAACTGATGCTTGATCTACTTGGCCCACCTCATTTCCAAGAACCAGGTCTTTTCTTGGATTGGACACATATAGCTGTCGAAATTTTCCTGAACGCAATCTAGGAATCTCTCTCCACCCTTTACACTACCACTGACCCAGTCTACTGCGGGTAATTAAAGTCACCCATTATAACTACTCTATAATGCTTAAATCTGTCTGCAATTTCCCTGCAGATTTGTTCCTACATCTTTCTCACTTGTTGGCGGTTTATAGACTACACCCTTTTGCACCCTTTTTGTTCCTTAGCTCTAGTCAAATTGATTCTGCCCTTGAACCCTCTGGGACATCCTCTTTCTCCAGCACTGCAATGCTCTCCTGAACCAATACCACCACCCTCCTTTCCTTTCTTTCTTATGTTTTCTGAACACCTTGTACCTGGGAATATTTAACACCCAGTTTGGCCCTTCCTTGAGCCAGGTGTATTTTATCGCCACAACATCATGGTAACCTGTGCCTGTAACTCCCCAATCTTATTAACTTTACCCCGTGCATTCACATACATGCATAGTAATCCTGATTTAGATTCGGTTACTTTCTCCCTCACCTGACTTCACCTATTAGCTTACTATTCTCTAATATAGTGCTATCTGTTCCTCCCAGTATTTTGTGTGCCCTAGTATTCCTCTCTAATATTTTCTCTTGGTTCCCACACCCCTGCCGAGTTAGCTTAAAGCCCGCCCAATAGCACTGGCAAAACACCCCGCAAGAAACTCCATCCCAGCTCTGTTCAAGTGCAATCTGTCCAGCTTGTACTGGCTCCCAGAGCCAGTTCCAGTGTCTCAGGAACCTAAAGCCCTCCCTCCTGCACCATCTTTCCAGCCACACATTCATATGCTTGAAACTCCTATTTCTGTACTCACTGTCACATGGCACTGGGAGTAATCTGGAGATTACTACATTTGACGTCCTGCTTGCTAATTTTCCACCTGGCTCCCTAAATTCTGATGCAGGACCACATCCCTCTTCCTACCTATGTCATTGGTACCAATGTGGACCACAACCTCTGGCTGATCACCATCCGAAGAGCAGCCGCTCTGTAACATCCTTGACCCTGGCACCATGGGGGCGACATACCATCCTGGAGTCATGTCTACGGCCTCAGAAACATCTGTCTGCTCCCCTAACCAATGAATCCCCTATCACTAATGCTCTTTTTTCTTCTTCCTCCCCTCATGTAAAGCCGAGCTGCTTGTGGTACCACAAACCTGGCTCTGATGCACTCCTCTGAAGAACAGTGCCTTCGCCAGCTTCCAAATGGAAAACCGATTAGTGAAAGGGACCCCATGGGACTCCTGAACTACCTGCCTACTTCTTTTGGACTGCCTGGTGGTCACCCATTTCCTCTTTGTCTCCAAGCCCTTAAGCTGCGGTGTGACCACTTATCTAAACATGCTATTCATGTAGCTCTCAGCCTCCCGGATGCGCCACAGTGACTCCAGATGCTGCTCAAGCTCTGAAACCCAGAGCTCAAGTTTCTGCAGCTGGCAGCACTTCCTGCACATGTGGTCAGCTAGGACACCGATAGGGTCCATGACTTTGCACATATTATAGGACATGCATTCCACTCGGCTGAGCTGCCCTGCCATGTCTTAACACTACTTCCCTTATATTAACTTTATTCTACTTTGGATTATTTACATTACTTTATTATATTGGCCCTAAATTTCCCTTATTCCTGGCACTTCTCAGTTAAATCCAAGTGTAGCTACTTGTTTAAAAATATTACATTTCTAATTTACTCACCAGGTCCTACTTACTAAGGCCACCACTCTTCTTTCTAAGGAGAGGTACAAAAGGAGCACCTCCTCCCTCCTCACCAAACTCCCTCGGTCACCTCTGCTCTCAAACTCTCGCTGCTTCTCATGTTGTTTTTATAGCTCCTCTGCTGTCCTCTGGGTGCTGCTGACTGCCTGGCTCGGGGTCCTCCTCTCACACTCTCCTCTAGGTGCTGCTGATTGCCTGGCTCGGGGTCCTCCTCTCACACTCTCCTCTAGGTGCTGCTGACTGCCTGGCTTGGGGTCCTCCTCTCACACTCTCCTCTAGGTGCTGCTGACTGCCTGGCTCGGGGTCCTCCTCTCACACTCTCCTCTAGGTGCTGCTGACTGCCTGGCTCGGGGTCCTCCTCTCACACTCTCCTCTAGGTGCTGCTGACTGCCTGGCTCAGGGTCCTCCTCTCAAATTCTCCTTACTCGCTTACATCTTATTGGACTTCCCCTTCCAGTCCTGACTGCCAACATATGACAGTCAAGAGGGTTAGGCCGGCTAACCTCCTCCAGACAGGCATCTGACATGATTGCTTCCTGATGGTAACCCTTCCACATAATTTTCTCTCCCTCTCTGTATTGAAGTGCCTGGGCCCCACATGGGCAGTGTAACTACAGACTTACATCCAATCCAGTGTGTGTCTCAGCAACCCATAGCACCATCTTCCTGTGAGCCGTGGATTTGCTTCAAGGGTCTGTCATTGGGTTGCATGGATAAAGATCTCAGAATCATTTCCAGTTCCTTGTTGAGTTTGTTGGCCTGAGTTGAGACAGTTGTGGGAACTGTGCAAACTCCTCGTGGGGTAGATGGTGGTGTAATGGTAAAGAAAATGTCACTGGACTGGCAATCCACAGGTCCTGGCAATGGGGACACAGGTTCAAATTCCACCACAGCAGCAAATGGAATTTAAATTCAATTAATAAATCTTGATATTAAAGCTAGTCTTAGTGATGATGACCATGAAACCATTGCCAATTGTCGAAAAGATCCATCTCATCTACTAAAGCGCTTTAGGGAAGAAAATCTCCCCTCCTTACTTGATCTGGCCTACATGTGACTCTAGACCCGTTAGTAATGTGGTTGACTCTTAACTGCCCTCTGAAATTTTCAAGGAAGCCAATCAGTTCATGGGCAATAAGGGATGGGCAACAAATGCTGGCCTTGCCAGCGACACCCATATCCCATGAAAAAGTACAGCAAAAAGCCCAATCCCAACTGTCATATACTGAAACCTGTTCCCTAATGAATGTGCCCGGGGGATCAGATCAGCCTTGGCAATGGTGCCATCCTTGACCCTGACTGCCAACTCTCATCTTCTTGACTCACACATGACAAGCAATCACTTGGCAAGGTATAGGAGAGTAGGCAGTTCAACCCAACAAGGAATTATAGAAAATTGGGAAAATTTAGAAGAATATCAGCAAGGAGCTAATTCTGAATACTAATCTATAAGCCTTGTCTATCAGGTCCAATAATATCAGCAAAGTCTCAGCTGTTTGTCAATGAAACCCCATTGCTATTATTTGTCTTTGGACTTATATGGGCTTCAAACCCAGGAGAGGAGAACTCAGTCCCATGACCCATCTTCCAGCCGGGACACAGTGTAGCTCCAAGATGCTGGACAATTTCATAAAAAACTGGTTTGGCCTCAACTGGAGTATTGTGTTCAATTCTGAGCACCCAACTTTAGGAAGAATGTGAAGGCTTTAGAAAGGGTGCAGAAAAGATTTATGAGAAGGATTCCAGAGATGAGGGACTTCAGTTAGGTGGATAGATTTGAGAAGCTGGAGTCTTTCTCCTTGGAGAAGAGAAGGTTGAGAGGAGATTTGATAGAAGTGTTCAAAATCATGAGGGCTCTGGACAGAGAAGATAGAGAGATACTGTACCCATTGGCAGAAGGGTTGAGAACCAGAGGACATTGATTTGATGTGACAGGCAAAGGAACCAAAGGCGACATGAGGAAAAACTTTTTCATACAGCGAGTGGTTAGGATCTGAAATGCACTGCCTGAGAGTGTGGTGGGGGTAGACTCAATCGTGACTTTCAAGAGAAATTTGAAAACTTGAATCAGCACTTGAAGAGAAAATGTCGCCGGGTTATGGGGAAAGGACGGGGATAGCTGATTTACTCTTGCAGAGAGCTTGCACGGACTTGAAGGGCTGAGTGGCCTCCTTCAGTGTTGTAACCATTCTCACCTAGCTGCTCCTCCCTCACTTCTTGAGACTTACTCTTGCTGCTGACTGGGAACCAATGCTCCATTCAGAGATCGTACCCGTGTCACTCTTCTTCCATATGACGTTGGATTCTGTAACTTATAGAGTAGTTCATTCAGTTTGGAGAATCTCAGCTTAGTTCTTCAGTGTACACAGAAAAAACTCAAATCTGGTTACTACTTGGCGAACACACCTACAGAAGCAGATAAGTAAATACTGTACTTGTTCAGTAGAGAGCACGTTTCTGAGATTGGATCTGAAACATCTATATTGGGATGGAATGGAAGGACCATTGCACAGACACAGAATCACACAGAGTTGCTACAGTGCAGAAGGAGGCCATTTGGCCCATCCAGTCTGCACTGGCTCGCTGAAAGAGGAATCTACCTAATCCCACTCCCCTGCCTTATCCTCATAACCTTGCACATTCTTTCTTTTCAGATAGCAATCCCTTTTGAATACTTTGATCAAACTTGCCTCCACCACCATTTCAGGAAGCTTGTTCCAGACTCCAACCACCCTATGGATGAAAAAAAATTTCCTCATACCACTTCTACTCCTTTTGCCCATTATTTTGAATCTGTGCCCTCTCGTTCTTGATGTACTCTTGAGAGGGAATAGTTTCTCACTATTTACCTTGTCTATATCCTTCAGGATCTTGAATACCTCTATCAAGCCTCCTCTCAGCATTCTTTTCTCCAAGGAAAACAGTCCTAACCTCTCCAATTTATCCTCATAGCTACAGTTCTTCATTTGGGAATCATTCTTGTGAATCTCCTCTGTACTCTCCTTCCTCAAGTATGGTGTCCAGAATTGAATGCAATACTCTAGATGAGGCCTAACTAGTGTCTTGTAGAAGTTTAACATGACCTCCTTACTCTTGTACTCAATGCCCCTATTAATAAAACCTAGGATGCCATGTTTTATTTACTGCTCTCTCAACATGTCTTGCCACACTCATTGACTTATGTACATATACACCAAGGTCCTTCTGTTCCTGCACCTCCTTTAGAGTTTCTACCTTTGTTTTATACCATCTCTCCACATTCTTCCTGCCAAAATGAATCACCTCACACTTCTCTGCATTGAACTTCATCTGCCATTCGTCTGTCCAGTCCACCAACATGTCTATGTCCTTTTGAAGTTCAAGACTATCTCATCACAATTGACAATGCTTCCAACCCTCGTATCATCTGCAAATTTTGAAATTATGCCCTGAACACCACAGTCTAAGTCATTAATATATATCAAGAAGAGCAAGGATCCCAACACTGACTCCTGGGGAACTCCACTACTGACCTTCCTCCAATCTGAAAAACAACCGTTTATCACTACTCACTGTTTCCTGTCACTCAGCCAATTTCTTATCCAAGCGCCGACTTTCCCTTTTATTCCATTACCTAGAATTTTGCTCACAAGTCTGTTGTGTGGCACTTTTTGAAGGTCCACATATACCAAATCAACAGCATTGACTTTATTAATCTTCTCTGTTACCACCTCAAAATACTCTAGCAAGTTAGTTAAACGTGATTTTCCCTTAAAGAATCCATGCTGGCTTTCCTTAATTATCCCACCCTTGTCTAAGTGTCTATTGATTTTGTCCTGAATTATAGTTTCCAGAAGATTCCCTACCACAGAAGTCAAACTGAGTGGTCTGTAGTTGCCAGCATTATCCTCGTACCCCTTTTTGAGCAAGGGTGTAACATTCACAATTCTCCAGTCCTCCGGCGTCACATCTCTGTCTAAGAAAGATTGGAAGATTATCACCAGTGACTCTGAAATTTCCACTTTCACCTCCCTCAGTATCCTTGGATGCATCTCATTCAGTCCTGGTATCTTATCAATTTTAAGTGGAGAAAATCTTCTCAATTGCAAATTCCTCGAGTGCACCAGTTACCCCTCTCTCACCTGGGTCTGGGTATCATATTCTTCCTTTGTAAAGACAGATGCAAAGTGCTCATTTAATATCTCCACTACTTCTCCTGCCTCCACAAGCAAGTCTCCTTTTTAATGCCTAATCCACCCCACCCTTTCTTTTACCACCCTCTTATTATTTACACGCTTAAAGAAGACCTTGGGATTCCCTTTCATGTTAGTCTCTTTTCATGCTCCCTCCTTGCTTCCTACTCATTAGTTTTTTTCACTTCCCCTCTAGTCCTTCTATATTCAGCCTGATTCTCCATCATATTTTCTGCCTGACATCTGTCATATGTGTACTTCTTCCTTTTCATCTTCACCTCTATCGCTCTTGTCGTCCAGGGTGCTCTAGATTTATTTGTCCTACCTTTCTCCTTCAAGGGCACACACTTTAACATTGCTTGCAATACTATCTCTTTGAAGGTAGCCCATTATTCAGCCAACGTCTTTTCCACTAACATTTGATTCCAACTCACTCGACTCAGATGTATTCTCATCCCATCGAAGTTGGCTTTCCCTCAATTAATTATCCTTGCTCTGGATTGCTCCTTGTCCTTCTCCATGGCCAACCTAAATGTTATGGACAGAATTTTGCCCTTGGCGTGCGGGATTTGCGGGGGTGGGTGGGGGTGGTCCGGAAGCCGACCACTGCCCACGATTTTACGTGGGTGGGCCAATTAAGGCCCACCCAGCATGATATGCGAGCGGCAGCGCTGAGTGCTGCCTGTGCGGGCAGAGTGGGAGCAAGAGTGCAAGCAGGCTTAGCGCAAACTTTGAGCATGTGCGCTAGAGGGCGCAGAATAATCTCCCTGAGGCACGGAGCTGCCTCAGAGAGATGAAGGATATATTGAACAAATTATTGAACATCAGAAAAATTTAATAAAACATGTCTCCTCATGTGTGTCACATGAGCAGGGGCATGTTTTTAATTAAAAATAAAGTTTTTATTTTATTTGTATTTGCTTTTGGAAACCTCATCCTGCCCGTGGATGATGTCTCCAAACAAATGCAAAGGCCGCTTGGCCTTTTCGCCTGCCCGCCAACCATTAGGTTCAATGGGCAGTGAAAAATTAAACTCAGTTGATAACATAATGGCCTTAATCGGCCTTTTAATTGTCAGCGGGCACGCTGTCAGCTTCAGCACGTGCCCGCTGATTGAACTAACGCGCAACTGCGCATTGACGTTGGCACGCTCAGCCAACGTCATCATGCGTCATTTCACACTCGGTCGGGTTGGGTGCATGCCCATCCGCCCAGCTAAAACTTCTGGCCTATGATACATGGTCACTACCCCCTAAATGCTCTCTGACTGTCTTCTGATCCACGTGGGCCAACTCATTTCCCAGAACCAGGTCCAACAGTGCCTGCTCTCTCGTTGGACTGGAAACTTACTGCTGCGGGAAATTATCTTGAACACACTCCAGGAACTCTCGCCCTTCTTGTCCTGTTGCCCTATTCCTATCCCAGTCTGTATTTGGATAATTGAAGTCCCCCATTATAATTACTCTATAATTCTTGTACCTCTCCGTAATTTCTTTGCAAATTTGTTTCTCTACATCCCTTCCACTAGTTGGTGGTCTATAGACTATACCAATCAATGCTACTGCACTGTTTTCATTCCTTGACTCTAGCCACACAGACTATGTCTTTGACCCCTATTGTACATCCTTTCTTTTCAGTTCTGTAATCTTTAATCAATATTGCCACTTCCCCCCACTTTCCTTCCTTTCCTGTCACTCCTAAATACCTTGGACCCAGGAATATTTAGCTCCCAGTCCTGCCTTTCTTTTAGCCAGGTCTCTGTTATAGAAATAATATCATAGTTCCATTTGTCAATCTGTTCCTGTAGCTCACCAATCTTATTTGCCACATTCTGTGCATTCACATTCAAGCCTGATTTAGGCTTTTTAACTTTCTCCCTTACTGTGACCCCATCTAATGACTCACCATAGCTTACTCCAGTTCTATCAAACTCTCCAAGTATTCTATTTACATTGATATTACTCTCATATATATCCTCCTTATCAGTTATCTTATCCTCTACATCCCACTGACAGTTTTTCTCCTCTCCTCTCTGAATTTCCTCTCAGCTTCTCATCCCTCTGCCAATCTAGTTTAAACCCTCTCCAACAGCACTAGCAAATGTCCCTGTGAGTACATTAGTCCCAGTCCTGTTAAGGTGTAACCCGTCCCTCGTGTACAGGTCCCACCTGCCCCAGAACCGATCCCAATGCCTCAGAAATCTAAAGCCCTCCTTCTTACTCCATTTCTCCAGCTTAAATGCTTAATCTTCCTATTCTTATGCTCACTAGCACGTGGGACTGCCCTCCCCTCCTGTGCAGCTGATCCAGCCATGGTGCCACAAATTTGGTTCTTGCTACAGTCCTCTGAGGAACCACCAGTGTCCAAAATGGAAAATCAGTTAGAGAGTGAGATAGCCTCAAGAGATACCTGCACTACCTGTCTGTCTCTCTTAGATACTTTGGCGGTCACCCCATTCCCTCTCTGGCTGTGTCCTTCTTCGCTGCAGTGAGACCACCTCTCTAAATGTCCACGTAATCCTCAGCCTTGCGGATGCACCACCGTGACTCCAACCGCAGCTCAAGTTCTGCAACCCGGAGCTCATGTTTCTGCAGCTGGTGACACTTGCTGCAGATGTAGTCATCGAGGGCACTTTGTGCCTTCCTAACTTCCCACATCCGCAAGATGCACATCCTATATGGCCACGCTGCACTGACATACCTTAAACTTTATATAAATTATAACTGTCGCCCACCAATCACCTCTTGCTCTCCCTCTCGCGCTCTTTATGAAGTCTCACTGCTCTCGCGTCATTCAGCCCAATAGGTCTGTGCCAGTGATAATTCTCCACATGAGCCCCCTCCCAACCTACTTCATCTCAGCCTATCTGCGAATTCCCCTCCAAGCCATATACCATCCTGACTTGGAACTTTATCACTGGTCCTTCACTGTTGCTGGATCAAAATCCTGGAACTCCCTCCCTAATAGCACTGTGGATGTACCTACACCACATGGACTGCAGCAGTTCAAGAAGGCAGCTCACCACCACCTTCTCAAGGGCAATTAAGGATGGGGAATATAAATGCTGGCCTAGCCAGTGACACTCACGTCCCATGAAAGAATAATATAAAAAACACTTCTATTCCTTTCTCCCTCATTTGCTTATCTAGCTTCCCCTTAAATGCATAAATGCTAGTCTTCTCAGCTATCCCATAAGGTAGTGAGGTCCACAGATTAACTGTCGTGTTTCCTATATTATGACAGTAACTGCATTTCACAAGCAAGTCCTTCGCTGTAGCACTTTGTGAGGTTGTGAAAGGTACTTTATCCCTTTTGTCACCACTCACTGGGGATAGTGCACTGTAATATCAGCCCCACTGTTCCCTGAGCCGTGACAAACGTGAAAAGTTTGACCAAACTACCAGATTGCCCCAATTCTACCGAACTGTTTAATTTAGGTTAACAGAATACAAGCACGAGTTTTGTAAACTTAATAAGTAAATAACTGTTTATTGAACAAATTGTCTTTAACTAGTGGCAAAAGAATGAAGTATGAACTGCTAACTATTCTGCTGCATTGCCCTCACACAAAGCCTGGTCCCCTGGTCAGCAGCCAATTAAACTGTTGTTGCAAGGCAGTTCCCTTGGTCCAGGACTCCGTTCCAGCGCCATCCTGTCTTTCATGGCACACTCTGTTCCGGGGCTGCAAAATTGTATATATCTTTCATCTTGTTCCAGTGGACATGTCTTTCAAACTGCAGCCATTTTAATTCCAATCCACAGTCCAAAAGAAAATAAAAAGACATGTTCTTTACAACAGTCCAAAAAAAATAAAAAGACATGTTCTTTACAACAGTCCAAAAGAAATAAAAAGATATGCTCCTTACACTTTTGTTAAACATGTTAGTGGTTTCTCTCACAGTCTTTAGTGACGAAACTTGCAAATGCACCTTGGGCTAGAAGGGGTAAATCTCCCAAAGGCAGTGAGGCCCATGACGTCAAGGCCGTTAAGGTTGAGATCAGCATGACATCTAACTTAAAATCAAAACAGAAAACATTGGAAATCACTCAGCAAGTTTGGGTGGCAGTATCTGCAGAGAGAGAGAGAGAGAGAGAGAAAAAAATAGAGCTTACATTTCAGGTCAATAAGCTCTGATTGGAGGTCTAAAGTCTGACTAGATTACATCTAACTTGTGCCTGGTCAGAGACTGTTTGTTCCTGACACTGAGTTCTGAAAATTGAAACGTGTGCAAAGTTGACACACAGACACATATACGTGCACACACACACACACACACACACACACACACACAAAAAGTTTTGAGCAAAGCACTTATTGCAGCAGCCAATTAGTTACTGCGCCTTTGATTTTCTGTGACAGTTAAGTAACCACTTGAAGTCAGAATAAGACAGATGTATAATGTGTGGCAGAGCCATTGCAACAATCCCTGACCAAAGAAGAGTATAACATTCCTATTAACTGATTATCTGGTGCAGTCTCCATGGCAACGCCTCTAGCAATCAATCCACTTGCCAACCAATCACCACTCTCGTCTCATGAAGTATATATTGTTGTTCCCTTTACATTTGATATTTTTGCGAATTGTCCTGCTGAGTGTAAGAGTAAAGCTTTAACAACATGCGCCTTTTTTCAGCAAGACTCAATATTCCTTTTGTTAAACCGTATATTGATGTAATGTAACCCAGGGCTGGGATGAAGACTGGTAATTATATGATTCAAATGTTTAGTTACTTGAAGAGACAAACTGAATTATACGGATATGTCAAGATCTTTGTAATATTTACTTTGTTGGGAAACCAAGATGATGACTAGATAAAGCATTTTCTGACAAACAAAGCCACAGAATGGCGGTGAGAAACATTCAAAATGATGATCAATAGAGTCCAGGAAAAATATAACTCACTGAGAAACAAGAGCAAACTAGCTAGTAGTGACACACCATGGATGAACAAAGAAAATGGCATTTTCTAAATGCATGATTGACAACCAAGAAGAGGATGACAAAGCGGAATGCAAAAGCACTGAAGTAGGCCATTCGGCCCTTCGATCCTGCTCTGCCATTCAATGAGATCATGGCTGATTTTCTACTCAACACCATTTTCCTGCACCATCCCCATATCCCTCAATGTTTGTAATATGTCGAAACCTATCAATCTCAGTCTTGAGCATACTCAATGACTGAGCCTCCACAGCCCTCTGGGGGAGAGAATTCCAAAGATTCACCACCCTCTGAGCGAAGAAATTCCCCCTCATCTCAGTTCAAAATGACCTGCCCCTTATTCTGAGACTGGCCCCTGGTTCTAGACCCCCTCCTTCCTGCATTTACTCTGCCTAGGCCTGTAAGAATTTTGTATGTTTGAATGAGATCACTCTCATTCTTCTAAATTCCAGAGAATAAAGGCCCAGCCCATTTAATCATTCCTCAGTGGACAAACCCTCCATCCCAGGAATTAAATTAGTGAGCTTTCATTACACTCAAGAAGCCTGACACCATCCAGGACAAAGCAGCCCACTTGTTTGCCACCCCATCCACAAACATTCACACGCTCCACCACCGACGCACATTGGCAGCAGTGTGTACCATCTACAAGATGCACTGCAGAAACACACCAGGAGTCCTTAGAAGCACCTTCCACACTCATGACCACTACCATCTAGAAGGACAAGGGCCGCAGATAGATTGGAATACCAATACCTGGAAGTTCCCCTCCAAGCCACTCACCATCCTGACTTGGAGATATATCACCGTTCCTTCACTGTCGCTGGGTCAAAATCCTGGAACTCCCTCCCTAACAGCACTGTGGGTGTGCCTACACCACTTGGAGTGCAGCGCTTCAAGAAGGCAGCTCACCGCTACCTTCTCAAAGGCAATTAGGGATTGACAATAAATGCTGGCCTAGCCGGCATAGCTCACATCCCTTGAATGAATGAAAAAAAAAACTCCTTCTATTTTTCCTTCGATAAGGAGACCAAAACGGCGCACAATGGCCTGAATTTTCAGGTCGACGGGCGGACGTGGGTTCGGCAGCAGCCGGAAAATGGACCGGCAACCGCGATCAACCCCGGACCGCGATTTCACACTGGCTGGCCAATCAACGGCCAGCCAGCGGGAAACACGTGCTGAAATGCCCAGGGCGGGAGGAGGGCAGGCACTGATGTAAGCGAGGGCGAGTGCGGAATGAAATCTTCCTGAAGGCAGAGAGCTGCTTCAGGGAGCTGAAGACTTCAAAACAATGAAATAAATATTTTAAAGTAAGAGCAAAAACGTCCAAGCATCATGAACAGTCACCTGAACACATACATGTTAAAAATTCTCTCCATAGATTTTCATTTTTTTAATTCAATATCCGAAACCTCATTCCACCCTTGGATGAGGTTTCATGAAAAATGCAAAGCCTGTCTGCCAACTGCAAGGCTGGATGGACCACGAAAAATTGGGGATGATTGGAACTTTAATGGGCTTAATTGCCCTCGTAATTGTCGGCAGGCACGTTTCCAACTTTGGCACATGCCCACTGAAATATCGCGCCAGTGCGGGATGACGTTTGGACACTCGCCCGGCATTATCTTGAGCGATTTCG
Organism: Carcharodon carcharias; assembly: GCF_017639515.1. Classification (NCBI taxonomy): domain Eukaryota; kingdom Metazoa; phylum Chordata; class Chondrichthyes; order Lamniformes; family Lamnidae; genus Carcharodon; species Carcharodon carcharias. The sequence continues at coordinate 6,126,054 of NC_054497.1, read as the reverse complement.
TGTCTGATCGGGTTGGGCGTGCGCCCACATGCCAACCTGAAAATTCTGCCAAATATTTCAGTTGAGGTCTCATCAAGGTTCAATATAACTGCAGTAAGACATCTTCACTCCTACACTCGAATCCCATTTGCCTTCTTAATTGCTTGCTGCACCTGCATGTTAGCTTTCAGTGACTCGTGAACAAGGACACCCAAGTTCCTTGTTCATCCATACTGGAGCTTTATTATCAAGGAGCATAAAAAGAAGCAGTATTATACAGGCACATGAATAACTGAAGAACGATCAGGACAGGTGATAGGGGCAGGAACTTCCCTCCCTTCCGGCGGGGCGGGGAGGTTGTGCAGGAGTGGGCACGAGTGGGCAAGTCCACGATCAGTGCCCCTGATTGGGGGCGCGCCGCCATTTTACTTGGACAGGCCAATTAAGGCCCATCCAGCGTGACATCCACTCGGAAGCACTATGCACTCCCTGTTCGGGTGTTGGTGGGGTGAGGAGGGGGTGGGTGGGGGTGGATTGGGGGGTGGGGGGTGGGGTGTGTTCTTTGAACCGGGATTGTGCTCTTTCACGAATGGGCGCAAAAGAGTGCTCAGATCTCCCTGAGGCAAAGTGCTGCCTCAGGGAGATCAGATCAAATGTGAAAACCAGTTTAAACAATAGAAAAAATTTTACTGACGTGTCCCCTCATGTGACACTGTCACATGAGTTAGGACATGGCCATAACTTTTATTTTAAAATGTTCTGAAATTTTTAAATCCCTCACGAATCCTCATCCCGCCCGTGGATGCGGTTTCATGTTTTTTCAGAAGCCCGCCTGGGTTCCCAGCCTGCCTGCTGACATTAAGGTTGGACAGGCAGGTCCATTGATTAGTTCAATTACTTTATTAATGGTCTTAAGTGGCTGTTGACAGGTCGACGGGCGCAAAGCCGACTCGGCTCTGTGCCTGCCGACCTGAAAATGTAAATGACGTGGGGTAACGTCACCCTGTGTCATTTTATGCATTGGCACGTGAGCCCTGCTCCACCACTCACCGACCGGAAGATGCAACCCCATAAGACCATAAGACATAGGAGCAGAAATTAGGCCATTTGGCCCATCGAGTCTGCTCCGATATTCAATCATGGCTGATAAGTTTCTCAACCCCATTCTCCCCCCTTCTCCCCGTAACCTTTGATCCCCTTACCAGTCAAGAACCTATCTATCTCAGTCTTAAATACACTCAATGACCTGGCCTCCACAGCCTTCTGTGGCAATGAATTCCATAGATTCACCACTCTCTGGCTAAAGAAGTTTCTCCTCATCTCTGTTCTAAAAGGTCTTCCCTTTACTCTGAGGCTGTGCCCTCGGGTCCTAGTCTCTCCTACTAATGGAAACGTCTTCCCTATGTCCACTCTATCCAGGCCTTTCAGTATTCTGTAAGTTTCAATCTGATCCCCCCTCATCCTTCTAAACTCCATCAAGTATAGACCCAGAGCCCTCAAACATTCCTCATATGTTAAGCCTTTCATTCCTGGGTTCATTCTCGTGAACCTCCTCTGGACCCTCTCCAGGACCAGCACATCCTTCCTGAGATATGGGGCCCAAAATTGCTCACAATATTCTAAATGTGGTCTGACCAGAGCCTTATAAAGCCTAGCAGCACATCCTTGCTTTTATATTCTAGTCCTCTCAAAATAAATGCCAACATTGCATTTGCCTTCCTAACTACCTACTCAACCTGCAAGTTAACCTTAAGAGAATCCTGGACTAGGACTCCCAAGTCCCTTTGCACTCCAGATTTCTGAATTCTCTCCCCATTTAGAAAATAGTCTATGCCTCTATTCTTCCTACCAAAGTGCATGACCTCACACTTCCCCATGTTGTATTCCATCTGCCACTTCTTTGCCCATTCTCCTATCCTGTCCAAATCCTTCTGCAGCCTCCCCACCTCCTCAATACTACCTGTCCCTCCACCTATCTTTGTATCATCTGCAAACTTAGCCAGGATGCCCTCAGTTCCTTCATCTAGATCTTTAATGTATAAAGTGAAAAGTTGTGGTCCCAACACTGACCCCTGCGGAACTCCACTAGTCACTGGCCGCCATCTTGAGAAGGACTCCCTTATCCCCACTCTCTGCCTCCTGCCAGACAGCCAATCTTCTATCCATGCTAGTGCCTTGCCTCTAACACCATGGGCTCTTATCTTACTGAGCAGCCTCCTGTGTGGCACCTTGTCAAAGGCCTTCTGGAAGTCCAAGTAGATAACATCCATTGGCTCTCCTTTGTCTAACCTACTCGTTACCTCCTCAAAGAATTCTAACAGATTTGTCAGGCATGACCTCCCCTTGATGAAACCATGCTGACTTTGCCCTATTTTACCATGCACTTCCAAGTATTCTGAAATCTGATCCTTAATAATGGACTCTAAAATCTTACCAATGACCGAGATCAGGCTAATTGGCCTATAATTTTCCGTCTTTTGCCTCACTCCCTTCTTAAACAAGGGGGTTACATTAGCGATTTTCCAATCCTCTGGGACCCTCCCTGACTCGAGTGATTCCTGAAAGATCACCACTAACGCCTCCACTATCTCTTCAGCTATCTCCTTCAGAACTCTGGGGTGTAATCCATCTGGTCCAGGTGATTTATCCACCTTCAGACCTTTCAGTTTTCCTAGCACCTTCTCCTTGGTAATGGCCACCATTCTCACCTCTGCTCTCTTGAACTTTGGGGATGTCACTCATGTTTTCCACTGTGAAGACTGATGCAAAGTACCTATTCAGTTCCTCCGCCATTTCTTTGTTCCCCACTACTACTGCTCCAGTGTCATTTTCCAGCGGCCCAATATCCACTTTTGACTCTCTCTTACGCTTTATATAAAAAAACTCTAGCAATCTTCTTTTGTATTATTGGCTAGTTTACCCTCATATTTAACCTTCTCCCTCCTTATTTCTTTTTTAGTTGTCCTCTGTTGGTCCCATGATAAACTCACAGGTAATGACAACGAAATAGCAGAAAATTGACTATGAAACAAAGAATATAATAAAACTTAGTCCGCAACATTCCAAAAGGGAAGTTCATGCTTGACCAACCTTTTCAAATTCTTTGAAGAAGTAACAGAAATGGTAGATAAGGGTAATGAAGTAGATGCAATACATTTGCATTTCCAAAAAATTCTTTGATAAAGTTCTACATAATAGACTCATGACTAAGGCCAGAAAATGTGGAGTCAGGGGACATTCTGAAGTTGTAGAGTAGATAACAAGCTGGCTACAAAACAGAAAACAGAGAGTTACTCATACTGGCAAATGGTGGGAAGTGGTGTTCCACACCGATCGGCGCTGGGATCACTAGTTCCCCATTTCACATAAATAACTTGGACTCCAGAATTGGAATTACAATTTCAAAATTTGCAGAAAACACCAATTTGGGAATGTAGTTAATACAGAGCAGGGCTGCATCAAAATACAGGAAGACATTAATAAACTTGCAGAACTGACATGTAATTTTCAAATGAATGTTATCATAGAGAAGTGTGAGGTTATACACATTGGTGAGAAGAATGGGGAGGGCACAGACTCCCTGGAAAATAAGTGTCTAAATGGGGTAGAGGAACCTGGAGGCACAGGTATGTAGATCACATAAAATACTGTTACCAGAGAATAAGGTTGAAGCAAAGGGTAAAGATACATTTAAGGAGAAGCTAGATAAACACACGACAGAGAAAGGAATAGAAGGATATGTTGGTAGGGTGAGGTGAAGGAGGAGGCACCTTTGAAGTTTACATATCAACATGCGCCATAAAGCCTGTTTCTGTGGGGTAAATACTTTTATTTTATTATCTAATGTGCCTCGAATACATTAGCTCAACCTTCAGCTGACTGAGATAAAGAGTATTGAGGACCAGGATCTCAAACTCAAGACTAAGGTCATAGCTTACTGGACAGCAAGGATCTCTGTGCTCTTACATGCTTTGGAGCCTTGGATGACCTATAGCAGACACCTCAAAGCATTGGTGAAATACTACCAGTGGTGCCTTCACAGGTTCCTCCAAACCTGATGGCAAGAAAGGAGGTTAAACAGCTATGAACTCTCTCAAGCCACCTTGCCCAGCACTGAGACACTAATCACTCAAAACTAACTCCACTTGGCAGAACATGTCATCTGTATGCCTGACTTCACACTCTAAACTGCTCTATTCAGAGCTTGGTCGCAGTAGGAGACTCTCAGGAGGAGGGGAAAGTCTTTAGGGATGTCCTCAAAGCATCCCTGAAGAGATAAAGCATACCCACTGACTCATGGGAGACCCTGACTTGTGACCAACCAAAATGGAGAAGGCTCATTCGGGAAGGCACCGAACGCATCGAGGGACTTTGTCAGGAATATGCAGAGATGAAGTTAAGGCATCGGAGGGAGCGCACAAACCTCCAAAAGACCCATCTCCTCAACCCTTCAAGTACCACTGCCCCACATGTGGCAAAGTCCGTAGATCATGCATGGGACTTCGCAACCATCTCAGAACACATCGAACCAGAGTAAGCCATCTTCGATCCCAAGATACTGTCTAAGAAGAGACTTTGCAATTGTTCAATAACCATGACTGGGAGGAAAATTAATCCTGATTTGCTCTTAGATGTTGGTTGAGGGATAAACATTGACCAGACCACCAGGGAGAACTCTTCTGCCTTTTTCTATGAATAGTGCTATTATATCTTTTATGTCCACCTGAGGAGGTTGACATGGCCTTGTTTTAACATCTCATCCCAAAGACAACACCTCCAACAATGCGGCACTCCCTCAATACCATGTTGGATTAGCTGCCCTGATTACATTCTGAAGTTTCGGGAGTGGGACCTGAACCCACAACCTTCTGACTTAACGCACTTCATAGGAGCAGCAGCAACAGCATTTATATGGCGCCTTTAACATCCCAAGGTATTGCACAGGAGTTTTTTTTAATCGGAAAAAGATTTGACATGCATCACACAAGGAGATATTAGGAGCTCAAAGAGGTGAGTTTTGAGGGGCACATTAACAGAGGAAGTAGCGATAGAGAGGCTGGGAAATTTAGAGATGGAATTCCTGAGCTTGGGGCCTAAGCAGCTGAAGGCTGATCAGTGTATCGCTTCACCCAAGTTGCTGTTCTCTGCGAGAAAGTTTGGACAGTGAATGCCAGCTCAGCCTCATAGAGTCTCAAGTCATTCCAGCACAGAAGGAGCCCATTCAGACCATCGACTCCTGCTAGCTCTCTGTAGAGCAATCCAATCAGTCCCATTGCCCCCACTCTATCCCTGTAACCTTACAAGTTTATTTCCCCCAAGTACACATCCAATTTCCTTTTGAAATCATTGATCATCTCCACTTCCACCACCCTCATAGGCAGCGAGTTCCAGGTCATTATCACCCAAGCTCTTCCTCACATTCCCCTTGCATGTCTTGCCCAAAACCTTAAATATGTGTCCTTGTACCATCAGCAAATGGGAACAGTTTTTCTTCATCTATCTTATCTAAATTTGTCATGAACTTGTATACCTCTGTCAAATCTCCCCTCAATTTCCTTTGCTTCCAATATCAGTACACATGTCCACTTCTGCTCAGAGTTGCTGACTGTATTGAGCAGCAGCCTGGGTTCTGACACCAGCTATTGCCCTGACTTGGAAGATCTCCGAGACTCCATCATTTTTTTAGGCAGTGAAGCGACGTTGGATCATTAACTTTGATGGATGAATTATGGCTCATGACGCAATCGAGGGATTCGGATAAAGCCAAACAAAACATGAAGTTGCAAGAACCCTTCCATAGGGTTACAGTTTGAAACTCCTGCTGATGGTTTGTTATCTTGAACTGTGTGTCTATTTATCTGTTTAATTCTCACTAACCGCACAATTACTCTTGCTGATGTGAAGTGAACTTTATGAGTGGGAGGTGTAGAAATTCAACTTGTTGCTAACAAGAAGGAACTCCCACTTATAGAGTGCCTTTCACATCCTTAGAATGTTCAAAGAGGGAAAAATAAAACCAGGCCATTCATCTTAATGCCCGGGAGTTGCTCATAGCAAGCATCCTAGAGGTTAATCTTTAACCATAGGAGGTTCCAGTAGCAATCTTGGAGTCCAGCAATGCTACAGTTTTAAAAATTTCACTCTTTCAAGTTTTCAAGTCCATCCATGGACTAACCCTTCCTTTCTCTGTCTCCAGCTGATGATCCTCCAAGATCTCAGCTCTCCGCCAATTTTGGCCTTTTCCACATCTGCTATTTTTCTTCAACTCATGACTGGCAGCCATGACTTCAGCTGCCTCAGCTCTAAGCTCAGGAATTCCATCCCTAAATTTCCCTGCCTCTCCGTCTCTACTTCCTCTATTAACTTGCTCCTTAAAACCTACCTCTTTGAGCTCCTAATATCTCCTTATGTGATGCGTGTCAAACTTTTTTCTGATAACACTCCTGAGAAATGCCTTGCGATGTTAAAGGCACCATATAAATGCAAGTTGTTGTTGCTGCTGCTTTTGTGAAGTGCCTTAAGACCTTGTATTATGGTAAAGGCACTACCTAAATAAAAGTTGTTGTTGCTGTTGGACAGTAAGCAGCTTCATGAACTAATTAAAATAAAATTGATTACTTCCTCTAGTCCAAGCCAGAGTAAAGTAACTTCCTTTAATTGGTGTTTGCCTTCCCATTTGAGTTGCAATCTCAGGGGAACTTGTTCTGTTGAATGATGGTAACCATGGAGCCTCTTGCACAAGCACAGCTGCTATGGTAGTAAAGTCTTGCTCTATCTGTCCTTGGTAAACAGGCCCTGCTCCTTATAATATTTGCATACAGTAATGCTCGTATGTAAAGTGGAGGAAACAGATCAGACTTTGCCACGGGAAATAATTTCCCTAATCCCTTGGCATTAACGGTGTTGACAGGCCCAATGGAAAAATAATTCTGAATTTAGTAGCTTTACTTGATGAGCAGCTGAGCCACAGATCAGTCGGTAGCTCATTGTTAGGTGGTTGCTGTCTTATGTCCTAAAGGACTGGTTGTACCTTCAAGCTGAACTTCTCTGGATATTTAAACAAGGATATACTTGCATTGGAGACAGTGTAGCAAAGAATCATGAGTAGGGTTCCTCTAGGATTGGCCAGGAGTTTCCAGGAATTGAAGAACAATCTCTAGGGGCAAGATTTAGTCAACAGAATTTTGGCTGCTCTCCAAATTTACTGGCCCCGTCCAAGACGATTCCCACTACAGGTAGGACTGGAAAATCCCGGATTAAGACACTGCTGCCGGAGTGTAGAAAAATCATCGGGATGTGAAAATAGATTTTTTTTTGTCATTTTCTTTGAACATTTCTCTTCACCAGGTATAAAAGTATTGAAAATGGGGGGAAAAAGGCTGTTTGGCTGACACTCAAGCATCATTCAATTGGGTAATGAGTCTTTTTGCTTTCCAGTTGGCGTAGGAAGGCCACACATCACAAGGATGGATGTGTTGGCCGACCAATGGCTGGAGCATGGGAGAAAGTCATATGATGGAACCTCCAGGAATATATTTAATCACAGTTGGCAACCCTACTCACTAGGTAGGTCCCTGGGATGAGAATGTTGTCCTATGATGAGAGGCTGAGGAATTTGGGTCTATATTCTCTAGAATTTAGAAGAATTAGAGGTGAATTCATTGAAATATACAAGGGGCAGAAATTTTACCTCGTCAGGTGGGCGTGGCGGGCAGGCCTGGGGTGACCACACAACGGACCACCGCCTGCGATCGAGCCCTGATCCAATTAATGGCCAACTAGCGTGAAACGTGTGCTGATAACATCAGCGCTGTGGGAGCGGGGTGGGGAGGAGGGTGAGCACGGAAGTCAGTGCATGCGCATGGGTGTGCTCAGTGAAAGCTCCCTGAAGGCACAGAGCTGCCTCAGGGACCTGAAGGTTCTCTACGTTAAAAATAAAGTTTTCAAAGAGAAAGGAAAACACGTCCCCCTCATGTGGCTCTGACACATGAGCAGGATCATGTTGAAAATGAGTTCTAAAAGTTCTTATTTTATTTTTAGTTAACATCAGAAACCTCATCCTCCCCGTGGAAGAGGTTTCCTCAAAAATCCAAAGGCTTATCCGGCCGCCCACCAACCATAAGGTTGGACAGGCAGAAAAAAGTCCTATTTAATTAAATAATTAATGGGCTTAACGCCGTCTTAATTGTCGGTGGGCCTGTTGCTGACTCTCGCGTGCGCCCGCTGACCGAAATATCACGGGAGTGTGTGATGACTTTGGGACGCTCGTCCGACATCATCGCTCATCGCGCACTATTTATCTCCAGCTTGGGTTGGGCACGCACCTGCCTAATGAGGGAAAAATCTGCTCAAGGTTCTGAAAGGGCTGATAGGGTAGACATTGTGAAGTTGTTTCCTCTGGCTGGGGAATCGAGGACCCGGGTGTACAGTCAAAGACACAACCGTTTAAGACTGAGATGAGGAGATGTTTCTTCAGTCAAAGTATCGTGAATCTCTATCTACAGAGTTGTGGATGCTCTATCATTGAATGGGTCTGGGGTACATGAAATCTTGGTTTCTCGGGGAAATCAAATGATATGGGCAGCGTTTGGAAGAATGGACTTGGTGGAGCAGGCTCGATGGGCAGTATGGTCTACTCCTGCTCCTACTTCTCGTGTTCTTGTCACTTCCATCTCCGGTGTCTAGGACCTATCCTTGGCATAACATGGAAAGACAAAGTCACCAATGAAGCATTCCTTTCTACGGCAAACATGCCAAGCATTTTAGTGTTAATTAAGTAAATAAAAAGGCTCCGCTGGCTTGGGCTCAGGCATGGAACATGGTAGTATCTCCATGCTATACAGGAGGTAGCCTGAGCCAAGAGGCCAGCAGGGCACCCGAAGCTCCAATGCAAGGATGCTGTCAAAAGAGATATGAAAGCCCTCAACATCAATTGCAATGATTGGGAAGCTCTAGCTGACGATCAATGCAAATGGCCACATCAGCTTTGGGCAGGAGTTTACTACCATGATTGTTGTGTATTGTACTGAGAAAAGATTAACCTGCAGACTCACAGCAGGCGGCCATTATCAAACTAGTTTTATTTACACCTCCCCAACAGAGAGGGCAGCAGAGAGGCCAATATACCAAAATGCTCAGATTTTGCAATACGCTGCAACGATGACATGTGGTTTCAGAAGCTCCAGAGCAGACTCCAGCCTTCAATCAAGACATCAACTGATATCATTCTGCCCAATGTGCAAGGGGCAACTGAAGCACTGTGGGTGTACCTACACCACATGGACAGCAGCGTTTCATGAAGGTAGCTCACCACCACCTTCCCAAGGGCAACTAGGCTTGAGCAACAAATGCTTGCCTGACCAGCAATGTCCACATCTCATGAAAGAATAAAAAAATCAAATTCGTTCACCCAGAGGATGGTAGGGACTTGAACTCACCGCCTGAAAGGCTGGGAGAGGCAGAAATTCTCACCATATTTAAAAAGTACTTGGATACCTACTTGAAGACGTACCCGAATAGGGTTCATACAGCCAACTGAGGAACATCACCCAGGAATATTAATACACGGCATGCCCTAGGTTTCATCCCCAAAGTTGTGCTCAGTTCCGTGATGCCATCCAGTTTGGAGTTGGAGAGTCACAGTTGGCCTCATTGGCGATTCTGATAGCTGGGTCACAGGTTGACATCAATAACACCCCATTCAGACTTGCCCCAGTGGTAACAACCTCTAAGTCAGAAGATCATGGGTTCAACATTCCACTCAAGACGCATAATCTCCAATGATACTTGCACTGCTGTACTGAGGGCGAGCTACGATGTCGGAGGTGCCATCAATCATTTGTAATGGTGAAACCAAGGCCCCAGCTGCCATCTCAAGTACATAAGAGATCCCATGGCACTATTTCGAAGAAGAGCAAAGCGAGTTCTCATCAGTATCCTGGCCATTATTTATCCTTCAATCGACATAACAAAAACAGGTTATCTGGTTATTATCAGACTGCTGTTTGTGGAAGCTTGCTATGTGCAAACTGCCGACATTACAATAGTGACTTGCACTTCGTTGGCTGTGAAAGCACTTTGGAATGCCTTGAGGTTGTGAGTATGGGCACAAACTCCTCTGGCTTCATCTTTTTTCTCTGTGCTGTGATGTTCTTCATTTCCCATCCAAGGGTTAAGGCATCTGCTGAGTCAAAATCTTGGCAAATACTTCTGTACTGAGCAAATCTCTCACGTGGTCAGCTTTATTCACAGTTCCTTACTGTTCATCAGGGATTAACAGTAGGAGAAGGCATCTCTCACTTTTAAAGCCAGCTCACCCAAGAAACTAAACAGAAGCTTAACTTTCACAACACAAGAACACTAGTAATGCTTAGATGGATGACCCCAGTGTGGCTGCATTTAGAGAGTTCAATCTGAGACTGAGTTTTCTCACTTGCTTTCACTGCCATTGCAATGTATTGTACACCCAAAAACAGTGTAATACTGATCACTACGGCCAGTGAAGTCCCCAGTTCCAATATTCCAATGGCTGAGGGAACTGATTTCACCCAGGGAAGTGTTTGGAGGGCTGCAGTTAGGGAATTATAGTCTCTAGGTTCAGGAAAAGACAATCTGACTCTTCTTTGCTATCCAAGTGAAGTAGGAGTTTGGTGAGGACAGAGGGAGACTTGGTTAGAAAGAGAGAGAAATGAAGACTTGCCTTTAGAGGCAACGTCCTCCTCACTATCAAAGTCACCAATGAGAAGTAGGCACTTGGCCAAGATCCCAAAGAGTTGTTGGCACCCATACATTGCAGGCAGAATCTTAACAACTGTGTAGAGGCGGCTTTCAAGGTGGGAGGGCAGGGCAATTTTGAAACATGTGTGTTGGATCATCTATCCAACACGTGCCCACCTCCAAATGATCTTGCTGGAGATGGGGTCTGACTGGCACTGGCAATGACAGGTATCTAATTATCATCAATTAGCTGCCCAATTGCAGGTAATTTGATGACTCCACTGGGATCCCCCCGATAGCTGATGAGCTCCTTGCTGAAGCTGAATCCCAGTGAGAGGTTGGGTAGCCTGACCAGCAAAGCCTCCTTTAATTCTCCCACCCCAAACTGTTGCCATGATGGACGGAGGACCACAGTGGAGGCTGCAGGCCAAGCTGTGGGGAGGTTTCCCCTTCATATTGCTGGCCTGGGAGCTGTGGACACAGTTTATTTTTAAATGTTTAAAAGTCTTCAGAGGGTGCCTGCATCCTGAGGCGTCCTCTCAATCTCCCACCTACACTGGCAGCACCCACCTCGGCCATTGGGGATGCCAGCCACCCACAGTCTCAGCCGTTCCCATTGGCCCACCCACTTACAGATTTTGCCTGCCTACTATCCCTGGAAGCAGCTATTTAATTGCCAACGCCTGTGGTGGGATGGGTTGAAGGGAGGGCACTTAGAACCAAGCCTGAAGCAAGGGGCCAGACTCTGCAAAAGAGATGAGGGATGGAAGGCCGAGAGCAGAGAAAAGAATAAAAGAAGAGAGGCTAAAGTTGACATGTAGAAGCTTCTTGCTCCAACAGTTAAACTTAGGGCAGTGTATACACCAGGGATTTCATCACGTCAGCAACTGCGTGATCACTTAGCTTCACTCATATCAAGAAGATCACCAGCAAAGTAAACCCGCTGATAGACAAAGATCTTGTTGCCCTTATTGCCTGTTTTTTTAATATATTGGATTTTGAGTGATGCCTCCTTGTTTGGGACCGCGTAACCCATGGTTATGTCAACATCATTAAACTGGAGCAGGTCAGAAATTTGCCTGAGGAAACATTCCACAGAATCTTGGAGTCTGACAGATAAATCTCTCCAATCTCTATGTGTCTCACACAGACTCAACTCTCCTAAGAGTAGTTTGATTCTGAACCAGACTCTGTCTATTGTGTTCATGAATCAAGTTCACTTTCTCCGTCATCCGGCTGAATTTTAGCGTGGGTTTCAGGTCCCTAATGTTGGGCTGGAAAGTGGGTTCCCGGCCTACATTTGCTGACAGTGGGACCAGCTCAGAGATTTTACCACAGACAGCCCCCCCTCAATGGCCATCTGCGAGCTCACCATTCAATTACAGAATGCGGCTGGGGCTGCTGATGGTGCCAGGCCAATCAGGGGGCTGGCAGATCAGAAGCCGCAGCAGTACCACCAGGAGTAGCTCGGTGTTGCTGAGGTGGGCAGGACACCCCTCACGTGCCTTCAAGTAAGCAAATTGAAAGTAAAATATTCAGTGGACCGAGGGACGGTGGGGTAAAACCCTCTGGGTGTCACTGTGCTGGTGGGGACTACCTTCCCTGCCTGTGGCCCCACCCCCTCTCTTGATTTTGAAACCTCTGGCTCTGATGGACTCCTGGGTTGCCAGACGGAGATTGCCTCTATGAAACTGGCAGCTTCCCATGCACCCACGCCATCGGCAAATGCTGCCAGTCTTGTAAAATGACACTTAACAGGGCCTTTAATTGTATAAATCAGCTACTCGCCTCCTTGGACCTGGCAGCCCATCCACCTCACAGCCTGCCACTTGGAAAATATCCCCAGGCACCATCCTGATGCAACTTCTGCTATTTTACTGACAAGCCCACTTCCCAGCCTATCACACATGGCCTGATAAAAGTCTGCCCATCGACTGCTCAGGAACCCAAACAGGGAGCTTGGGAAGCTTACAGTTCCCTATTGCTTTCTCCATGGCAAATCCTTGGCCAATCAGAATCGACTTGCCACCTTTTTCTCCAGTAGTATAAATTGTTGTGAACATTTGAAATTTGGCATTCTTTCCTTTGTCCTGATGAGTGCAAAACGTAAAGGGTCGGTAACATGTCTCTCTTTTCAGTCATGATTGAACTCTGTTCTGGTTTCTCACTGGCTCATCGTGGTCACATTTCTGTCTTCTGCTGTTAAATTCTCTGCTCCGCTGGGCTGCTGCATTAGCCATATATTTTCTCAGCATATATTGATATATAGCAACAGCATGAATAACATTCCCCTGGGCAGGAGGGATATGGTGAGCTAGGAAAAGAAGCCCAGGGGAGGGAGAATTCTTTCATTGACTGTAAATTCTGTAATTCTCATAGTACAAGTGTGTAAGAGCTTTGAGCAATAGGGGAAGATTACTGGGCTTAATGAAGTGGTCCACTCTCAATTCCTCCTAAAACCGAAAGACGTAACCCATTCGCTCCTTGAGTCTCTGCCATTCAATGACATCATGGCTGATCTGATAATCCTCAACTCACTTTCCTGCCTTTTCCCCATAACCCTTGATTTCCTTACTGATTAAAAATCTGTCTATCTGAACCTTGAATGTACTTAACGACTCAGCCTCCATAGCCCTCTGCGGTAAAGAATTCCACAAATTCACCACCCTCTGAGAGATGAAATTCCTCCTCATCTCTGTCTTAAATGGGCGCCCCCTTACTCTGAGATTGTGCCTTCTGGTCCTAGACTCTCCCAAAAGGGGAAACAACATCTCAGCATCTACCCTGTTAAGCCACCTAAGAATCTTATATGTTCCAATAAGGTTGCCTCTCATTCTTCTAAACTCCAACATGTACGGGTCCAACCTACTCAACCTCTCCTCATAAGAAAATCCCTCCATACCCAGGATCAACCTTGTGAACCTTCTCTGGACTGTCTCCAATGCCAGTATATCTTTCCTTAAATAAGGGGACCAAAATTGTTCACAGTATTCTAGGTGTGGTCTAACCAGTGCCTTGTATAGTTTTAGCAAGACTTCCCTAATGTTATACTTCGTTCCCTTTGAAATAAAGGCCAACATTCCATTTGCCTTCCCTATTACCTGCTGAACTTTTATGTTAGCTTTTTGTGATTCATGTGCAATGGACCCCAAATCCCTTTGTGCCGCAGCTTTCTGCAGTCTTTCTCCATTTAAATAATATTCAGCTCCTTTATTCTTCCTGCCAACTGCATAACCACACATTTTCCTACATTATATTCCATTTGCCAGGTTTTTGTCCACACACTTAACCTGTATATATCCCTCTGTAAACTCTTTGTGTCATCCTTGCCACTTGCTTTCCCATCTATTTTTATGTCATCTACAAACTTGGTGATAGTACATTCACTTCCCTCATCCAAGTCATTAATATATATTGTAAATAACTGTGGCCTCAGCACTGATTCCTGTGGCACTCCACTAGTTACAGGTTGCCATCCTGAAAATGCCCACCTTATCCCAACTCTCTGTCTTCTATTAGTTAGCCAATTCTCTATCCATGCTAATATACTACCCCCAACACCATGGGCTCTTATCCTTTTAAGTAGCCTTATGTGCGGTACCTTGTCGAAAGGCTTATTTATTTATTTATCCTACTTATTTACATACTATTAATGTCAGCTGTGGCTCAGTAGATAGAATGCCTCTGAGTCACGAGGTTTGTGGGTTCAAGGATCACTTCAGAAAACTGAGTTCATACATTAAGCTGGAAGGAGGCCCAGTGGTGCAGTGGGTAGTGTCCTTGCCTCTTAGCCAGAAGCCCTGGGTTTAAGCCTGTTACAATCGGGCCCCGTGCAAGGTTCCCCCAGTTTGTTATGACCCCGGACGAGGTACCCCAAACTGTTATGCTCCTCGGTGAGGAGGGCTGAACTGGCTCCCTTTCTTTATTCAACCCCCTCGGTTGGTTGCAGCAAGATTAATTTATAAAGGATCCCTTCCCTCGTAGATACCTTTTCCAAGTCCAAATGTATTTATGTTTTAAAAGGGGAGCCAATTTAACCAGGCTGTCTTGAGTCAAGAAAGGGCAAGTTTTTAGTCACTAAACACAAGGAAAAATAATAAAAAAGTAACACACATACACACAGATTAGAAATTAGAAATTGAGTCCAAAACTAAAAGTTTAAAAAAGATAAACAAATCAGTCTTTTGGCTTGTCCGTGAGGACTAGACGACGAAATGTTGCAGCCATTAAGTTGGGGTGATTCCAGTAGTGCTGACTTTGGCAGTTGAGCAGTTGGGTTGGAGATTCTTGGTTCTGCAGGTTAGCTGAAAAGAGTTGTCCCATTCCCTTTCTGACTGTGGCTTTGCTGACTTGTGACTTGATTCCAGAAGTCAAAGAGAAAGAGCTTTTTTGCCTGCAAGCGCAGGGATGCCCAGTTGTTGTTCTTCAGCTGTAATCTTCATAGCATACATACATACACCAGAACAGAACAGCAGACTAGCACACAGAACTAGGGGTGCAGTTGGCTTTTTTAAAACTCATTTCCTTGTGTATTCCTGGAAGGGAAAAACAACCATGTCTTTTGTCCAGATCCATTTTCTTTTCAACTCAGTTCATGTTCACAGTCTGGGATATAACTCAACAGGAGGTAGTTTCAGCTGTGATGGTAATCATTTTCCATTATCTCTGCAGCCACAGGAGGTTACAGTTCAGTTTGCATTGTATCTTTTCCTTTGAAGTGCCTCTTTCTGAAGTAGGCTGTGTCACACCTTTTAGGTGCAACATTCCAGTCTCTCTGAACTAGTTGGTCAAGTAATCCACATAGGAATTTTCCAGCAAGTGGTTACCTTACAGTCTCAGCCAGCTTTTGCTTATATGTTTTTTTAAAAAATGTCTTACTTAAAAATTCAATATGTCCATAAGTAATTCGGGGATAGGATCCATTGTCAGTCCCAGTCCGAGACTTGAAAGTGCATTCGTAACGTGGCCAAATCTGCAAATTCTTCCAAAACAAGATGGTGACGGGTGGTAAGAGTGGAGATTCCTGGTCAGCCATGTGATACCATCATATCCATAGCTCCAGAATACAACATGCATCTAAAAGTGTGTGTTGCCACAGCAACTTAGATTCCTGAGCAGGGGGGAGTGAGGAACACAGTCTGCTTCCCTGGTGACTGATTCCATGCCTTAATTTCTTTTGGGTGAACTGGTTCTGGCTGGATCTCCCTGCTTTGCTTAACCTGTGTCCCTGGTATCTGAGCTCCCCCCACCCTCCATCACTATAGTGCCACTAAGTCCACATTTACACCATAGGGACAATTTGTTGTAGTCCCAGGTCAGAGTTGAGTCTGCTGGGAACGCTTGTCTGGAGATCGGAAGCACCTTCCCAACATCCAATCACTTTAATACATGGAGATACAACAACCACAACTTACATTGTTATAGAACCTTACATGTAGCAAAACATCCCAAAGGCACTTCACAGGAGGGTGAGCTGGGTAGACACAATTCTTCACACATAATATTGTGAAAATCTTTAAGTCACTTCTCCCGAAAAGCTGTTGAGGCCAGGGGTCCATTAAAAATTTCAGGATTGACAATTGTTGGGTAATTATCAAGAGACAAGACAAAGTGGGTATAGCAAAGGTCAGACATGATCTAACTGAATGGAAAACACATTCAAGGAGCTCAATGGCTTCCTTCTGTTCCTACATCCCCAAAGGAAGACTGGTGCTGCTCCATGTTTATCCTACCAAGTCCTCTCCCTGAGATTGGGGTTCAGGGTATGGGGGAGGGAATGAGTTTTAAGGGCTGAATAGCCTTCCCTCATTCCACAATCACTGATGCTCTGAAGGTAGAACAGCAGCAAGACACTACTTGAACCATTGTAATGTGTGGACTGATGAATGATTATCCTTTTAATCTGACTGGTCCTAATCTGAAGTAAGCATGCCTCGCCCAATGTGTTGTAATCCTGCCTCAGGCAAGCCATGTGAAGTCATCCTTGTGACCTGTTGCTTAATTTTTCCTCTTTTGCTCAAGAGTTTTGTGCTCCTACTAACAGGCAAGCAACCTCTTAAGCACATCTCACAGCCTAAATTGAAGGCCGGGGGTGGTGGGGGTGGGGGTGTAGATTTTGGGGAGGATATGGCACAGGCTCATGTCACCTCCGCCCAGTTCCCAACATGAGCTGCATTAAGAGGTGCCAACAAGGGACTGTAACCTTTCCCCCAACAAACGGGAGGATGATTCAGAGGGGAGTCCTGACTGTTCCCTGATCCTACCCTGGTGAAGGACGGAGGAATTTTCCTTCATTGCCGGCCTTGCAGAACAAAGGCTGCCTTTATTGCCCATCCTTTGTCGCCCTGGCAACCGAACGGCTTGTTAGGCCATTTCACACAGCACCGAGTGTCAACCATGTCGTGGGGGTGAAATGGAGTCATGCAGACTGGGTAGGAGTCACAGGTTTCCTTCCCCGAAGCATATTCTTCAACCCGTTAAGTTTTTCCCACAGCCCAGAAGCTTCCCTGGCTATTTTTTCTCTAGTGTCAGGCCATTC
The DNA here is from genome assembly GCF_017639515.1 of Carcharodon carcharias. Taxonomy (NCBI): domain Eukaryota; kingdom Metazoa; phylum Chordata; class Chondrichthyes; order Lamniformes; family Lamnidae; genus Carcharodon; species Carcharodon carcharias. Next base: position 6,108,821 of record NC_054497.1, on the reverse strand, counting down.
AGTTCAAACTACCATTCTAACCAACTAATTACCATTCAATTCTGTCACTTGGCAGGGAAGTAGTCTTGAAACCAATGACCTCTGGCTCAGACCCATAACCACTACATTAATGTACATATTCATGGGGAAATTGTAGGTTAGAATCAACCAAAACAGGTCCGGCTTACTCTAAAAATATTGTATGTTCTCAATACAATTTTTTTAAAGGGTATTCTCAATGTTTAAAGCAAGGTTTGGGGGAGGGTGAGATTGAAGAATGGGCCAAAATCATCATCAACGAATTTTTGCAAGTGAGAAGACAGTGCCATTTGGTTCATTTGCATGATCCTCTTGTGTATTTGTACGTAAAAGGGAAAACAAAAGGCAAACATACTGTGATGAAAGCTTTGTGGAGAAATGGCCATCAGTCAAGTTATTTTTGATACATTTAAGGGGAAGCTGGATAGGTCCGTGAAGGGGAAAGGAATAGAAAAATGAGCTGATAGAGTGAGACATAGATGGGCGGGAAAGGCTCGTGGGGAGCATAAAAGCATAAACACTAGCACAGATGGGCAGAACAGCCTGTTTCTCTGCTGTAGATTCTCTCTCATTCTTTAGATTGATATCTCTGCCCTAAGTAAAGTTTCTGGTACATTGAAACATATTTGGAGCAGATTCTGTTTTCCAATGTTTAAAACACAATTGGACAAGTACTTGAAAAGGACTAATTTGCAGGGCTACGAGGAAAGAGCAGTGGTGTCTAAATGAGAACAATTCTTTCCAGGAGCCAGTACAGGCACACAAGACCAAATGGCCTCCTTCCACGCGTAAGAGTCTATGCCTGGTGCAATGCCAGGGATGTAGGCTGTACATCTCAGCAACTGGCTGATTGAATCAAACAGCATATTCCCATGGTTGTAATAGGCAGTTTATAGACCGTACTCAACCAGCTGGCGCTTGCAAAACCCCAAGCAAAATGTCTGCTGTTAGATGTGATTCTATGATTCAGTAGCACTTGCTGAACAATTCTGAGTGTGCTAATAGCTACACTAACAACCAGTTTAATTAGTTGAACTCGTAACATGGCTCATTTACGCTTGCTAGAAGTTACATAGGTTCATACGCAGGGACCTATTCTCTGCAGACAAAAAGAATAAGTTCAAGCCTTGTGCTATTTTTGAATTACCCAGGAGCTTGGGAAGCCTATTTTGCATTTTCCATGGCAACATCTCAACCAATCAGAATCGACTTGCCAACCAATCAGCACCATTTTCACCTGCAATATAAATTGTGATTATTTGAAATTTGGCAGTCTTGCATTTGTCCTGATGAGTGCAAGATGAAAAGCTTTGGCAACGTGTCTCTCTTTTCTGTGATATTCGTTGGGTTCTATTGCTGACTGCGTTGACACACCCAACTAACTCAAGGCAAGGAGTTGACTGAACTCCCAGATCATGAAACGTTTCCCTGTTTAATGCTCTTGTAGCTGAATCTTGGTACCTTCCAGCTTTTGTGACCTGCTTTGAGCAAAAACAACAGCTGGGCACGTAAAGGCAACCGGGTCAGCTGCACTATCCCATGCAGCCAGCACCTGCTTCTGCTGCTGCAAGAGTCTCCTGTGTTCCTCATAGACTGCCTCACTGCAGAATCCATTGATTGTCCACGCCGTGGAGCCCCAGAGAGTAATTCTACAGCAATGCAAGGTCATTTCCAGAGCAGTGTCTCCCACCTCCTACCCCAGCACCTCTTAAAACCTTATCATTGGGCCAGAGTGGGGCCAACCCTCCTGGATTGTCCAGGAGACTTCCATGGGTTTACATTGGTCTATCAGACATCAGCAACAAATCAGCATTCAAAACCATGTGAGTTGTTTTCTCCCCATTATTTTGGGATATTTTTGGTTATTTTGAGGGCAGGGTCTTTGGTGGGTGATGGTCATGTGGCAACCCCAGGAATATTTCCATTCAGAGGTGGCAGCTGCTAGTCAGGTGTGGTCAGTTAGGCAGGGATGCTTTTTTAAAATTTATTCTTTTCATGAGATGTAGGCATCACTGGCAAGGCCAGCATTTATTGCCCATCCCTAATTGCCTTTGAACTGAATGGTTTGCCGGGCTGTTTCAGAGGGGCGGTTAAGAGTCAACCACATTGCTGTGGGTCTGGAGTCACATGTAGGCCAGACCAGGTAAGGATGGCAGATTTCCTTCCCCCTTTAGTGAACCAGATGTTTTCTTTTAAACAACAATCTATCATGACCATTATTAATGAGACTAGCTTTCAATTCCAGATTTTTTAAATTGCCATGATGGGATTTGAGAGTGTGTCCTCAGAATATTAGCCTGGGCCTCTGGATTACTAGCCCAGTGACATTACCACTGTGCCACCATCTCCCTATATATAGGGAAGGTGAGGGGGAACCATAGATGCAGTGTTCCTCCTGCTGAAGTAAAAGCTACATGGGATTGAGGGAGGACGAGCAAGGAACCTACTGAGATACTGATTTTATGGTTGGGGGTGAGGAAGGGCTCAGTAGTGTTCCTAAAGCAGTGCCTCTATCTCTCACCATGCTCATAGACAGAAGCTGTGGCAAAAGAACTTAGGAAGATGAATGACTATATTTCCAAGCAAATACAAGACTCAATAAAAAGTTTAAGATTCCTCAAGATGATCTGGCAGAAAATATGTGTAACTTTTGTAAAGTGGGGCAATTTAAATGAGTAAGGTTTATTAGATACTGCAAATAAACTTTATCTGATTTATGTAATGTTTAATTTAATTGTTTTTTTTTATTTTTTCCCACATAAAATACTTACAGCTACAGTCACTGTCTCTTTCATTTTCTTCATGTTTATCTCAGTTAAGCATATATCATTATGTTGATGCCCAAAGTACTGAGGTCTGCATGAGCTTATTGAGGAAGGTATGCTGTGTTTCCCTTTCGTAAGTCAGGTTCAAATGGCGCCAAATGGGGCAAAAGCACAAAACAACCGGTGAAAACTGGAACCACCCAGTCCCAGTTTCCAATTGGCAACTGGATTCAGTTGTTCCCATTGAGCTGTTTTTTCCCGTCCAAGGATAGGTAAACTGTGGCATAGGCGTGGTCAGTGACTTAAGTAGTGTCTGGATGTGCAAAAGCACCAATATGAAGCTGAAAAAATATCTAGCGCAGCACTGTATGGATGTGAGAGTTGGAAGAAAGAGGTTGGTAACAGCTTTTGAAGTGTGGGTGTGTCAGAGCGAGCTCAGAATCAGCTGGATGGATAGAAAGGCACATGAGTTTCTAAAATTTCTTTCCTGAGATGTTGGCGTCACTGGTAATGCTATCATTCACCGTGCATCCCTAATTACCCTTAACTTACTGGCTTACAATGACGATCCTTGACACCCTCTGTGGCATGTATTGCAAAGCTCACCAGACTGATCAAGCCTTCAGAAGCATGTTTTCTTATTTAATCTTTCATGGGGTGTGGGTGTAACTGGCAAGGCCGAAGTTTGTTGCCAATTCCTAATTGCCCTTAAACTGGATGACTTGTTGGGCCATTGCAGAGGGCAGTTAAGAATCAACTATATTTCTGTGGATCTGGAGTCAAGGTAGGCCAGACCAGGATGGCAGATTTCCTTCCCTAAAAGGGGATTAGTGAACCAGATGGGTTTTTACGACAATCAATGATACCTTCATGGTCACCATTACTGAGACTAGATTTCAATTCCAGATTATTAATTGAATTTAAATTCCACCAGCTGCCATGGTGGGATTTGAGTCTGTGGCCTCAGGGTATTAATCTACATCTCTGGATTACTGATATAGTGATAATGTCACTGGACTATCATCTCCATTAGATCAAGAGCAGAAGTTAAATGATCAAAATGAGTCAACAGAGAAAGATCGTCAAGTACGGACATTGGAAACAAACAGCCTTGACCTGGCATCAATTCAAGGAGAAATTGAGGGTTAAAAAAAGAAGGGGAAGAAGAAAAATCAGATTGGCGGGTAACATTGAGACGTGGACTGAAGGAGGCTTGAAGAAAACCAGAGAAGAGGCAAGATAATGCCAAAGCCTCCATTAAGGCTATGGTGACAACGATCAAACGAACGACTCTGCCCCAAAGCTCAATTCCCAGAACTACCACAGACTTGATAATGGAGGAGGAGCTATTGCAGTTATCAAAATCTTTTCATTTTATGCAGCTTTGCCAAAAATAAATTATTCCGGTCTTATTAAGCAACTCAACAAGGTTCCTTTGACAGTACCTTCCAAACCTGTGACCTCTGCCACCTAGAAGGACAAGGGCAGCAAATGCATAGGAATACCAGAAGCTGCAATTTTCCCTCTAAACCACACACCATCCTGACTTGGAACTGTATTGCTGTTCCTTCACTGTCACTGAGTCAAAATACTAGAACTCCCTTCCTAACAGCAGTGTGGGTGTTCCTACACCACATGGACTGCAGCGGTTCAAGGAGGCAGCTCACCACAAGGGCAATTAGGGATCGGTAATAAATGCTGGCCTACTCAGTGACACTCAGATCCCATGATGAACATTAAAAAAAAAGATGGAATTTCACTTTGGAACGACAGTACACTGTAAATGGTACCATTTTGAAAAGTGTAGATGAACAAAAAGACCTTGATGTCCTTAAAAACAAATCCTTCAAAGTGATGGGGGAGATTAATAAAGTGGTTAAAATACCATAGGGATTATTTGGGTTTAAAATAGACACATAAAATAAAAAAGCAAAGAGTTCATGCTAGGAACAGGAGTAGGCCATTCAGCCAGTTGAGCCTGCTCCGCCATTCAATTAGATCACTGATGATCATCTATTTTATCTCTGTCAATCCCACTTTCCCTCATCTACTTCAATGCCACTTTCCCACACTATCTCCATATTCCTTGATGTCATTAGTCTCCAAAAATATATCTGTTTCTGTCTCGAACATGCTCAATGATTGAGCTTCCACAGCCCCCTGGGGTAGAGAATTCCAAAGATTCACTACCCTCTGAGTGAAGAAATTCCTCTTCATCTCAGTTTTAAATAAAAAAACTCTTATTTTAAGATTATGTCCCCTGGTTTTAGACTCACTGGCCAGGGGAAACATCTTATCTACATCCACCTTGTCATGCCCTGTAAGAATTTTGCAAGTTTCAATGAGGCCACCCCTCATTCTTTGAAACTCTAGAGAATGGAGGCCTAGTCTCCTCATTCTCTCCCCATAAAACAATCCTATAATCCCAGGGATTAATCTGGTGAACATGCTAGAACTTTATAAATTGCTGGTTAGGCCTCAGCTGGAATATTGAGGACAATTCAGGGCACCACATTTCAGAAAAGCTGTCAGGCCTTAGAAAGGGTACAGCAGACATTCATCAGGACGTTACCAGGGATAAGCAATTTCAGTTATGAGGAAAGGTTGGAAAAGTTCAGACTGTTCTCCTTGGAACAGAAAGACAGCCGAATCAAAATGGTGAGAGGTTTTGACAGAGAAAAAACTTCTCTCTGGCAAGTGGGTCAATAACCAGAGGTCATAGATTTAATAAACACTGACGCCAGGATTTTCCAGTTCTGCCAGTGGTGGGAATTGGAGTGGGCAGGACTGGGAAATTTGGAGAGAACCCAAAAGTCCATTGACTTTGGGCTGGAATTTACGGTTCTGCCATTGGCAGGACCATAAACTTCCATTTTGTGTCTCCAGCCAACACAAGACAGCCGTGCAAGATGACCACTGATGCCTGTCTGCACATGTGCACTTGGCTGTGCATGCGCAGAATCCTATGTCATCATTTGCTGGTGACACAGTGCTGGTTGGAAGCTGTTCTCCCAGTTTCTGTGTCCTGTGGCAGTCAGGATGCAGCCTCGCCCCAATTTCCAGGAATCGGGATGGGGAGGGAGGGAAGGCTTTTGATCCACCTGGTGATGGCCACAATTCCATTTGCAGCTCTAGGGCTCGTTTCTCCTAGCACAGCACACTTTAGCACCAACAGGGCAGGCAGATGATGAAATACAGGATTAACAAACCATTCGCTCCACACCACGGAGATGTGCTGCTATGATAAGATGATTTTTTTGGAAGAAAGGTGCCTTCCCATAAGAATGGAGGAACGAAAAGGCAAGAAAAATGTTTAAGAAATCAAATGGGATAAAGAAAACTGTGGGAAAACCCTGAGAGATTCTGCTCCTGGTACTGTAATATTTGCAATTCCAGGGCCAATGATCATCATTCATGTGTTCTGCTGAATATTGTACCCTATAAAGGTGGCTTACAACTGCACATGCAGCCAACGCAGCCTTTAATAAATCATTTGCAGAAGATATAAACGGAAGATGGGAACTTTTATTCACTGAGTTTTCAAAAACTGCAACACTCAATCTGGAAAGGTGGTAGAAATCAAGATAGTCAATAATTTTTAAGGGTAGGTGTGCAAGTGAGGGAGGTTGAGGAACTTACATGGTTATGGACTCAACAGCTGCTGTTGACAGAACCAGCACAGACACATTGGGTTGATAGTTTCTATGCTTCTATGAATTAAAGAGATACACAAGACATGAGAACTGCCTGATGGATTCACACTCCCTGCGTTCAATTCTGGCCCAGGTGGGGAGTCTGCTCTGCCATCAGCTGTAAGTGGAAGGAAGGAAACATTATCAGTATGTTAAAAGCAAAATACTGCAGATGCTGGAAATCTGAAAAAAAACCCCAGAAAATGCTGGTGAAACTCAGCAGGTCTGGCAGCATCTGTGGAGAGAGAAACAGAGTTAACGTTTCGAGTCCATATGATTCTTCCTAAGAGCTAAAGGGCTTTACCAGCATTTTATGTTTTTATTATCAGTATGTCCTTTGGCACAAAACTGGATAAGAAAGAAAGGCTTTCATTTATGTAGCCTCTTTTACAACCACAGGAGCCCCAAAGCGCTTTATAGCCCATGAAGTACTTTTGAAATGTAGTCACTGTTGTAATGTGGGAAACATGACAGCCAATTTGCGTACAGTAAGCTCCCACAAACAGCAATCTGATCATGATCAGATAATCTGCTTTAGCAAATTGGTTGAGGGATAAATATTGGCCAGGACACCAGGGAGAACTCCTCAGCAATTCTTCGAAATAATGCCAAGGGATCAACAGGCAGTGCCTCGATTTAGCATCTCATCTGAATAATGGCACCTCAAACAGTATTCCACTGGAGTATCAGGCAGAGTGGTTTCAGTGACTAGATGGCATCAGGGAGTTAGCAACATCACAAGACACACACACACACACATACAGACACACAGAGTCGCTCCACTATGGAACAAATCTGAGGGGCCAAATGACCTACTTCAGCTTTTAGTGTTCCTTTCTGCTGCACCATCAAGTTCTGGTTCAGTAAATGTGAACACTGGGGATTTCAACAATTCCCAACCCCCAACTTCTCTTGCTGACCTTATTGGCATTATTCTGCACTCGGAGTGGATGAGATAGGCCACAAGTTCCCATAAACAACATGTTAGGCTGAGACCTCAGGGGAACAGATTAAAATTTTTAGCAAAAAAATCCCAAATGATCGAGAACACACATACTGGAAGACAAGACCTAACCTTCAATGCTACCATTGTCACTGAATTCCCCACCATCAATATCCCATCCTTGAGCAGAAGCTTAACTGGATTAGCGATAATCATCATCATTCTCATCACTATCATCAACAACCACAACTCTTTCAACAACAACTCTTTTGTTATTTGCTCATGGGATGTAGCTATCGCTGGCAAAGCCAGCATGTATTACCCAACCCTAATTGCTCCTGGGAAGGTGCTGTTGCAGTCTGTATGGTGACTCGTATTTATGTAATGGCTTTAACATTGTAAAACAAGGTGCCTCACTGGAGTGTAATCCAACACAAACTGACACCGAGGTACATATTGAGTAAGCGATCCAAAATTTGGTCAAAGAGGTAAGTTTTAAGGAACATCTTAAAGGAGGGCAGAGGTGAAGAGGGTTAGAGGAGAGAATTCCAGAGCATAGGACCTAGACAAATAATGGTATGACCATCAATGGTAGAGTGAGGAGAATCAGGAATGTGCATGAGGCCAGAGATTGCAGAGTGCTTTGGTGCTGGAGGAGGAACTTGTTACCACGGGGAGTGGTTGAAGTGAATAATGGGGGAGGCTAGACAAGCATATGAGGGAGAAGGGAATAAAGGGTCATACTGATAGATTTAGATGAGGAAAGATGGGAGGAGGCTTGAGTGGAGCATAAATGCTCCCATGAACTGGTTGGGCTGTTTCTGTGCCATACATCCTATGTAATCCTATTAGGTTACAGAGGGAATTGAGCATGAGGATGAGAATTTTAAACTTGAAGCACTTTTAAATTTGTGGCAGACCGAAAGACAAAGTATATCAGTGTGCACAGGATTGTTAGGTGGATGGAACTTGGTGTGAGTTAATGTGCGACAGGAGAGTTTGGATGAGTTCAAGTTTGTGGAGGGGGTAAGATGGGAGGTCGGCCTGATTAAAGAAGAAAGTCCACCACCAGTGGCAACTGGGGCAGGAAATACAGCTGGGAACAAATATATGGATATAATTTGCAACTTCCCTCCAAAGTTGCTTAAAGTCTTGCCAGCTAAAAAAAGATAATAATTCGGCTTTTAAACAGGAGCCCCGGGCTCCCTCACAGAAGACACCCAGTCCCTCCAAAACTCTGACCTATCCCTTTGAGTGAGGGAGAGACAGTGCCCACTCATAACTAACGGGTCCCAGTGGCTTACGGAGAAACCTTACCCATCGCCATCTTCAGGCAAGGATGAGTGCGCAGCGGGCTTGTTGAGGAGTGCCACTATTAATGGGTGCCTCCACCAACCTGGACCTCTGAACAAAATTAAAATTGTTCAGGGTGAAAAACAACGGAGTGTGCCGCTTAGAAAATAAATCTCCCTTTGCACAACTAAACAAAAAATCCCTAAGTACAGTTTTAAGCAGATTACAGACCGGCACTTCTAAAACGTCTTGACACCTGTTTATTTCAGCTTTTGAAAGGAAACAGCAGGGTGTGACCAGTCTTACTTACACAGACCTCATTAATACCGCGTCAGTGTTGCCTCGGTTACCATAAGCTTTTGGGAAACCACATAACATAGCCACCATGTCAAAATGGTTTAAGAGGCTCCTGTTCTCAAAGCAGCTTTCCTGCAGATGCTGAGGTGAACACACCCAATTGTGTGTGTGCCTGGAATGCAATTTCTGTCCCTGCTCTAACCCCCGACACCTTCCTCACCCCCAACCCGTTCCTCATCACTGACCCTTTCCCTACCCGATTCCTTTTCCAATCTCAACCCCTTTCTGACCCATTGTCCCTTTCCTCTCTGACCTTTTTCGAAAGGATATACTTAATTTAGAGGCAATGAAGGTTCACTAAATAGGTCCCTGGGGGTGAGGGCGGTTGACTTATTATCAGAGACTGACTAAATTGGGCCTACATTCTTTGGAGTATAGAAGAATGAGAGGCGATCTCATTGGCCAGAATATTATCTTTGCGTGACAGTGCTCAGCAGGCCCGATAATTCATGAAATGGGGTGTGATGACGTTGGGAGGGCTTCCCGAGGTCCTCGTGCTACCTCGTGATATTTTGATTGGTGGCACTGGCAGAAATCGGATGTGCGTCTGCTGATAATTAAAGGGCCAATTAAGGCCATTATATCCCTAGTTGACTGTGATTTTGGATGGCCCACGCGCTTTTATGCTTGTTGCACGGCTAATTGGCCAGGCAGCCTTCACGTTTTTCATTCGTTCTTCATCCAGGGCGGGATAAAAGGCCCAGAAGGTGTTGGAAAGGTGAGGAGTTAAGAGTTTAGCTATGAGTTATTTGTTGGTGGACTGGAGTTTGTATCTGGTATTTTTCGGCTGATTTAAATAGGTCTAGGGGTGTTTTATGTTTTTGGTTATCAGGTTCGCTTAGTCCGGTGAACCTAGCTGCGCCCTTGATATTAACACATTAGTTGGTGCTTGAAACAATATAGACAGAGATACCGATTAACTGAACAAACACTGGTGGTTTATTGGAACTAAGAACAGAGCACTAACACCATATGTGCTTCTTCAATCACACCCAGCTCTAGACTTCCTGTTAGAGGAAGTCTTCCAAGAAGCCCGCGCTGTATAGCCGTTGGTCAATACAGTCACATAGTCAACTAACTACATTCTCTTAAAGGTACATAACACTCCACTTTACCACATCCCTCCCTTTTACTTTAAAGTATAATTGACAAGTATCAGAACATCCCAATTATTTACAAGTGAAGTCTCTCAGGAGGCTTCCTCGGGTGTGTCAAGTGTCGTAGCTCAACGGCCTCGGCTAGTATTTCCGAGAACCCCTTCTCAGGGGTCAACTGTCCACCAGGCTCTTCAGTGGAAGTAGGCAAGTTTGTGTCTTCGAGCCTCTCGGGTTCAACAGGCCCCACTGGTACTTCCAAATTGTGTGACAGTTCTTCTGCCTGCGGTGCAAATTCAGATGCAAATGATGACAGCATTCCTTCTTGTGGGACTGTCACTCTTCTCCGGAGAAGATCTACGTATTGCCTAATTATTCGACCATTTACCAATGCATTATAGGAGAGAGGTCCTGTCACAGCACTCACTTTGCCTAATAGCTAATTGGGCCCATCTTTGCGAGAACTGTGTCTCCTCCCGTGAAATTTCTTTCATGATTATGGCCATCATGTCTAGCCTTCTGGGCCTCTTGGCTTCTCTCCATCCTCTCCACTGTTCGGCCTGATAAGAGTTAGACGGGTGCGGAGACATTACTTCATTAGTAATTCAGCGAGGTCAATAATGGTGGTCATGTGTGGCGTCATCCAGTATGTGAACAGGAACCATGACAATTTAGTGCTGATGGATTTCCCATTCAGCTTTTTCATCCTGGAGTTAAGAGTTTGGACCGCCCTCTCAGCCAAACCATTACAGGCGGGGTGGTAAGGTGTGGTTTTGATATGAGTTATTCCGTTGAGGTAAATGCAATCCTCTTGTCTGACATGAGCACCTCTGGTAACCCATGCACTGCAAAACTCTGTCACAAACGGTTTATAGTGGCAGCAGACGTGGGTGACCGGACTTTGTAGACATCATCTACTTGGAGTGGACGTGTAGTGGTAAAAGGAACATTGTGCCCGAGAAGGGACCCACGTAGTAACATGAAGGCACACCCATGGCCGTCTCAGCCATTCCCAGGGGTGCAATGGAGCTAAGGGGGGTTAGCTTTTGTACCTGCTGGCATTGAAGACAACTTTTGCTGCATCCATCCTTGGCCACCACAAGTAGCTGCATGCGAGCATCTTCATCCTACTAATGCCAGGGCGAGCTCTATGTAACTCGGCCAGTAATGGCCTTCGCCCTCTCGGGGGCATGATAACCCTTGCTCCCCAGAGCAATACGCAGTCCTGACAGGTGAGCTCATATTTACGATTGAAATAAGGCTTCACGTCATCAGACTTTGGCTCACCCGACTATCCATTCAAGACCTGCCCCTGGACGTGAGGTATAAATTTGTCCACTCACGGATTTGTTTGGCCTGGACAGGCGAGGAATCCAAAAAATTTAGTACTAAGCCAAGTTCCTCTGTAATTCGAACCTTCACGCTGTTATCTGGCAGGGGGAGACGGCTCAGCACGTCAACATGTGCGATTTGGCTTCCCGATTGGTGAATAAAAGTGTATTTATAAGCAGCCAATATCTGTACACACCTCTGGATGCGAGCAGATGCGATGGGGTATCACGTTATCCTCTCCAAACAATCCCAGCAGAGGCTTGTGGTTGGGTATAATGTGAAAATGGCAACCGTGGAGATATTAATGGAATTTCCAAACACCAAACACAACAGACAAATCCTCCTTCTCAATTTAAGAACTGAGTGTGCGAGATGTATAATCAATGGGTCATTCGGAGCCATCCGATGTGAAAGCACAGCCCCTACTCCATAAGGGGATGTGTCGCAAGTTAAAATCAATTCTTTCGTTGGGTCAAAGTGAACCAGTAGGGCTGATGATCTTAACAATTGCTTTACCTTCAGAAATGCAGTGCAGAGCTTGCCAAATCCATTTATGGTTTTTCTTAAGCAATGCGTATAACTGAGACAGTGTGGTTGGTAGATTTGACAAAAATTGCCCATAGACGTTTATCATATCTAAGAAGGCCTTTAGTTCTGTAGTGTTTCTTGGTGCAGGTGCCTCACGAATAGACTTGAGATTTTCTTCTATGGGATGCAGGCCCTGCGCGTCGACTTTATGGCCCAGGTAAACTACATCTTTGGCTTGGAAAACACCTTTTTCTTGCTTCAAGCGCATCCCCGCTTGTGAGAAGCATTTCAGCACTTCCTCCAAATTAGCTCAGTGTGCTTTGTCAGTTCATCCAGTGACTAAGACATCATCCAGATAAACACAACATGGGGCAGTCCCTGAAGCAGATTTTCCATCGTACGCTGGAAAATAGCACATGCCGATGAGACCCCAAAGGGTAGTCGAGTATATTGATACAATCCTCAATGTGTATTGATGGTCACGTATTCCTTAGAGCCTTCTTCCAACTCTACCTTCTGGTAGGCATGGCTTATGTCGGGTTTTGAATATGTGATGCTTCCTGCCAATTTTTAATATAATTCGTCAATCTTCGGTATCGGGTGTCTATCAAGTTTGGCCACTCTGTTTACAGTTAACTTATAGTCACCGCATAAGCGAACACTTTGGTCTGGCTTCAGTACGGGTACTGTGGGTGCTGCCCACTCGGAAATCGGTTGTAAGATACTCAACTTTTCCAGCCTGTTCATTTGGATCTTGATCCTGTCCTGTAGGGCACAAGGGACTGGTCTGGCTCTGATAAATCTAGGGGTTGCATTTGGGTCTGTGTGGATTTTGGCTTGTAACCCACAAATCCTTCCCAGCTTGTCAACCTGAAAATGGAAGCATACTTTTGTAACAATTCCTGTAACTTTCTCGTTCTGATTTGAAAAATCTCGGCGCAATGCAATTTAATCTTTTTGAGCTAGTTGCTACCAATTAAGCTGGGACCTGCCCAGCTACTACTATAAGGGGTAAATTTGTAGACTGATCCCCATACTGCACCAGGACTTGACATATTCCTTTCACTCTTATCTCTTTGCCTGTATATGTTTTTAATTTAATGTAAGATTGTTCCAAACTCAAAGGATGGACTCCTTTGTTCAAGCGTCTGAACGTATGTTCTCCTGACAGACAATGATGCTCCAGTATCAACCTCCATCTTGATGGATTGTTCATTGACTCTAATGACTACCTGGATTGGCTCAATTATACTCACTTTCAGGTTGTGTAATGAATAGATGTCAGATTTTGCTTCCTCTGGTTCTTCAACGAGACAGATTTCGCGACTTCTATCTTTGTTTTTAAAATGCTGTCCCAACCTATCTTGACAGTACCACATTATGTGACTACTACAGTGGCAGAAAAAGCATTTGATATTTCTGAACTGACCTGGATGCATTTCTCTCATTAATGTCATGGGTTTTCACTGTCGTATTATTGCTCTTCATAGTGGGCGTTCCTCACCTTTCTGCAGAGTCCAACGTTTTTGGGCCTTTTGTTACTGGCCCTTCCCACCCTGCAAGATGGACAGCGTCATTTTGTGTATCCTTTATTGCCTCCGAGTCTCTAACAGTGCTCTCCATGGCTGTTGCCATTTCTATTGCCTTACTGAAGTCTATATTAGTTTCAGATAGCAATCATTTTTGAATGGCATCATCCGCAGTTTCGCACATCAATCGGTCTTTCAACATGACATTAATTGAAGTTCCAAACTCACAGTATTCCGTTAATCCCTTTAAAGCAGCTACATAGCCAGCATTTGTCTCTACTGGAAGCCTGTTCCTCGAACTGAATTTAAAACATTGCATAGTGACTGAGGGCTTTGGCTTCAGGTGGTTTTTTACAATGTTTACTAACTCGTCAAAAGTCTTCAGATCGGGGGTGTTAGGTGATGTGAAGTTGCGGATCAGCCCTTACCTTTTGCTCCTGCATGTGGACAAAAGAATCACCCTCTTCTTGTCCTCCCCCGTTAAGCGTTCGACGTAATAAGATCAGTCATAGGAAACGGGGCCGAATGTTTCAGGATGCCCAAACTGTGGCATACTCGATGACTAAGGAGACTGTGCTTTCAAACAGCTTTCAAGGTAGTGGCAAAGTAAGGTAGCTGGTTTACTGTGGCTTTTTTGATTGCCGTCAATTGATCTGGTTTATCCTCATCGCCAGCTTTTTGTTTTTGGCTATCAGGTTCACTTAGTCCGGTGAACCTAGCTGTGCCCTTGATATTAACACATTGGTGCTTGAAACAATATAGCTAGAGACACCGATTAACTGAACAAACACTGGTGATTTATTGGAACTGAGAACAGAGCACTAACACCATGTGTGCTTCTTCAATCACCCCCAGCTCTAGACTTGCTGTTACCCAAGATTGATCAATACAGTCATGTGGTCAACTAGCTACATAGTACTCCACTTAGCCACAGAGTGCTAAATATTTGCGGAGGATTTCTGCAGAAAGGCCCCTTCAGTTCAGAAACCTGTGCAACCATCAGAACAAACATGGTGATTGTGTAATCACTGGAGGGACCTCCACCTCCTCAGAGGAGGAGAGGACCAGAAGGGAGAGGATGCCAGTTGCCTGCAGGCACTGTACCAGAGTCTGCCCTCAGGACTGAGAGGCACAGCCAGAAGGGGTGGATGCAAGGGAAAAGCGTCAAGAGGAGAGGCCAATACCCAACAGGTAGAGTGTACAGATGGACCTGACGAAGGTTCAGTGCCGAAGAAGGCTCTGCCTCTCCAGGGAAACTGTCACCTCTATCTGCAACATGATCAGCCCCAAATAGCTTCAAGCTGTATATGTGACCACCCTCTGCCAATGGCTCTGAAGATGATAGTGGCCCTGAACGTTTATGCCTCAGGGTAGTTCCAGGGTTCAGTGGGAGGTCTCTGCGGAGTCTCACAATCCGCTGCCCACAGCTGTATCAAGTTGGTCACAGATGCACTGTTCTGAAGGGTCAACACCTTCATCCAATTCAGGTCAGATAAGGCCTGCCAGGCAGAGTGAGCAGAGGATTCGCTGCAATTGCAGGATTTCCGAGAATTCAGGACTGTACACAGGTGCCATCAAAGCACCAAGTGGGGGAGCTGGATGCCTTTGTCAACAGAAAGGGCTTCCACTCTCTAAATGTCCAGATTGTGTGTGTCCACAAGAGTGAGATACTGAAGGTTTCTGCCAGGTATCCAAGAAGCTGCCATGATACCTACGTCCTGCGTTACTCCCAGGTGCCAAGGCTGTTCATTGCTTCGGCATATTTGGATGGCTGGCTACAGGGGGACAAAGGCTATCACTGAAAAGGTGGCTGATGACGCTGCTAAGAGACCCAAGGACTGCAGCCAAAAAGAGCTACAACTGCAGTCATGCCTCCACAAGGGCAATAATTGAGAGGGTAGTAGGCCTGCTCAAATGAGGTTTCGCTGCCTGGACCAGTCAGGGGGATCACTGCAATACCCTCCAGAACACATCTCCCTTATTGTGGTAATCTGCTGTGCCCTGCACAATCTGGCTTTCTCAAGCCTCCCCTTGGAGGATGAAGACAATGATGCTGTTACAGAGGCCATGGATTATGATTCCAGTGCTGTGTCTGAGGAGGAACCTGATCAGCCCCTGGGTGAGGAGCAAGATCCCAAACTGAGGATGCTTTTGGGAGGCAGGGGGAGCAGGGAGGCCTTGATTCAGAGGACTTTCAGTTAGGACTCCAAAGCCAGGAGTCAAAATGATGGTAAGGAGACTGCCACCTTATTGATCTGCGTTGAGGTCTTCCTGTCACTCTCTACTCATGTCCCTACCTCTGAAATAAACTTTGCAGCCCAGTCTATGTGCGACACACAACTAACTCCCAGGCCTCCTCCCTAACATTTTCATGAAGTGCCTAAGGCCACTGGAGATGATCTCACATTTTAATAGTGCAGTGTGAGATTACACACGTCAATGAAAAATAATTCACCCGTGAGACCCCTTATGTGATCATAGTGACTTAAGTTTATGCTTACAAGTGTTATCTATTGCTGATTCTCCCTCGCTGGCAGCTGCATTGGAGGCCGGCTGCTAACTCAGTCGCCCCGTCAGCTTTGATGACTTTGGCGGCCGTCCTCTGGTGGCTGGAGCCTGTGTCAGCTCTGACTGGGCAGAGAGTCCAGCATCATGGCTGCACACCCCTCAGTCATTGTGGTGTTCTCAGATGCAATGGTGACGGGCAGAGGGATGGAGGTGCTGATGCCAACATCAGGAGCATCCTTAGAGAAGCCCCCAAATGCATGGAGCTGCAGCGGCTGTCTGCCAATATGAGGTTTGTTTGTACGCCCCTGCTCACTAGAGATGGGCAGGCAGCTAGTAGAGTCACTAGGTGCTTCATCCATCTCTCACGAATGCTGAGGTCACTGCCAGTGTGTAGCCTTGCAGGCCTGAACACAACCCCAGAAACCCTTGACTCAATTCCTGGAGTTGCCTTTCAATGAGAGTCACCAATTTCTTTATGGAGGAAGTTGTGCGT
The DNA here is from genome assembly GCF_017639515.1 of Carcharodon carcharias. NCBI lineage: Eukaryota > Metazoa > Chordata > Chondrichthyes > Lamniformes > Lamnidae > Carcharodon > Carcharodon carcharias. Next base: position 6,092,269 of record NC_054497.1, on the reverse strand, counting down.
CCAGAGCTCTGGACGAATGCAGCGGTCATGCTCCGCATGGACTCCTCCAATATAAGACCATGGCACGCAGACCCTCAGGGGTCTCTGTCAAAGCCTCATGCGCGTCCCGCTGGACATCCAGCATTTGCTACTTAATAGACGACTCCAGTGGCTCATTATCTGCCTCGGGCTCAGCATCGTCCGGGTCTCCAGCAATCCTCCAACTGCTGGTACATTGGGGACTCTCTGCCTTTGTCAGCTCCTCAGGCATGTGTGATGTGCCTTCTCTAGTGTGTACTGCCATCTGCTCCAAAATGCATACGGCCCTATGATGTGCCTGTATCTGTGCTGGTGCATGGTACAGAGGGAGGGCGTGATGCAGGTGTATTTTGCTGCAGGACATCCTCCGATGTCAAGGGAAGGTCCTCTGGGTCCTTCTGCGGTCCAGAGGATGTTCCATCTGAGGGAGGGGAAGCATATGTAAGTCTCGATCAGCTTTAACAACTCAGATGCTTGCATTCTGGTTGCTTCTCATCATGGATATCTGGATGGACAGACTTCTGAACAGATGATCAACGAGGATTAGTGGATTTCACCTGTTAGTCTTACAACCGTTGTTCAACATCCCTCATACCCAACCTCTTCTTTGTCCACTGGACTCCTTTTACTGGCCTGAAGTGGTCATTCCAAATGGTCGAACTGGCCATTATGACAGCTTCTCTTTCCATTTGATATTCTGCTTGTTTCCATGGTGCTGAGTTTTCACCCAGTGTTACGAACATACGAAGCATAAGAAATAGGAGCTGAAGAAGGCCATTTAGCCCCTCAAGCCTGCTCCATCATTCAATGAGATCATGGCTGATCTGTTTGTGTTCCAAATTTCACATACCCATCTACTCCCGATAACTTTTGATTCCCTTGCCTTACAAGAATCTGTCTACCTCTGCCTTAAAAAATATTCAATGACCCCGCCTCCACCACCTTTGGAGGAAGAGAGTTCCAAAGTCGCACAACCCTCTGAGAGAGAAAATGCCTCCTCATCTCTGTCCTAAAAGGGCAACACCTAATTTTAAAACAGTGCCCTCTAGTTCTGGACGCACCCACGAGAGGAAACATCCTTTCCACGTCCAACTTGTCAATATCATTCAGAACCTTATATACTTCATTCAAATCATCCCTCACTCTTCTAAACTCCAGTGGAAACAAGCCCAGTCTGTCTAACCTTCCCTCATAAAACAACCCGCTCATTGCAGGTATCAATCTAGCAAACCTCCTCTGAACTGCCTCCAATGTAGTTACATCCTTCCTTAAATAAGGAGACCACAACTGCGCACAATATTCTAGATGTGTTCTCACCAATGCCCTGTATAACTGAAACATAACATCATTACTTTTATGTTCAATTCCTCTTGTAATAAAGGGTAGCATTCCATTAGCTTTCTTATTTACTTGCTGTACCTGCGTACTAACTTTTTGTGACTCATGCACTAGAATGCTTAGATCCCTTTGCACCCCATTTTCGCAGATAAAATCACAAAGGAAGTAAAACATCCAGAATGATCAAAAACAATAGGACCCTTGTCTTTCTTCCTACTAATTTACCAACAAATGCACAAGAAGGTTAAAGTTCATACACATACACTGAGCGAATGACTATTAGGGTCACAGACGTTGACTATTGCTCATTTTTTTAAACTAATCAAAAATGAAATTTGCCACATTTGGGATCTCAGTTAACCACATGTCCACTATAGTGACAATCGTGTTGGCCATTCTCCGATAAAGCATAACCAGATTCAGGGAAGCATTCCATCTGCTCTGCCTCAACAATGCACCTCAAACTCAATCTCAGAAGACCAGCTCTTTCTCTTTGCCTTTTCCAACACCAGCCATCCTTCTAGAGAAAGCTGACTGACAACTAGGATCCCTTTGTACCGTGAATCCATATGAAGGGCTGAATTAAAACAATCTCTGACTGTTGGAGCATTTAGACAGGGTAAACTTTAATCCCATTATCAGAGATTTATACAGCTCAAAAGGAGGCCATTTGCCCATCGTGCTTCTTTTAAACCGTTATCCCACTTCCAGAGGAGGACTTGTGATGAAGTGTCCCTACATTGAGCCTGAGGCTCTGGGTTCAAATCCCACTCCAAGACTTGACGGCTAAGGAAGATGCATTCTTAACATGGCCAAACAGGTTGAGTGTCAACTTGTAAATCCTTCTAACATTTACTAATAGTAGGCAGTAAGAGCGGGAGAGATTCCTGGTCAGCCATATGATGGAAAGAATGCTGGAATCTCTATCATCACTATGCATAGCTCCTGGCTGCAACATACTTGTAAAAGTGTATGTTGCCACAGGAATTCAGACTCCGGTGGGGGTGGGGGGGGAGCAGGAACGGCACAGTTGGCTGAATTAAAAGTAAAAACAGAAAGTTTTGGAGAAATTCAGCAGGTCTGGCAGCATCTGTGGAGAGAGAAACCAATTAATGTTTCAAGTCCAATATGATTCTTCTTCGGGATTGAAGCGAGGTAGAGATGTGATGGGTTTTAGGCTGTTGAAAAGGGCAGAAAGGCAGGTGGAGCACGAGAGGTCAGGGATAGGTGGGGGAGATTAAATGACAAAGATCTCAAGGAACCAACGCAAAGGGGGTGGTAATGATAGTATTAAAGAAAAAAGGATTTGTCTGGAGTAGGTGTGAGTAGCAGAATAAAGGTCAGCGCTGTCTAAAAGCATAATAGCAGAATGTGTTAATGACAGAAAAAAGGTCAGTGCTATCTAAAAGCAAAATAGCAGAATGTGTTAATGGCAGAATAAAGGTCAGAGCTGTTGAAAGCAAAAACATGAGAACAAGCTACAGACTGGCATTAGGAGAAAAAAGTCAAAATGGAGTACAGAGTTCATGGTCTGAAGTTGTTGAACTCAATGTGAGTTCAGAAGGCTTTAAAGTGAGGTGAAGATGAGGTGCTGTTGCTCCAGCTCACGTTGGGCTTCACTGGAACATTGTAGCAGGCTGAGGACAGAACTGTGAGCATGATGATGAATTGAAATGGCGAGCGGCTGGCTAGGTCATGGTCATGCTTGTGGACTGAGTGCAGTTGTTCCGCAAAGCAGTCACTGAGTCTGCGTTTGGTCTCCCCAGTGTAGAGGAGACTGCGTTGTTGCAGCAAATACTGTAGATTAAATGGAAAGTTGGCTGGATGCCTGGTATGGATCAGATTGGTGCTAACAGCACAAGGTTTGATCCCTGTTCTGGTTGGGCTGGATTCGGGACTTGATCATCACCTAACCACGGTGGAGGTTTGTGTTGCTATGGGATGGACCTTCAGGCAGAGGACTCAAGGGAAGAAAATCCCACTTTCCTGATCTTTCCCCATAGCTCTGCAAATGTTCATTTTCAAGTATTTATCCAATTCCCTTTTTAAAGTTGCTATTGAATCCACCGCCTTCTACGGCAGCGTGTCCCATGTTAAGTTAAATTTGGAATTTAAACACAATAAATCTAGAATATAAAGCTAGTCTGATGACCATGACAACTATTTGCCGTAAAAACGCATCTGGTTCACTAATGCCCTGTTGTGAAGGAAAGCTGTAGAAGATGGGAATGCCCAAAGCTAGAACAGATCTCACAACTCATCTCACCACTCCCAAATACTCCTCAATCATCTATTCTTTCAAAGAACTATCGCATTTTCTCTTAAATTTCCTACATTATCTGTCTCACTGTCTCCTGGATAGGTTATTCTATACCTATATAGCTCAAAGTCATTTGATTAAAATGTCTATGCACACATCCTTGCAGCTCGAACTCATATCCTCTGGTTCTAAATCCTTATGCCAGTACCAACATCATTGTTCAGTTTCAATTTTTTATTCCTTTCTTTAAAATCGGAACACTCTCTTCAAGTTCTCCTCCAAGTCACCCATCATCCTGACTTAGGACTATATCAGCATTCCTTCACTGTCTCTATGGCAAAACCCTGGAACTCCCTCCCTAACAGCGCTTTGTGTATATCTACACCACATGAACTGCAGTTCAAGAAGGTGGCTCATCAACACTTTTTCAAGGGCTTTTGGGGATGGGCGATAAATGCTGACCTTGCCATCAACACCCAGATCTTGTGAGTGAATAACATTAAAAAAATCAGTGAGTAATCTCTCCCCTAAGGCGTCTCTTTTCCAGAGTAAACAAGCCCAGGTTCTTCAACCTCTGCTGTATAGTGTTCACTTGTTCCATGTTTGATTATGTGGCTGTAGTTTTCCAGCCCCTCATGCCAATGGGATCTTCTGGTCCCACCGATGTGAAAGGAGATTTCAATGGCTCGCCAGCGCCTGTGCGGGGAAAGCCGCCACGGGGTGCTGGAAATTTCCAGCCTGTGAGTCTGGTAACCGATCTATGCTTACTATGCTTGATTAGTTAAGCCTTGGTGTGGATCACCATGCTCCCATCTCTCAAATTTGACTGCCCTTTACTGCACTGTTTCCAATGCCTGGATGTATCTTTCTGCAGTGCAGCAAAGAGAACGGTACCAGGTACCCCAGGTGTGGCCATACCTGGGCTTGTACAGATTCATTATCACCAGCTAAGATTTACAATCTACTCCAGCATCTAAGCTTTCCCAGGATTATTATCCCCTGCACTGTTGGTTGCAGGGAACTAAAAAGAAAATGGAAATATTTGTATTTATATAACAGCTTTTATGAGCTCGGAACATTCCAACTCTCTTTACAACCAATGAAATAGTTTTGAAATGTAGTCACCATACTAATGTAGGACAAACGGAAGCCAATTTGCACACAGCAGGCTCCCATAGACAGCAATTTGATAATGGTCAGATAAACTGCTCCCTTGTAATTTTGGTTAAGGAATAATTATTGGTCAGGATGCCAGGGAGAACTCCCCTGCTCTTAAAAATAGTGCTATGGGATCTTTTACTTCTGTCTGAGAGGGCAGACAAGTCTTCCAATAAACAACACCTCTGACAGTGCAGCACTCCGTCAGTACTGCACTGGGAGTCCCAGCCTGGCTCAAGTCTGTGGAGTGAGACTTAAGCCCAAGACCTTCTGAAGTAGAGGTGAGAGTGTTACCCACTCACCCAAGGCAACCAGCCACCAATACTCCTTAATTCTTCCTCTTTTTTGTATCATACAGCCTAGCACCATTTCGTTTGTGTTCTCACTATTTACTCTCCTTCATAATGTCTTGCATTTAACCATATGGAATTCCATTTGTTGCTCATTAATTCAATGCCTCTCAATCCTGATGTTTTCCTATTGGCCTCTTCATTTATTGAGACCCCTTCCCATTTTGAACTGATATGCATTAAGCTGCAACTGCTTTATCTCCAATATCAACGTCATTGCAATGGAATATAAAAGCAGGGAAGTCTTGTTACACTGTGCCAGGTGTTGGTGAGACCACACATGGAGCGCTGTGCACAGTTTTGGTCTCCTTACTTAAGGAGGGATATACTTGCATTGGAAGCAGTTCAGAGAATGTTCACTAGAGTGATTCCTGTGATGAAGGAGTTTTATCATGAGGAAGGGTTGAGCAGATTGGGCATATAATCATTGGAATTCACGACAATCAGAGGTGATCTTATTGAAACGTTTAAGTTTCTGAGGGAGCTTCACAGAGTGGATGCTGAGAGAATGTTTCCCCTCATGAAGGAATCTAGAACTAGGGGACAGGGTTTCAAAATAAGGGGTGCTCAGTTTAAGATGGAGATGAGTAGGAACTCCATTTCTCAGAGGATCATTAGTCTTTTTGAATTCTTATTTTTTATTCATTCATGGGATGTGGGCATTGCTCTCTAGGCCAACATTTATTGCCCACCCCTAATTGCCCTTGAGAAGGTGGTGATGAGCTGCCTTCTTGAACTGCTGCAGACTATGTGGTGTAGGTACACCCACACTGCTGTTAGGGAGGGAGTTCCTTGATTTTGACCTAGCGAGCTGTGGAGGCTGGGTCATTGATTACATTGAAGACTGAGTGAGACAGATTATTGATTGACAAGGGAGTCAAGGGCTATGGGGAACATGCAGGAAAATGGAGTTGAGGGCACGATCAAATCGACTATGAACTTATTGAATGGTGGAGCAGTCCATTTCAGAAGCCTTCCTCCTATTTCATGCTTTCATCAACTTCTCGAACAAACCCAGGAGTGACAGAATCACTCAGCACAAAATAAGGCCACTCGGTCCATCGTGCTATGCCGGCTCTCTGAATGAACTGTACAATTCATACCACTCCCCTCCTACTACCCCCATAGTGCCCTTTCAGTCAGCAGGTTCCAGATCCAAACAACTCACTGGTAAAAAATAATCCTATCTTTCCCTCTGCCGATCATTCCCAGCGAACTGTCAAGTCACAGTGCCATCTTACTGTAATATCCTATATTTGTGACATAGCTATCCGCCTTGAGTGTGTGGCACCCCCAATCTGCCCCCTCCCAGCTAGGAAATGAAGAAGATTCACCTCTGATGCGTGATCCATGATCCTATGTGGGGGAGCATTGGAATTCACTTGACATGATGTCCATAACAGTCCCGTCAGCTTCAACACTCGACTGCAATTATTCTTTCAAATATTTGACATTTGGTTTGGATGATTCAGCCTCAGCTGTCCAGGGCTTGATTTGACCTAAGTTAACTCTTCATTTCCATGACTGCTAGATCTTAGGGCTGAGGGATAAGGGGGCCCCAAGCATCTCTCTGTAGAGGGGAGTTCTAACTCCCTGTCAGTAGGGAGCACTCTACTTCCCTGACTGCAATAGGAGTTCTACCTCCCCAACTGTAGGGAAAAACTCGACCTCCCTCACTGTTGGGGGGGACTCTACCTCGCTGACAGTAGGGGGAGTTCTGCCTCCCCAACCCTTGGGTAGTTGTAACTCCCGACTGCAAGAAGAAACTCTACCTCCCTGACTGTAGAGGGACTCTACCTCGCGGACAGTTGCAGGGAGTCTATCACCCTGACAATAGGAGGGAGCTTTACCACCCTGACAGTAGAGAGGATCTCTACCTCCCTGTCTGAAGGGGGCAACTCTACCTCTTGGTCTCTACCTCTGTGACTGTAGGGAGAACTCCATCACCCTTACTCTAAGGGGAGTGCTACCTCCCTGACACTAGGAGGGAGCTCTAACTTCCTGACTATAGGGGGAGTGAAAACTCCTGGCCTCTGCTCAGCACCATGGCTGAGATAGGGAACTTGTTATGTGAGAACCAACAAATGTCAATACCTCGAACCAACCAATACCTGGCAATATTAACCAACTTAAAGCCCTAGCAAAGCAATAAAATAAGTCTTTAACCATCTGTCTGGTTTATAAGTGAACCGTCTCATTACCTGAGTTTGTCTGAAAATTTTTAAACTAGGCTCCTGGGCTTTAAAATTCGTGTTTGTGCTAGTTTAATGTGGCTGGTAACCATTAATGGATAAACAGCCGGATTATAGACAAGGATCTAATACAAATACATTAATCTTCAAAATCTGACGTTTTATATGAAGGACTATTAAGGCCATTAAAGTATTAATTGACTTAAATTTTTTGCTGCCCGTCCAACCTTACAGTTGGCGGGCAGGTGAAAAGGCCAAGCAGCCTTTGCACTTTTTTGGAAACCTCATCCACGGGCGGGATGAGGTTTCCAATAGCAAATAAAAATAAAATAAAAAATTTTACATCTCATTCATAATGTGTTGCCCCGCTCATGTGACAGAGTCACATAACGGGTCATGTTTTTTAACACTTAAAAATCCTTTATTTTTGTTTTTTGGAATTTTTCATCGCCCTGAGGCAGTTCTGTGCCTCAGGGAGCTTTTCCAGTGCGCACTCGCGTGCATGCGTTAAGTTCCCTGCTCGTCTTCCTTCCCCTCCTCACACAGGCAGCGGTGAGCGTTGCAGCACACGTTTCACGCTGGGTGGGTCTCAATTGGCCCGCCAATGTGAAATCGTGTTCCGGCCCTGACCACAGGCAGTGGTCAACTTCCTGCCGAGCCTGCTGGACAAGGGCAAAATTCTGCCCAATGTCGCATGACCTTGGTTATTGCGGCTTTCGATTAATTTTGAATCAGAGCTAAGTAAATATTATACCTCTGGCCGTGATTCATCCTGTCTCCCTCAGTGACTCTGTCTTTATCCTCCTGTCTGGTTAGTGGCTCAGTGAACTGGATCACCGGCTGGTCAACCACTTGGAGGCTTCCCCCGGTTGTCCCTAACCCCCTCATACCTATGCTTCATCCCCTCACTCTACCCCATCAGTCCTGTCCCACAATGGAAGACCTTATGGAGGGAGTAGTCTTCTGCATGCAAGCACACCAGAGGGAATAGTTTCTCTGTATCTACCTAATGAAAACCTGTAATTATCTTAAACACCTCAATTAGATCACCTTTCTATAGACAAGGAATACAAACCTGGCCTGTTGGTATAATATTCCTGCATCTTCAATCACTCCCTAACTGAGCAATATTCAGGAAAGTACATCCAAAAGAACAAGAAAACCAACCAATTGCTGCTGGTTGTTCTGACCTTGACAACCTGAACAGGTTTTTACAAGCAGCTGCCAATGTACAGAAGGGTCCCCAAGCAATTAGCCTCTAAGTGACCTCAGCATGTGTCTGTTCACTTCCTCTCTGCAACGAGTGTCTGATGAGTGGTGTTATAGGGACAGGCTTCATTTCAGTGGTTGGTCATTGCAACCATATTCAGACCGCTTTTTCCCTGCCTCCCACCCAGGTCATCACTGACTGTGAGAAATGGCACAGCAGGTCAGCTAATTAAAACTGTACCTGGATACATCACAAGTGAGATGAAGTTCTTGGTGCCTGTGATTGGACGTATTCAATAGAGTTTGCAAGTGGGGTCGTGCAAAATACACGCCTTAAGGATATCTCTCGAAATGCAGTTAAGCTGGCTTTGCTTCCCTTCACTCTATGCACAATTTGTTTTAGAATCCCCAGAAAGATTAAAATCAGCTGGAGTTCCAGGCTCCCCTTGTTATCTAGTGATTCTGCTGCCAAAGAATGTGAATGGTAGGACAGACAGGGTCAGATTTGCCTATTATGTACACTACCTCACCTCACTCCAGCCTTCGTCTCCATGACCCAAACTCGCAACTGAACATGTGGTCAATAAAAAACAGTGAGAGGAACAAAGCTGGGACGAAATGGGGCATTAACACCAGAATGGACCAATTGGGCCAAATGGCCTGTTTCAGTGCTGTAAAGTGCTACATAGTTCTATGCAACGCCTAGTTGAAAGCAAAGGTTGAAAGCAAAGCACGCCCCCATCCACCAACCACCACCACCCTGCCCCCACACTGGGCGTGTTAGGTTTGAGGTCCTGTCCTGACTGCCTGCTAGCCTTCCCATCAACAAAAACATTTCATTTTGGCTCAAACGCGACCTTCATTCAAACTTTGAAAAAGACAAACATGATAAGAAGCAAAGTTGAATCAGTGGAAAAAAACTGTGAGATCCAACAACCTTCATCCTTTATCACAGATAGAATGCCCACCTCCTCACCATAACCCTTAGGGCCATCTCTCTCCAGGCAAACTGTCTAACTGAAGTAGACCTTCATCTTCACTGTCTCCATTGTAAGCTGGCGAACTGCCCACATTTTTTTAGAAGCAAAGATGCCCTGCCATTTTAAAACCAAAGGAGGATCGCCTGACATTTTAAAATCAATGGAATGAAAATCGGACAGGTTCCAAAATTGCAGGTTATTCACTTTGTCAGATCATTAATAATTATTATTACTTATTATTGACCTCATTGTCTCCCAAACCCATTCATTTTGTTGAATTCAATGGCCTTCCCCAGGAAATTATTTCACAGTTCGGTTGCTCTTTGGTTGAAAATGTTTTATGAGCCTATTGATGTAAGCTGACGTTCGTAATAAACAGATTTTTTTTTGTGATAGTTTTCTGAATGGTAACATAGGCTCATGAGGAGCCATAATATCCTTTGAACAATTCTGTGACTATAACTATGCAGGATACATCCCAAGGAATCTAACCAATGCCCCATTAGCAGTAAGAGTGGTTATGTGCATCAGCCCTCTGCTTATGCAGCCTCATACAGTATTTGGGGGTTTTTTATTGTACATAACTGATGTGTTTATAATTCCATTATACTATTAGGTTTTATTCATGATCTTTCTTCATATTGTGACATTGTCTATTTAGTACAGATTCTATGATCCTGTTTTATCCTTACTACCCCTTCCAACTTTCTCACTTTAACACAATGCTCCATGTATTTGAAGTTACCACAAATTCTCGATTTTTATCCATTACCTCAGAGCTAATTATTCAACAATCAACAACAACTTGCATTTATATAACTTGTCATGACCACCAAACATCTTAAAGTGTTTTGCAGCCTGTGAAATACTTTTGAAGTCTAGTCACTGTTGTAGGAAACACAGCAGGCAATTTGGCAACAGAAACTCCTACAAACATCAATATGATAATCACCAGATAATCTGTTTTATGGATGTTGATTATGGGATAAGTATTGGTCAGGACATTAGGTACAACTCCCCTGCTCTTCAAAATAGTGCCATGGGCTGTAGCGGTTCAAGGAGGCAGCAGACCATCACCTTCTCAAGGCCAATTGAGGATGGGCAATAAATGCTGGCCTAGCCAGTGACATCCACATCCCATGAACAAATCAAAAAAGTAAACTATCCTTTCTGTCCACCCGAGCAGGCAGATGGAGCCCAGTGTAACATTTCATCTGTAGGACAGCACCTCCAACAGAGCTATGTTTCCTCAGTTGTGTACTAGACCATTAGCCTTAATTTTTATGCTCAAGCCATGGAATGGGACTTGAATCCAGAACTTTGTGATTTTGAAGCAAACATGCTGCTAACAGCTCGCTGTCACTTTTAACGGCGCAAATGGTCCTAAGGTGCTTTGGGGGAATTATTGGAAAAAATTTGACACTGAATTAAAGAAGGAGACATTAGGACAGATGACCAGAATACTTGATCATAAGGGAGGTATTAAGAAGTGTCTTAATGACAAGAGAGAATGGGAAAAGAATATGTTTAGGGAGGGAATTTGAGAGCTTAGAGGCTAGACTGTAGAAATTTAGAGATTTTTCTATAAGAGCCTTGTCCAAATCTTTAGCTTAAAGACAACCAGGATCAACCCTTTAGATTATGCCACTCATAACTAAAGTAATCCCATTAAATGCTCTGTTTTTCAGTCACTTGGTAATACAGAACTTGAATATCGCTGAGAAGAGAGAAGTGTAGCTGAAGCTTTTCGTCTTGCACACATCAGGACAAATGCAATAATGTCAAATTTCAAACGGTCACAACAATTTATACTGCAGGAGAAAAGTTTGGTAGCGGTGCTGCAATGGAGAAAGCAATGGGATGCTATTGGCTCTCCAAGCTTGATCATATTCCTTTTGTTTGCAGAGAACGGATCCCTACGATTAATTGTATGTCACTTTTAGCAAGTGTAAATGAGCCACATTATGAGCTCAACTGATTATCTTAAATTGGTTATTAGCGTAGCATAGCAATTGAAATTTGGCATCTTGCATTTGTTCTGATGAGTGCAAGATAAAAAGCTTCAACAACATGTCCCTCTTTTCAGCAATACACTCTCTTGCCTGTTTTTCAGCTGACTATTGTTACAGTGCTGATAGGGTCATTTCATAACTCTCTCCCTTTGCAATGAAACATAGGTATCGGGGAATTTCTGATAAACCAGGTACATTCCATCAGCATTACAACAGCTATCATTCTGGTAATCTCATTGGGAAAAACCTCCAGCAGGTTAATTAAATATGACGTGCTTTTCCTGAATGCATCCCAACTATTCTTGAACAAGTTATGACTTCCCACCCACCACATCGCACAAAATCGTTTCACACTTTCCCTGCAACCAATGTTAAACTTAACTGGCCTGTAGTTTCCTGAACCAGTCTAAAACTCTGCTACCTGTATTCCAGCTTGCACCAGACCCTGTTTGCCCACCAGCCTGGTGCTCACTGTCCACATTGGATCTTTCTGGAAAGGCCACAGATTTAAAATTTTCATCCTTGTTTTCAAATCCCTCACCCCTTTCCCCTTTCTTTGTAATCTTCTCCAGCCCCTGCAACCCTCTGAGATCTCTGCGCTCCTCTAATTCTGGCCTCATGCGCATTCCTGACTTCCATCACTCCACCATCGGCGGCCTACCTTCAGCTGGCTAAGTCCTAAGCTCTGGAATTCCCTCTTCAAACCTCTCTGCCTCTCTCTCTCTCCTCCTTTACAACCATCCTTAAAACCTCTTTGAACAAGCTTTCGATTAACTGTCCTAATATCTCCATAGGGCTTGGTGTCATCACCAAGTTTCGATCTACAGCTCACGATTGCTTCATTCTAATCTTTCAGATAGTGAAAACTGAAGCCCCAGTATAGATCACTTGGGGGTGCCACAAGTCATAACCAGCAATTGGATTGGTGGTGTTGTGTTACCTTACACTTGGAGAGTGCATGTGCTGTGGCAGGATGCACTTTCACATTCATGTTGTAGTCTGGAGATATGGATAGTGATAGTAGAGGCTCCAATGTTCTTTCCATCACATGGCTGACCAGAAATCTCTCCTGCTCTTACCGCCTGCCATTGGTGTGCATTGGAAGGATTTGCAGGTTGACACTCAACCTGTTTTGCTGTGTTATGAAGGTGCGTACCTTCCATGGCCATCAAGTCCTGGAGTGGGACTCGAACCTGAAGCTTCTGTTCCCATTGGTGGGAGGATCGAGAACGAGGGGGCACAGATTTAAGGTAATTGGCAGAAGAAGCAATGGCAGCATGAGGAGAAACTTCTTCACACAGCCAGTGGTTAAGATCTGGAATGCCCCGCCTGAGAGTGCATTGGAGGCAGGTTCAATCAAGGTATTCATGAAGGAATTGGATTATTATCTGAAAAAAGAGTGTGCAGGTTTACAGAGTGAAGGCCAGTGAGTGGCACTGGGTAAATTGATCCTTTGCGGAGATGGTGCAGACATGACAGGCTGAATGGCCTCCTTTTGTGCTGTAACCATTCTGTGATTCATTCTGTGAACTGTTTCCTAACTGCACTCCAGAAAGATCTGTGCCTAATTTTTAGACTATTCCCTCTAGTCTGAAATATCCCAACCAGTAGGAATAGTTTTGCCCAATCTATCCCATCTGTTCCTCTTAATATCTTGAAAACTACGATCTAATCACTCATTAACCTTCAGAATTTCAGGGACTAGTTTACTTAATCTCTTCCTTGTATCTTAACCCTTGGAGATCAGGTGCCATTCTGATTAAATAATGGAGTCACTTGAAGCACATTTCAAAAACTGAATAAGTTCATCTGACTTTAGCGAGAGGAATCCTGAGTTTACCTCTCTCCCATCAGTGGTGAGATTCTCAGACCCGATATGACTGCTACATGGAAAGGAGAGTTTCATTGCGGAAACCCCCCCCCCCTCACCCACCACCAGCCCCAATGCTGACCTCTGTTGGCCACATTTTGCACTGCTACTTTTAAAGGGGCATATGCTCTTTCTCAGTTCCTTCCCTGAAGGCAATAGCACCTATGGGCTGGGTTAGGGCTCTGCTTGTCAAACCTCAGTGTCTCACCAAAAATGGATGTGCGCAGGGCTGGAAATGTCTGCAAGCTATTCGACTCTAGAGGACATTTTAGTTAAGTTCATTCACTAATTCCAAGCAGAAACTCTGCCTCCCAAGCCCCAAGGCACTGAAATATCTCAAAACACCCTTGAGGGAAAGGACAGATATCTGAATGCAGAGTGGGGAAATACTCTTGCAGCTTTCAAATCCTCATGGTTTGGTACCACACACCACACAGCCATGGCTTGGAGACCACATCTCACTCTGAGTCAGAAAGTAGTAGATTCAAGCTCTGCTCCAGGGACCTGAGCACAATATCTAGGCTGACTCTCCCAGTGCAGTGCTGAGGGAATGCTGCAGAGTAGGCGGTGCCATCTTTCAGATGAGGTGTTAAACTGAGAAACTGTCTGATCTCTCAGGTGATGGGAAAGATCCTGAGGCACTTTCTCGAAGAAATGCAGGACAAGGGAGTACTGAGCAATATTTGTCCCTCAAACAACGTGTTTAAGAATCAATTTAGCTGGTGTTATCACATTGCTGTTGGTGCGAGCTTGCTGTGTGCAAATTGGCTGCTGCATTTCCTACATCAGTGACTACCCTTCAAAAGTGCTTCATTGGTTGTAAAGCGCTTTGAGATGTGGTGGTCAAAGGTGCTATATAAATGCAAGTTCTTTCTTTACTCAGTGAGAGACAGGAGGAGCTCATTATGTCCCTCTCAAAGCAACTTGCAAGAAATGCTTGAGGAGAGAAATTAGCAATGTCAGTTTCATGGAACAGCCAATGTGCCTTTAAATAACCTTTCCCCCGTCCGTTATCAAATAGAACAGGATACATTTAAATTCCTTGAAGAGGAAGGGCTACTGAGATACGTACATCTGTGTGTGTGTGTGTGTGTGTGTGTGTGTTTGTGATTTTTAGGCTCCACCCTCTTTCAAAGGCATAAAAAGCTTTCAGGCAAAGGCACAAGTCAGAAGAGCAAGAGGCTGAGCAACACTCAGGAGCTGGACAAGTACTGGGATTGGTGATTTGAGAAGCAAGTACTATTATTGCACAGCCAGATAACTCAGAGACTCTGAAGTCCAGCAAAATCGGGTAGGTGCTTTGTGTTTATTTACTTTTAAACAGGTACCTGTTAGGTTAGAACTTGCATGTCATATTTAACATCTGTGTTTCTGATTTTCTTGAATGAACTCTAACCTGTCCTGACAAGTAACTCCATCAGTCAAAGGGTTTAAAGAAATAAAGTTGAGATTGTAACTTTTGAATCTTCTCCTGAAGGTGACAATTGTTACTGGGGTACACTATTCCATCTTCAGTGCCTTACGTAATACGTGTTATCTGTGGCTCAGTTGACAGCACTCTCACCACTGAGCCACAAGGTTCTAGATTCATGTCCTGCTCCATGATTTGAGCATTAGAGCCAAGAATGGCATGACTGAGAGAGTGCTGCATTGCTGGAGGTGTAATTTTTCTCATGTGAGATGTTAAGCTGAGGCCTCCCCTACATGATCTGGTGGATGTAAAAGATCCCATGCCACTATTTTGAAGAAGAGCACTGGCGTCTTGGCCAATATTTATCCCTCAGTCCCCATCACAAAGACATTTGTGGTCATTATCACATTGCTGTTTGTGGGATCTTGCTGTGTGAAAATTGGCTGCCACGTTTTCTACATTGAAGCAGTGACTACATTTCAAAAAGTACTCATTGGCTTTGGGACATCGGGTGGTTGTGAAAAGTGCTATACAAATGCAAAACTTTCTAGCTGGCTATCCTACATGTCTGAGCTTACTTAATGAGTGTCAGTGGGTTATTCAACTTTTGGAGCATCATAATCTTCTCTTGACAGCCACACACGTCTGATATTTTCTTAATTTTCCCATCCCAGGGAGACCAATTGTCCCCATCTTGCTTCAAATCTGTGAGAGATCAGTTAGCCCAGCACAGCAGCAAAGTGGGACATTCCAATCACTGCTTAACCTTTAGGGAGACAGAAATACTGGGGAATTTTGCCTTACAGAATTCCCAACTATCATTTCCAATACTCAAATATCCTTCTTCTCAGACAGTCCCTCAGGATCGAGGATGACTTGCTTCCATTCCGGTTTGATGGGGGGAAATGTTACCTGCAAATGTAATGGTGATACACACCAGTGCAGTCTCCTCGATGTGTCTAAAGACAAATTAATATCAAACATCAGCCAAGCTTTACAGCATGCACTGGGGACCACCCTTTTAATGATGCTTCTCTATGTGATTGTCAGTTAACAATACATGCAGCTATTGCTGGAGATAGAGGGTTTCAAGGGTGATTGCACCCATACATTGCCGGGCGTCCCAGGTTTAATCTCCTGTCTGAGCTGAGTTATCTTTTTTTAAAATTTCTTCTTTCATGGGGTGTTGGCAACGCTTGAAAAGCCAGCATTTATTTCCCATCCCTAATTACCCTGAGCTGAGTGGCTTGCTAGGCCATTCCAAAGGGCAGTTAAGAGTCAACCACATTTGCTTCAGTCTGGAGTCATGTGTAGCCAAGCCAGACCAGGTAAGGAAGGCAGATTTCCCTCCCTCAAGGACATTAGTGAACCAGATGGGGTTTTAACAACAATCCATGGTTATCATGGTCACCATTACTGCAACTAGTTTCATATTCCAGATGTATGAACTGAATTTAAATTCCGCGAGCTGCCATGATAAGATTTGTACCCATGTTCCCCAGACACTTAGCTCTGGATCTAGATTATTAACTGGTCTGGAAAAAATGCCCTACATTGCCATTTCCCCCCTCCCCCCGATTTGAGTTAGAGTTAGGGTAAAAGTAGAATTTGCCTCAGTGCCAGCATGCAAGGGGGGGGGGGGGGGGGTGGGGTGGGGGTGGAGGAGGAGGGGGAAATAGCAGCCAGCGTTCCAGCTGCAGATCTCTCTTCAGTGACCCAAGCTGAAATGTGAAGGTGTGTAAGTGCTGGTGCAATGGTCTTGGGTTGTGACACCACCACCAACCCCCCCACCACTAACATCAGCCTCACATACAAGGAAAATGCCTGCATCAGGAAATGAGAGAAGATCCTTTTGTCAGATACATGGATACGTGCTGCTGGACACATTTAGCTGGTGAGACTGTCGTTAGGCTATCGAACCACGAGGCGTCTCGTACCCAAGCCCAATTCAGATAGGCTACTGAACCGTGGGGGACCTTGCAACCGAGACCTAGCCTGAGCTGACACGCACACTGGATTGAGTGACTGGTTTGCAATCAAGAGCAGTGATGCTGAGCTGAGTTTTTAACCCATCCCTAGTCCTGGGGCAGTGAAAGCAGTGGTGGCATGGACCTGAACACTGCCTCAGCGAGAGAGTCGGCGCAGCTAAGGTGCCTGAAGCTGAGAATATTCTGCTCTGTGCAAGCTGGTGCATTTGCATTTGTTTGAATCTTGATGAGTCACCAATAAATGTCTCATGAACTGGCGTGTGCTTAAAGATGTACTATCATCGCTTTGTTGATCAAGTTTATGAGGGGCCGTGAAATAAAAGAAATATACAAATAAATCAGTCATCAGCCAATTCAGAATCCAGAGCCCAAGCTCACAGCTGCAAACTCCTACTGAGGATATTCTTCAACGTGTTTAACTCTGTAATTACTCACAGGACTCTACAATAACCAGAAAATTCACATTTCCTGCTATTCATTTCCCAACCCAGGAGCCCCACCCGCACAATTTTCCCAATATTCTTGGAATGTGGTGACACACTTTGAGACACGGGGCATTCCCACTTTAACCACCAACTGTTGTTTCCTGTTTCTGCAACAAAAATGTGCATTTATATGGCGCCTATAACGTCATGGAAAATCTCAGGGCACCTCACAGCAGCAATTATCAAACAAAGTTTGACATCGAGCCATGTAAGGAGGTATTAGGACAGGTGACCAAAAGCTTGGTTGGCTTTCAGGAGCGTCTTAAAGAGGAGAGAGAGAGAGACAGACAGAGAGAGAGAGAGAACGAGATGGCGAGATGCAGAGGTTTAGGGTGGGAATTCCAGAATTCAAGATTAGATGTCCAAAAAGCATGGGTGGTGGAGCAATTAAAATTGGTGATGCATAAGAGGCCAGAAGTGGAGGTGATGTGTGAATGGGACCTGGTCTGAGTTAGGATACGGGCGACAGAGATTTGGATGACCTCAAGATTAGGGAGGTAGTAAAGTGGAAGGTGGACAAGGAGAGTATTGGAATATTCGAGTCTAGAGGTGACAAAGGCGGGGAGTTATTTAACTGGGTGTGCCGAAACCGGATCTGTCCTCAACTAACATCTGTACACATCAGAGCTTCCCAGTGGGGTTTCTGGATAGTAACTAAGCTGTGATCCACAATAGGTTAACTGATGTTAGCACAGAGCTTGAATGTTCCTGAAAAGAGAGACATGTTGCTGAAGCTTTTCATCTTGCCCTTATCAGGACAAATGCAAGAATGCCAAATTTCAAACGCACACAACAATTTATACTGCAGCGGAAAAAGGTGCTGTTTGGTTGGCAAGTTGAGGCTAATTGGCTGAGGTGTTGCCATGGAGAAAGCAATGGGAAACTAGAGGGTCTCCATGTTATTTTTTGAATTACTCAGGAGCTTGGGGAGCCAATAGTTCCTCATTGCCTTCTCCATGGCAACATCTCAGCCTATCAGAGTCAACTTGCCATCCAATCAGCACGCTTTTCAAATTGTGATTGTTTGAAATTTGGCATTCTTGTGTTTGTCCTGATGAGTGCAAGATGAAAAGCTTCTGCAACATGTGTCTCTTTTCAGCAATATTTAACTGATGTTAGTGAGGACATCAGTTGGGGGTCCATTGGTCAGTCAAGGAAGGGGATATTCATTGGGCGAGGTGGGGTGGGGCGGTGGGGGAGTAGGGGTTCCAGTTCCTGATCACCATCCAATAACCCTGCCTAATGGAAAGTAGCTTATCAAGTTGGAACTAGATTGGAAACAACTGTGATATTTCTGCCTCACGTAGCCAAATAGTCCGACCACCACTTGCACTATGTGGGCTCACATATGGTCACTTGGACAGTTACAACCAACCCTCATATTGAGGAATTGAGAGATTCAGCAGAGGGCAAAACATTCAGGTATTTCCAGTTTTGAGTGAGGGCAAAATTGAAAGAGAAATTTGGCCAATAGTTAAACGTTAACTGATTTGAACCAGCCCCCTCCTTCCATAGCAACACTGGGTTAGGAATATCACAGGTCTGGGTAAATATTAATTTGTCAGCATTCTCAAAGCAGCTTCCTGGAAACTTGGGTGTCAGGCCTGCAGAGCCAGTGTATTGCTGACCTGTGAGACTGGTCAGAGTGGGATAAGGGTTTCTTTCTGCAAGGTTCTACTGGTCTAGTGTGGAATGGGTTTGGTGCAGTCATAACCCAGTGGGGAAGGGATGACAAGAGTGAAGCCAGTATAGTAAATACACACACTTGATTTATGATCACTGGGTTTGCGTTACAGCACTTAGCATCACCAAACTGTATCAAGGTCAGCGCTAAACTAGTGATTCCACTCTGACCAAGGTCACAAGGAGTGACAAGAGTGTGGGTGATAGCAAACCTTTCTGTTAGGACAGTGTAGAGGGAGCTTCACTCTGAATCTAACCCTGTGTTGCACCTGCCCAGCGAGTGTTTGATGGGGACAATGTAGAGGGAGCTTCACTCTGAATCTAACCCCGTGTTGTACCTGTCCTGTGAGTATTTGATGGGACAGTGTAGAGGGAGCTTTACTCTGTATCTGACCCCGTGCTGTACCTGTCCTGTGAGTGTTTGATGGGGAGAGTGTAGAGGGACCTTTACTCTGTATCTAACCCCGTGCTGTACCTGTCCTGGGAGTGTTTGAAGGGGACAGTGTAGAGGGAACCTTGCTCTGTATCTAACCCCCTGTTATACCTGCCCTGGGAGTATTTGATGGGGCAGTGTAGAGGGAAATTTATTCTGTATTGAACCCATTCACTCAGAGTACTGAGGCTGACCCCATATACAAAAACAAGAGAAAGCTGGAAATGTTCCAACCTCATGAATGACGTCTGACAATTCAACACTGAGAGCAAGATTCACCAGAAATGGATAAACAACCCAACAAAGTTCAAATCTTAATGCTGAACTCTAATCCCCTGGAGATTGTTAGATGTAATTAAAAGTTTATATGTGACCCTGATTATTTCGATCACAGAAAAAAAAACAAAATTAATTTTGATTATTTATGATTAGTTTAGTTCATCCCATGTTTTAATGTGAATCTCCTGCATTAGTTTGAGAGCAGAGGGCAGTATTGCCAATTACAATGTTTCACAAAGTGTCTTCATGTTTTGTTCCCATTCCACCCACCCTCCCCAACTGCCGCACAACGTTCACAGTGCTGAAATGAGACCTTTCTTATCCAGTCCCAACTGGAACTATTCATTAATTCTGGCAGAATAAGCGTTTTCCATCAATCAAAGCACAGTAGGGAATGCAACCCATCAGCATCCCCTAGAACACACTGCAGCTTGAACAGGTGGCGGAAGCAGATTCAATAGTAACTTTCAAAAGTAAATTGAATAAATACTTCAAAAGGAAAACAAAATGCAGGATTATGGTGTGAAAAGTCAGGAAGAGTGGGATTAACCAGACAGCTTTTTCGAAGTGTCTGCTTAGGCAGCACCGAACAATGGGCTCTCTCTCTCTCTGCTGTAAGATTCTATGATTCTAAGACATGTTGATACTTCAAGTTGAATATATTACCTAACTTTTTGTTCCTTATTATTGATATGAATTTCCTCTCACAGCAGGTGCCCCTAGATACAGAGAAAATTACCCTGTAAACTCCCCATCAAGCACTAGCAAATTAGGTACAGCACAGGGTTAGATATAGAGTAAAGCTCCTTCTACACTGTCCACTTCAACCATTCCCAGTGCAGGTACAGCACAGAGTTAGATATAGAGCAAAGCTCTCTCTACACAATCCCATCAAACTTTCCAAGTGCAGGTACAGCACGTGGTTAGATACAAAGAAAAGTTCCTCTGCTCTGTCCCCATCAGACACAGTCAGGGCAGGTACAACACAGTGATAGCTAAAGAGTAAAGCATCCTCTGCATTGTCTCCATCAAACATTCACAGGGCAGGTACAACGCAGGGTTAGGTAATGAGTAAAGCTCCCTCCACACTGTCCCATTGATGTGGGTTAATTCCAGGTCGGAGGAGTGCTCCTTCTATGGCAGTTTAAACATTCCCATTTCTCGTGTTGGTTCCATGTGCAGCATCACCGGGTATGATTGACAATTTATTGCTGTTGGCTCACAGTTGCCAGGGAATTATTACTGACATTGGAGTTGAATATTATTCACGGTTCGCAATCACTGAGCAGCAATCACAAAGGAATGGCGTATTAAGAATCTATAAAGTTTAACGTCTGGCAGGAGAGGTGGTCATTCTAATCTGCGGGACTGCACCCTCAATTGACCAGTAAGGGAGTAGCATTGTGGTTCACAGGATAAATTATCTTGAATAAGGTTTAGAGGCACTGAGGCACAATCAGAGTGGGATCATCTGTCTGTCATCTGTTTGTATTTTCGATGTCTCTCTGCATTGCTTTTTTCTATCTGTCTATTGCCTATTTCCGTCTGCCTATTACCTACTGTCTTTTTTATAAGTTGTTACCTGAAGCCCCATCTGCCCTCTCAGGCAGACGTAAAAGGTCCCATGCCTTTATTTCAAAGAAGAGATGGGAGTTAATCCCTAGTGTCTTGGTAAAAATTTATCCCTCAGTCAATATTACAAAATCCTATTGCTGTTAGTGGGATCTTGCTGTGCGAAAACTGGCTGACGCTTTATCTGCACTGCAACAATGGATTACACTTCAAAGTTACTTCATTGGCCGCAAAGCACTTTGGAACAACTAGCGGTCATGAAAGGCACTATATAAATGCAAGTCTTTCATTCTGCCTACCCATTATCTATTTCACTGTCTGTTTTCTCTTTCAAACCCCAAATCTCTCCGTTGAGTTTTTGGCTCTTCTCTGCCATCTGGTGTCTGCTGCTGGCAAGTGCTTGTATGAAGTAAAGACAGCATTGCACCTGCTTCAATGCCTGTCAGTTGAAGTGCCAGTTGACGCTCATGAACTCAGATTTGTGGGCAGCGAGTGTCCACTTTGGGGGAGGGGCGGGGGGGGGGTGGGGAATAAGATGCTGCAGGACTGGAGGAACAAAAGCATAGAATTTACATTTATATACCAACCCTGGGGACTTCTCAAAGTGCTTTACAGACAATGAAGTACTTCTTTGAATTGCAGTCACGATTGTAATGGAGGAAACGTGACAGCCAATTTGCACACAGCAAGCTCCCACAAACATTAATGTGATCATTACCAGACCATCTGTCTTTTTCATGACTGATTGAGGGATAAATATTGGGCTGGAACACAGGGGAAAACTCCTACTACTTTTTCGAAATTGTGGCTGCGAGATCTTTTATGTTTATGTGAAAGGACAATTGGGGCCTCAGTTCAACAGACATGGCACCTTCGACAGTGCAGCACTGAACTGGGAGTGTCAGCCTCAAGGAAGCGAACATATGGAGTGGGCAAGGGGAAGGAATGGGGGAGTTCTTAATGAATTGGATTACCTTGCCGAAGCTCTAGCAATTGTGCTGTGGCGTGTTCTAATCTGTTGCACAAAGGGGTGTTGGCCTGAAACACAAGATCGCAATACTTAGCTGGCAGTCTCTTTACAGTGTAACTGAGCTGGGTACTGGGGTGAGGGTCAGTGAAGCTCATTGGATAACCCCTAATGCGTCGTGTTCCAAATGGCCTTCTGTGTGGCTAATGTAACCCTGAGCCTCAGAGACTCCCATCTCAGCTGTGGAAAGCTTCCCCACATTGAAAAGCCCCAGGGGGGTGGAGGTGGAGTTGGCAGTGTAGCGTTCTACCCTCAGCTATCAGGTACAACACTCCACCCATGTACTTAATCAACAATGACAACAACTTACATTTATCGGAATCTCATATTGGGGTCAAATATTGGTCAAGATTGCAAACAGACTGGTTTAGTCTGTTGCCAGAAAAAGTGATGGAATCGGTTGCTAGACAACATGAAATGGCAACAGCTCACAGTTTGATTAATTTTGTAACTTGTGGATTTTCAGATCGGGAGACCATGATGATGATGTTAGGGCTCATCGCAATGCTTTACTTTCATATGGGGGTTCTCGGTGAATCGCAGGAGCTGGCCAGCACCGGCAGGTGAGAAATTGCCACATTTTCTATTTTAGGCAATGGTTTTACCAAGCAACTTGCATTTATATAGAGCCTTCAATGCATTAAAAACGTACCATGGCACACCACAGGATGTTAACATATAAAAAATTGACACAGGGCCCCATAAGGAAACATTAGCACCGTTGACCAAAGGTTTGGTCAATGAGGGAGGCTTTAAGAAGTGACTGAAAGGAGACTTTGAGCGTCTTTAAGTAGTAACTTTAAACAATGGCTTTAAGGAGTGACTACAGAGAGAGAGAGAGATAACCTCACACTGTGAGATTCACTGATATTGACTTATTTAACACAACTCCAGCACAGTGGAATATTAGACAAGTGTAAAACTTGTCAGATTGCACAGCTCCACAAACTGAAGGTGATGTGGCAATTGAGTCACATTGACCTATACTGGCTCATGTTTAAGCAACATCTTGATTTTGAAATTTTCATCCTTGATTTCAAAGCCCACCATGGCCTTGCTTCCTCCCTATCTCTGTAATCTCCTCCAGCCCCACAACCTTACGAGGCATTTTCCTCATCTATTCTGGTCTTATGTGCGTCCCTCATATTAATTGCTCCATAATGGTGGCCGTACCTTCAGTTGCCTGGGCCCTAAGCTCTGGGAATCCCTCCCTAAACCTTTCTGCCATGGTCTCCTGCTTTAAGACACTCCTTAAAACCTACCTCTTTAACCAAGCTTTGGTCATCTGACCTAATATCTCCTCATGTGGCTTGATGTCATATTTTGTTTCATAATGCTCCTGTGAAGCTCCAGGGGACGTTTCATGATGTTAAAGGTGCTATATAAATATAAGCTGTTGTTGTGGCTGATGGGCGGTTTTAATTTTTCCCTCTCTGTCCCTCCACAGGAATCCGTCTCCCTCTCCTGCTCTTTTGTCGTACCTCCAAAACCTGAAAAATGCCGAAGTGGAACTGTTGGACAGACAGGTAAAGAACGTCCTGAAATCTCGCCTCATCTCCGCATCCGGCTCTGTTGGAGATTCCCTGAGTGTTAAAGCAGAAGACATGGAAGAAAGCATCAACGACAGGTATTCAGTGGATATTAATATGCAGGGAAACCTGCCCTGTATAATTCCCCTCTTGCTTCAATAGGTATAGGCACCGTATTGAACCAGATGGGAGAGCGTACACTTGATCGCCTGGCCTGTGCTCTGTCACCCCACCCTCCTGGCCACTTCACTGGCCGGTTATCCCATCAAGAATGTGGGCACTGGGTCAGAATACTAATGGGTGTGATGCCATTACAGTCAAACAGCCTGCTATCATGACATGTTACTGACTGCAGTCAACAGCTTGCATGCTCCATCTTCACACTGAATTGCCTCCAGTTTGGATCTGGTGGCTCCATTATTGAGGGAATGTCTCTAAGTCATTTCACTCAAGGTTAAGGACAGGGGAAAGACTGGAGAAGCTGGGACTGTTCTCCTTAGAGCAGAGAAGGTTAAGGTGGGATTTGAAAGACGCCTTCAAAATTATGAAGGGTTTTGACGGAGTAAGTAAGGAGAAGCTGTTCCCACTGCAGGAGGGTTGGTAAACAGAGGAAGCAGATTTGAGATAATTGATAAAAGGCCCAGAGGGGAATAAGGAGAATTTTTTTTCGCACAGTGAGATGTTATGATCTGGAATGAACTGCCTGAGAGGATGATGCAAATAGATTCAGTCGTAACTTTCAAAAAGGAATGGGGTAAATATTTCAAAAGGGAAAATAATCACTTGCTAGTAGAGAACTTGAATAGTGCTGAAGAGACAGGTTGCAGAAGATTTTCATCTTGCACTCATCAGGACAGAAGCAAGAATGTCAAATCACAACAATTGATACTACAGGAGAAAAGGTGGCTGATTGGTTGGCAAATCGATCCTGACTGGCCAAAGTGTTGCCATGGAGAAAGCAATAGGGAACCAAAGGATCCATAAGCTCCAGGGGAATTCAAAAAAGGCTCAATGCTTGAACATGTTCCTTTTGTTTACAGAGATTGGGTCCCTGTGCCCTGTGTATGAATTCATTTGCAAACAGACAAAGCCATGATGGGCCAAATGGCCTTTTTCTGTGTAGTAAGATTAGATGATTGGTCAGTGACGGACTGTTTTCTTTGTTTGGGTTTTAATTCCAGCACTGTGCTAAAAGGTCGAGTCAAGCGTTACCAACATCGCTGGGGACGTCACTTCGGCCGCCAATCACCCCCGCGCTGTGTCCTGGGCATCTGCCGGACTCTCAACCTGGCCCACTCGATGTACCATTTGGGCAACACCAAGGGGAAGGACCCGTCAGCCCCCAAGAGCACGGACGACCCCAACAGTTTCGGCAAGAGGCGACGCAGGAGTCTGGTCTCCCTCCTCCGCAGATCCATCAGGCTCAACAGGGACCGGCGGGCAAGGAAGGAGTGAGGGACAGGGGAACAACACACACCAACCCCCGCCTTCCTTGGCTTCCACCCAGCCTGTGCCACACAACTTGGATAGGTCATGACAATGCACACTCCGCGCCCCCCTGACAGAAACCCTCCGGGGGTAGGTGAGAAACCAGGTATAACAGAAAAGATGCAATCAAACACTTGTGTTTGGCTCGCTGTGACAGCAGATACACTCCTGCTCAGCCTTTATGGAGGGAGAAAAGGCAAAGGGGGGTTGTAAGAAGAAATAGGTTGGCCTCCCTCAACAAATCAAAAAGATTGCAAAAAATAAAGAAATCACTTTGAATCAAACAAATAAGCAAGTTTCCCATTTTCTGCTCCACTTTTTATAGGTATATATTTATATTTATAAGCTATTTATTTGTTACATGTTCACTTTCTGATCACAAGTTGTCTGGGTGTAGAAGGGGTCAGTTTCTCCAGGCAGAATTAGCGAGGATTATCAGCCTTAAAGTGGTCCTGCCCTCCAAAACAAGAAAAATGATTGCCATAATGAAGTTTGTAGGTCATCTCTTTATGGACCGCATTCTGCAGCGGCAGCTGAGGTGGGGGGTGGAGTTACCTCACCTTGTGCGCACTGTATAGTGGGTGCTGGTGAACCGGTCTCCACCTCGCCAAAACGTAACTGGCCACGGATGATGGGCAAATTTCCTCCACTTTACCGCTCCCAGCTGAGGGACATAAACATCTGTGGCTGACATTGAGCAAGAGATGGTGTCTCCCGGCCGATTAGGGCTTGCTTGCCTTCACACTGCCTGTAAAATCCTGTGTATAATTCCCACCCTCCCAATACGGAGCTGCAAACTTTGTGATGTGTGCACCAGCGCGAACATAACAATGTTTTCCACTCCCTGTCTGTATGGGGCACAGAAAGCTTGTTGCATCGACAGTGGCAAATTTTATTTGCCCGCCGGGTTGGCGGCCTGGGGTCTTGAGTTGAATCTGCCATGTAAACCCATCCTGCTCGCCCCCCCGCGCCCCCCCCACCCCACACACAAACATAAATACCCCTTGGATAAGAAATTCAGTTTCTCAGAATAGTGTGGCACACTTCTGCCCCTCAGTGGTGGTGGTGGGAATGGCAGGAGATGATCAATTCCCCAGCGTGTGCCCTGCTACCTCTATGCCAGCTACAGACAGCAGCAGTGGAACCCACACCAGCAACATTCTTTCCCAGAGAGCTGAGCAGAGAAAACGAATCCAAAACTACTGGAGCAGAAAAAAACGTTTGTCTTCTACACATGCCATATATTTATGTATATGTGTATGTATGCAGAATTATGCAGGGTGTTTATAGAGTTGTACGACTTAATTTTAAAAGTTTTCAGGCAATACAGTTCAAATGTCTAGGACAACATCACCTATACAATTCATGAAACAATTGGAGAATGTTTTCAATGAGTTGGAAAACTGGATTAAAAGAGGTACCGACCTCATATTCACACCATCACTAAGACAGCTGAATTCTGTGAGATCGTTCGAATTCACCCGTCTCTGCTTGTCCGCTGCTGAAACCTTCACTCATGTCTTCTAGACTTGACTATTCCAATACATTTCTGGCTGGTCTCTCAAACTTTACCCTCTATAAATTTGAGGTCATCCAAACTTCTGCTGCCCAATGTCTGAATTTGCACCAAGTCCCATTCCCCTATCAGTCGGTCGAAGCCTGTGACCCATATTGGCTCCTGGTCAAGTACCGTCCTGATTTTAAAATTCTCATCCTTGCTTTAAAATCCGGTCACGGCCTCACCCTCCTCTGTAATCTCCTGCAGCAGCACAACCCTCTATGATGTCTGTGCTCCTCTAATTCTGAATGCATAAGCATCCTGATTTTAATCACTCCACTGGCGGTGGTGTTTTCAGTTGACTAGGCGCTAAGTTCTGTAATTGCCTGCCTAAATCTCTCCATCTATCTGTCTCACTTTCATCCTTAAAGTTTATCTCTTTGAGCAAGCTTTTGGACATTAGATCTATTATCTCCTTATGTGGCTCAGTGTTATATTTTGTTTGATAATGCTCCTGTGAAGCGCCTTGGACGTTCAATTATGTTAGAGGTGCTATCTAAATATAAGTTGTTGTTGTTGATGCACCACTAAAGATAGTGGATATAACGAAGACTAGAAATTAGAACTGTATTATGTTAAAACTTTATGAATGATGATTTTATATGCCATTTACAATTAGCTTCTATCATGTGCACATCCAAGGTTATTGCAATGTAAAGGACTTTATAAACTTCTGTATATACCTGTGTGTGTTTTTATACATATATAGCTGTGTGCACCGTGTAACTGTTTTATCATTGGGGCTCACTGCGGATAGCTTGGGTTTAAATGTTGCCTCAACCCAGAGACTGGGGCAGTGGCTGATTCCATGACAACACAGATATTTTTCCATTTATTTTGCCAATTAAGTTCCGGGGCAGGGAAAGTGCTCATGAGGGAAAGTTTGACTCACTTTGCAGGAGTTTTTAAACATTCTCAGATTCCAGGACAATCGCTCATCAGTTGGTCTGGGTGGGAATGATTGGAGGAGGCGTGGGGGAGGGATAAAGGAATTAGAAGAAAGTGGAAGAATCCCTCAAACACGCTGGAGGAAATTGAGAATATACACTTTTATTATCGATGGCATTTCCAAGCAATGCACTAAACTCTTTCACTTGAATATACTTGAAACAAAGAAAGGAATATGTAAATTAACAATTAACTTAAATAACAGTTGCATTTTGAGTGTAATGGATTGCATTGTAAGATTCTTGTGGACTGTACATTTAAATACCTTTTTAAATATTGATATTTAAGAATAAAAGATAATCTATATGTCAGCAACTTGGCTAGGCTGTTTATATATTGTCCATTTGATCTGTTGACTGTTTTAGAAAGAAAAAGATTTCGGGGGATGGGGAGAGAGAACAAAAGGTGTTTAACTTAAGGAGTTAATTAAAAAGTGCAGGAAAATGTAATTAAAAGGGAACGGTGAAACCGAAGCTGGCACAGGCATAATAGTCTGTTCGTCTGCCTGAAATCTATAATGGCATACACAGTCCATTCACAATTGTTTTATTCTAGCTTTTTATTTTAAAACTATCAATTTTTTTAATCTTTTCTATTTGTATTTATTTTTGACAGAGTTTTACCTTTGATTTCACGCCCCTCCCCCCCGCAACCTGAACCCCACACCACCCTCCTCCATTCCCCTTTGTTTTCATATTTGTGTCCGAGAGACTGTGGTTGCGAGCTATCTTGCTTTAGGTGGCTCTTCATCCCAATGCAGTATCAGGGCTGGGATGGCCGATGTTCGGCTTTGTACCATACAGTCCAGTTTTTGGTTGGTCTGACCACTGTCCTGTACTGGGTGGCTTCATGTCCAGTATTTTGACACTTGGTCCACTTGCCTCAGTAAAGCAGCAGCAGGGGCCTGTACTTGTTCCTTTTCCACCTGCAGAGAAAGGAGACGGCCACGTAGCGATAACATCACTGGGCTAGCAAGCCAGAGTCCCAGGTTAGTGACCTGGGGACTTGGGATCAAAGCCCACCATGGCAGCTGGTGGAGTTTGAATTCAATTAATACTTCTGCAATTGAAAGCTAATCTTGCCAGTGATGACTATGACAATTATCACGCTTGTCGTAAAAACCCATCTGGTTCATGAAGGGAAGAAAATCTGCCATCTTTACCTGGTCTGGCCTACATTTGACTCTAGACCTACAGCAATTGTGGTTGATTCTTAACTTCCCTCTGAAATGGCCTAGCAAGCCACTCAGTTCAAGGGCAGTTTATGGCACGATTCACCTATCTTCTTACCCCTTTTGATAAAAAGAAAGTGTCCTGGTAGCTTTGAAATCCTTCTGTGAGGATCGTTGGGAGTTTATGGCACTCGGCCCATGGCGTCTGCGCAGGCCGAAAAGCGAGCCGCCCGCTTTTGGTTTGGTCTCGTGGCCCTGTGGGCTCCAGCACTTGAGGTGCATATCCAGGCAGCTTTTAAATTAAAAACAAAAAACTGCGGATACTGGAAATCCAAAACAAAAACAGAATTACCGGGAAAAACTCAGCAGGTCTGGCAGCATTGGCGGAGAAGAACAAAGTTGAAGTTTTGAGTCCTCCTGACCCTTCAACAGAACTGAGTAAAAATAGGAGAGAGGTGAAATATAAGCTGGTTTAAGGTGGGGGGTTGGGGGGGGAGAGAAATTGGGGGGGGTGTGGTTGTAGGGACAAGCAAGCAGTGATAGGAGCAGATAATCAAAAGATGTCACAGACGAAAGAACAAAGAGGTGTTGAAGGTGGTGATATTATCTAAAAGAATGTGCTAAGAATGGATGGCAGGACACACAAGGTACAGCTCTAGTGGGGGTGGGGTGAAATAAGACTAACAGGGCATAAAAGGTATAGATTTAAAAATAATGG
Organism: Carcharodon carcharias; assembly: GCF_017639515.1. Lineage (NCBI taxonomy): Eukaryota > Metazoa > Chordata > Chondrichthyes > Lamniformes > Lamnidae > Carcharodon > Carcharodon carcharias. Next base: position 6,062,592 of record NC_054497.1, on the reverse strand, counting down.
AAATAGGTGGGAGGAGAAAAATCTATATAAATTATTGGAAAAAACAAAATGGAGGGGTAAGAAACAGAAAGGGGGTGGGGATGGAGGAGGGAGTTCAAGATCTAAAGTTGTTGAATTCAATATTCAGTCCAGAAGGCTGTAAAGTGCCTAGTTGGGAGATGAGGTGCCGTTCCTCCAGTTTGCGTTGGGCTTCACTGGAACAATGCAGCAAGCCAAGGACAGACATGTGGGCAAGAGAGCAGGATGAAGTGTTAAAATAGCAGGCGACAGGGAGGTTTGGTTCATTCTTGTGGACAGACCGCAGGTGTTCTGCAAAGCGGTCGCCCAATTTACGTTTGGTCTCTCCAATGTAGAGGAGACTGCATTGGGAGCAACGAATGCAGTAGACTAAGTTGGGGGAAATGCAAGTGAAATGCTGCTTCATTTGAAAGGGGTGTTTGGGCCCTTGGACGGTGAAGAGAGAGGAAGTGAAAGGGCAGGTGTTGCATCTTTTGCATATGCATGGGGAAGTGCCGTAGGTGGGGGTTGAGGAGTAGGGGGTGATGGAGGAGTGGAGCAGGGTGTCCCAGAGGGAATGATCCCAAGGAATGCCGCCAGGGGGGTGAAGGGAAGATGTGTTTGGTGGTGGCATCATGCTGGAGTTGGCGGAAATGGCGGAGGATGATCCTTTGAATGCGGAGGCTGGTGGGGCGATAAGTGAGGACAAGGGGGACCCTATCATGTTTCTGGGAGGGAGGAGAAGGCGTGAGGGCGGATGCGCAGAGATGGGCCGGACACGGTTGAGGGCCCTGTCAACGACCGTGGGTAGAAAACCTTGGTTAAGGAAGAAGGAGGACATGTCAGAGGAACTGTTTTTGAAGGTAGCATCATCAGAACAGATGCAACGGAGGCGAAGGAACTGAGAGAGTGGAATGGAGTCCTTACAGAAAGCAGGGTGTGAGGAGCTGTAGTCGAGGTAGCTGTGGGAGTCGGTAGGCTTGTAATGGATATTGGTGGACAGTCTATCACCAGAAATTGAGACAGAGAGGTCAAGGAAGGGAAGGGAAGTGTCAGAGATGGACCATGTGAAAATGTTGGAGGGGTGGAGACTGGAAGCAAAATTAATAAATTTTTCCAGGTCCCGACAAGAGCATAAAGCAGCACCGAAGTAATCATTGATTTACCAGACAAAGAGTTGTGGGAGGGGACCGGAGTAGGGCTGGAACAAGGAATGCTCCACATACCCCATAAAGAGACAGGCATAGCTGGGGCCCATGCAGGTACCCATAGCCACACCTTTTATTTGGAGGAAGTGAGAGGAGTTAAAGGAGAAATTGTTCAGTGGTGTGAGGACAAGTTTAGCCAGACGGAGGAGTTTAGTGATGGATGGGGATTGTTCAGGCCTCTGTTCGAGGAAGAAGCTAAGGGCCCTCAGACCATCCTGGTGGGGGATGGAGGTGTAGAGGGATTGGACGTCCATGGTGAAGAGGAGGCGGTTGGGGCCAGGGAACTGGAAATTGTTGATGTGATGTAAGGTGTCAGAGGAATCACGGATGTAGGTGGGAAAGGACTGGACAAAGGGAGAGAGAAGGGAGTCAAGATAACAAGAAATGAGTTCCATGGGGCAGGAACAGGCTGACACGATTGGTCGGCCTGGACAGTCCTGTTTGTGGATTTTGGGTAGGAGGTAGAAGTGGGCTGTCCGAGGTTGGGCGACTATCAGGTTGGAAGCTGTGGGAGGAAGATCTCCAGAGGAGATGAGGTCAGTGACAATCCTGGAAACAATGGCTTGATGTTCAGTGGTGGGGTCATGGTCCAGGGAGAGGTAGGAGGAAGTGTCTGCGAGTTGATGCTCAGCCTCTGCGAGGTAGAGGTCAGTGCACCGGACAACAACAGCACCACCCTTGTCAGCGGGTTTGATGACAATGTTAGGGTTGGACCTGAGAGAACGAAGTGCAGTAAGTTCAGAGAGAGAGACAGGTTAGAATGGGTGAGAGGAGCAGAGAAATTGAGCTGACTAATGTCACTCCGAAATTTTAAATTAAGCTTTTAAATTAGTTGAGAGCTTCTGCCTGTGCTACCCTTTCAGGCACTGAGTTCCAGACCCCACCACTGGGTGAAAAATGTTTCTCTCATCTCCCCTCTAAACATTCCACACCCACCACCCCCGCCAATCAGTTCTGATGAAGGGATGTACGGACTCCAAACCTTAACTGTGTCCCTCTCCGCAGATGCTGTCAGACCTGCTGAGTCTTTCCAGCTATTTTTGCTGTTGTTTCAGATTTCCAGCATCTGCAATATTTTGCTTTTACCACCAACCCCCCCACCCTACCCCCACCCACCCCCTCCGAGCCCCACCTTACCCCCACTCTCCCACCCCCCCAACCTACTCCCACCCACCCCCTCCGAGCCCCACCTTACCCCCACTCTCCCACCCCCCCAACCTACTCCCACCCACCCCCTCCGAGCCCCACCTTACCCCCACTCTCCCACCCCCCCAACCTACTCCCACCCCACTTTACCACCCCCCCACCCTCATCCTACCCCCACCCCACCACCCCCTTCCCCCACCCTCCCCTTCCTCCACCCCCTCCCACCCTACCCCCCCCAAACCCACCCCCTCACCCTCCCTTCCCCCACCCCCTCCCACTCTACCCCCCAACCCCACCCCCCACCCCACTTTACCACCAACCCCCCCATCCTACCCCCACCCCACCTTCCCACCCCCCCCCACCCTCATCCTCCCACCCCCACCCTTCCCCTCCCCCCACCCCCTCCCCCTACCTTCCCCTTCCTCCACTCCCTCCCACCCTACCCCCCCCACCCTCCCTTCCCCCACCCCCTCCCACTCTACCCCCCAACCCCACCCCCCACCCCACTTTACCACCAACCCCCCCATCCTACCCCCACCCCACCTTCCCACCCCCCCACCCTCATCCTCCCACTCCCACCCTTCCCCTCCCCCCACCCCCTCCCCCTACCTTCCCCTTCCTCCACTCCCTCCCACCCTACCCCCCCCAAACCCACCCCCTCACCCTCCCTTCCCCCACCCCACCCCCCAACCCTACCCCCCCACCCCCCCCCCCCTACCCCCCCCACCCCCCCCTACCCCCCCACCCCCCCCCTACCCCCCTACCCCCCCCCCCTACCCCCCTACCCCCCCCCCCCCTACCCCCCTACCCCCCCCCCCCCGTGAAAGACGCGCAAAGATGTTTAAGAGGTGACTTTAAACCAGCTCCATGTAAACCGGCCGCCAGTAAAACTGACCTGATCCTGACCCCTCCCCTCCTTGAGAAAATTCAAACCAACGGATTTTCCCTCCTTTACCCAGAGTCAGGGGCTGGGACACGCCGATGATTGACAGACAAAGGGGCCCAATCAGAAAGCGGTCTTTGGTGAATCTGGGGCCCGGTCAGGGTGTAGATTGACAAGCAAGAGGCCCAATCAGAAAGCGGCCCTTGATGACACGGGGGCGGGGCCTAGATCAGGTTGTACATTGACAATCAAGATGACCAATCAAGAAGCGGTTTTGATGTGACACAATGTCCCGGTAAAGGGTGTAGATTGACAATCAAGGTGCCCAATCAGAAAGCGGTCTTTGATGAATCTGGAGGGGGGGGCCCGGTCAGGGCGTAGATTGACAAGCAAAGGACCCAATCAGAAAGCGGAATTTGATGAAGCTGGCTAATCAGGTCGTAGTGGGTGGGGCGGGGGTATCCTCCCGCTTCTTTGGGTCTCCCCGATTGACGCTGCACTGGCTCCACGGAGTTGGGCGGTCGCTGGGGGTTGTGGATCTCGGCTTGCCCGGGATTGGCGGCTAGTTCGCCCGTTTGCCCCTCCCCGGTCCGCGCCGCCGTTTGTCCCCGAGGAGGTCGGCCCCACCAAAGTGATTGGGACCCGGGCGGCCAGCCCCGGGAGGGTGAGGCGAGGGCCGGGGAGGCGGCCATTAGCCGGGAGGGAGGGAGTCATTGAGGGGGGGGGGGGAACAGATGAGCCGCAGGGGTTACCTTCCCCTGTGATATTTGGTGGCTTATTTGTCATGTTAGTCATTTCTTATGTTCATCACTTGTATTTATTATCTTAAATTTGTAATTTTTTTTTTGCACACTCACATCTGCCACTTTTTTCTAACTCTTTATTAATTGATGCCCAATGCAGGCTTGACCATCTGCTACTCTTTGACAGAACCCCTGTGATAACCCACCAGAGAATGTGTGGTTATTTCCTAATCACTTTGGGGTGTAAGGGCTGCTACCTCCTGAATTATCACTGGGGGGGGGGGGGGGGGTGCTGCTGGCAGGGCCAGCATTTATTATTGCCCGTCCCTAATTGCCCCTGAGAAGGTGGTGTTGAGCTGCCTTCTCAAATCACTGCAGTCCGGGTGATGTAGGTAACACCCACCGCGCTGTTAGGAAGGGAGTTTTCCAGGATTTTGGCCCAGCGACAGTGAAGGAACGGTGATTTATTTCCAAGTCAGGATGGTGAGTGGCTTGGAGGGGAACTTCCAGGTGGGGGTGCTCCCATCTATCTGCTGCCCTTGTCCTTCTAATTGGTGGTGGTGGTTGTAGGTTTGGAAGGTACTGTCAAAGGAGCCTTGGTGAATTCCTGCAGTGCATCTTGTAGACGGTACATACTGCTGCTACTGTGCATCGGTGGTGGAGGGAGTTAGTGTTTGTGGATGTGGTACCAATCAAGCAGACTGCTTTGTCCTGGACGGTGTCCAGCTTCTTCAGTGTTGTAGAACTCATCTCGGCAAGTGGGGAGCATTCCATCATACTCCTGACTTGTGCCTTGTAGATGGTGAACAGGCTTTGGGAATTTAGGAGGCAAGTTATTCATCGCACGATTCCTAGCCTCTAACCTGCTTTTGTAGCCACAGTATTTATATGGCTAGTCTAATTCAGTTTCTGGTCATTGGTAACCCCCAGGATGTTGATAGTGGGAGATTCAGTGATGGTAATGCCATTGAATATCAAGGGGCAATGGTTGTATTCTCTCTTGTTGGAGATGGTCATTGCCTGGCACTTGTGTGGTGCGAAAGTTACTTGCCACTTGTCAGCCCAAGCCTGGATATTGTCCAGGTCTTGCTGCATTTGGATATGGACTGCTTCAGTATCTGAGGAGTTGTGAATGGTGCTGAACATTGTGCAATCATCAGCAAACATCCCCACTTCTGACCTTATGATGGAAGGAAGGTCATTGATGAAGCAGCTGAAGATGGTTGGGCCGAGGACACAACCCTGAGGAACTCCTGCAGTGATGTCGTGAAGCTGAGATGACTGACCTCTAACAACCACAACCAACTTCATTTGTGCTAGATATGGCTCCAATCAGCAGAGAGTTTTCCCCCTGATTCCAGTTTTGCTAGGACTCCTTGATGCCACACTTGATCAAATGCTGCCTTGATGTCAAGGGCAGTCACTCTCACCTCACCTTGGAAGTTCAGCTCTTTTGCCCAGGTTTGAACCAAGGCTGTAACGAGGCCAGGAGCTGAGAGGCCCTGGCGGAACCTAAACAGGGCATCAGTGAGCAGGTTATTGCTAAGCAAGTGCCGCTTGATAGCGCTGTTAATGACCCCTTCCATTACTTTACTGATGACCGAGAGTAGACTGATGGGGCACTAACTGGCCAGGTTGGACTTGTCCTGCTTTTTGTGTACAGGATGTACCTGGGCAATTTTCTGGGCATCGTTGGACTTGTAATTCCAGATTTTTATTGAATTCAAATTCCACCATCTGGCAGGGCGGGATTCAAAACCGGGTCCCCAGAACATTATTCTGGATCTCTGGTCCAGCGACAATACCTCTATGCCATCGCCTCCCCTTAAGTGTTAAAGTAACTATTAATAGTATTAAAGAAACAAAGGATTGACCTACAGTAGGTGTGAATAACAGTCAGCGCAGTCTAGGCATGTCTGCAAGCTACACAAGTGCAGAGGGCATTTCAGTTAAATTCATTCACTAATTCCAAGCAGAAACTCTACCTCCCAAACCTTGAGATACTGAGACTCAATAAAATATCTCAAATCACCCTTGAGGTTAAGGATAGGTATTTGAACGCAGAGTGGGGAAACACACAACTTTCAAATCCTCATGGTTTGGTACCACACAGGGCTTGGAGACCATATCTCACTCTGAGTCAGAAAATGGCGGATGCAAGCTCTGCTCCAGGGACCTGAGCACAATACGTAGGCTGACTCCCAGTGCAGCGCTGAGGGAATGCTGCACTGTCAGCGGTTGCCGTCTTTTAGTGAGACGTTTAACTGAGAATCTGCCCACTCAGGTGGATGGAAAAGATCCTGAGGCACTTTCTCGAAGAAATGCAGGGAAAGGGAATCCTGGGCAATATTTATCTGTCAACCAATGTGGCTAAGAATCAATTTAGCTGGTGGTTATCATATTGCTGTTGGTGCGAGCTTGCTGTGTGCAAATTGGCTGCTGCATTTCCTACATCAGTGACCGCCCTTCAAAAGTGCTTCATTGGTTGTAAAATGTTTTGAGACGTGATCAAAGAAGCGATATAAATGCAAGCTCGCTCTTTACTCGGTGAAACACAGGAGGAGCTGGTTATGCCCTCTCAAAGCAACTTGCAGTGCTTGAGAGAAAGGAGCAATGTCACTAATGGGTTTGATACAACAGCCAATGTGTCTTTAATTAGTCCCCCCCCTACCCCCCGTTATCAAATAGAACAGGATGTGTGAGTGGGTTATTCAACTTTGGGAGCATTACAATCTTCTCTTGACAGCCACACATGTCCGATATAATCCCAGGGAGACCAATTGTCCCCACCTTGCTTCAAATCTGTGAGAGATCAGTTAGCCCAGCACAGCAGCAAAGTGGGACATTCCAATCACTGCTTAACCTTTAGGGAGACAGAAATACTGGGGAATTGTCCATAATTTTGCCTGACAGAATTCCCAACTATCATTTCCAATACTCAAATATCCTTCTTCTCAGGCAGTCCCTCAGGATCGAGGATGACTTGCTTCCATTCCGGTTTGATGGGGGGAAATGTTACCTGCAAATGTAATGGTCATACACACCAATGCAGTCTCCTCGACGAGTCTAAAGACAAATTGATATCAAACATCAGCCAAGCTTTACAGTATGCACTGGGGACCACCCTTTTAATGATGCTTCTCTATGTGATTGTCAGTTAACAATACATGCAGCTATTGCTGGAGATAGAGGGTTTCAAGGGTGACTGCACCCATACATCGCCGGGCGTCCCAGGTTTAATCTCCTGTCTGAGCTGAGTTATTTTTATTATTTCTTCTTTCGTGAGATGTGGGCGTCTTTGGTAAAGCCAGCATTTGTTGCCCATCCCTAATTACCCTGAGCTGAGTGGCTTGCTAGGCCGTTCCAGAGGGCAGTTAAGAGTCCACCACATTTCCTTCAGTCTGGAATCACATGTAGGTCAAGCCAGACCAGGTAAAGATGGCAGATTTCCCTCCCTTAAGGGCATTAGTGAACCAGATGGGGTTTTAACAACAAGGAATGCTAATTCAGAATCCAGAGCCCAAGCTCACAGCTGCAAACTCCTACTGAGGATATTCTTCAACATGTTTAACTCTGTAATTACTCACAGGACTCTACAATAACCAGAAAATTCACATTTCCTGCTATTCATTTCCTGCCCCACCCGCATAATTTTCTCAATATTCTTGGAGGTGTTGACACACTTTGAGACATGGGTTATTCCCATTTTAACCAACTCTTGTTTACAGTTTCTGCAACAACTTGCATTGATATGGTGCCTCTACCATGATGGAAAATCTGAGGACGCCTCAGAGCAGCAATTATCAAACAAAATTTAACATCAAGCCACGTAGGGCGGTATTAGGACAGGTGATCAAAAGCTTGGTTGGCTTTCAGGAGTGTCTTAAAGGAAGAGAGAGAGAGGTGACGAGATGCAGGAATTCCAGAATTCAGGATTAGACGTCCAAAAGGCATGGGTGATGGAGCAGTTAAAATTGGTGATGCGCAAGAGGCCAGAATTGGAGGAACGCAAAGATCTTGGAGGGCTGCAAAGCTCGGGAGGGGGTGAGGCCATGGAGGGATTTCAAAACAAGGATGAGAATTTTAAAATTGAGGTGTTGTTGGAAGGGTAGCTAATGTAGGTTGGTGAGCACGGGAAGTATGTGTGAATGGGACCTGGTCTGAGTTAGGATACAGGCTACAGAGATTTGGACGACTTCAAGGTTAGGGAGGTGGTAAGGTGGGAAGTGGACAAGGAGGACGTTGGAATAGTCAGGTCTAGAGGTAACAAACGGGGGCAGAGTGGAGGTTATTTAACTGGGTGAGGCTGTGCCAAAACTGGATCTGTTCTCAACTAATATCTGTACATATCAGAGCTTCCCAGCAGGATTTCTGGATAGTGACTAAGCTATGATCCACAATAAGTTAACTGATGCTGGCACAGAGTTTGAATATTTCTGAGGTTTTTCATTGTGCACTCATCAGGAAAATGCAAGAATGCCAAATTTCAAATGCTCACAACAATTTGTACTACAGGAGAAAAGTTGGCAAGCTGAGTCTAATTGGCCGACGTGTTGCCATGGAGAAAGCAACAGGAAACTATAGGATCTCCAAGTTCTTTTTTGAATTATCCAGGAGCTTGGGAGCCTATAGTTCCCCGCTGCCTTCTCTGTGGCAACACCTCAGCCAATCAGAGTCGACTTGCCAACCAATCTGCATGCTTTTCAAATTGTTGAGATTGTTTGAAATTTGGCATTTTTGTGTTTGTCCTGGTGAGTGCAAGACGAAAAGCTTCATCAACATGTGTCTCTTTTCAGCAACATTTAACTGATGTTAGTGAGGACATCAGTTGGGGGTCCATTAGTCAGTCAAGGAAGGGGATATTCATTGGGCGAGGTGGGGTGGGGGAGTGGGGCAGTGGGGGTTCCAGTTCCTGATCACCAACCAGTGACCCCGCCTAATGGAAAGTAGCTTAGCAAGTTGGAACTAGATTGGAAACAACTGTGATATTTCTGCCTCACGTAGCCAAATAGTCCAACCACCACTTGCACTGTGTGGGCTCACATATGGTCACTTGGACAGTTACAACCAACCCTCATACTGAGGAATTGAGAGATTCAGCAGAGGGCAAAACATTCAGGTATTTCCAGTTTTGAGTGAGGGCAAAATTGAAAGAGAAATTTGGCCAATAGTTAAACGTTAACTGATTTGAACCAGCCCCCTCCTTCCATAGCAACACTGGGTTAGGAATATCACAGGTCTGGGTAAATATTAATTTGTCAGCATTCTCAAAGCAGCTTCCTGGAAACTTGGGTGTCAGGCCTGCAGAGCCAGTGTATTGCTGACCTGTGAGACTGGTCCGAGTGGGATAAGGGTTTCTTTCTGCAAGGTTCTACTGGTCTAGTGTGGAATGGGTTTGGTGCAGTCATAACCCAGTGGGGAAGAGATGACAAGAGTGAAGCCAGTATAGTAAATACACACTCTTGACTCGTGATCACTGGGTTTGCGTTACAGCACTTAGCATCACCAAACTGTATCAAGGTCAGCACTAAACTGGTGATTCCACTCTGACCAAGGTCACAAGGAGTGACAAGAATGTGGGTGATAGCAAACCTTTCTGTTAGGACAGTGTAGAGGGAGCTTTACCCTGTATCTAACCCCATGCTGTACCTGCCCTGTGAGTGTTTGATGGAGACAATGTAGAGGGAGCTTTACTCTGTATCTAACCCCGTGCTGTACCTGTCCTGGGAGTGTTTGATGGGGACAGTGTAGCGGGAGTTTTACTCTGTATCTAACCCCGTGCTGTACATGTCCTGTGAGTATTTGATGGGACAGTGTAGAGGGAGCTTCACTCTGAATCTAACCCCGTGTTGTACCTGCCCTGTGAGTATTTGATGGGACAGTGTAGAGGGAGCTTTACTCTGTATCTGACCCCGTGCTGTACCTGTCCTGGAAGTGTTTGATGGGGACAGTGTAGAGGGAGCTTTACTCTGAATCTAACCCCCTGTTATACCTGCCCTGGGAGTATTTGATGGGGCAGTGTAGAGGGAAATTTATTCTGTATTGAACCCATTCACTCAGAGTACTGAGGCTGACCCCGTATACAAAAACAAGAGAAAGCTGGAAATGTTCCAACCTCATGAATGACGTCTGGCAATTCAACACTGAGAGCAAGATTCAGCAGAAATGGATAAACAACCCAACAAAGTTCAAAACTTAATGCTGAACTCTAATCCCCTGGAGATTGTTAGATGTAATTAAAAGTTTATATGTGACCCTGATTATCTCGATCACAGAAGAAAACAACAAAATTAATTTTGATTATTTATGATTAGTTTAGTTCATCCCATGTTTTAATGTGAATCTCCTGCATAAGTTTGAGAGCAGAGGGCTGTATTGCCAATTACAATGTTTCACAAAGTGTCTTCATGTTTTGTTCCCATTCCACCCACCCTCCCCAACTGCCACACAACGTTCACAACGCCGAAATGAGACCTTTCTTATCCCAGTCCCAACTGGAACTATTCATTAGTTCTGGCAGAATAAGCGTTTTCCATCAATCAAAGCACAGTAGGGAATGCAACCCATCAGCATCCCCTAGGACACACTGCTGCTTGAACAGGTAGCGGAAGCAGATTCAATAGTAACTTTCAAAAGTAAATTGAATAAATACTTCAAAAGGAGAACAAAATGCAGGATTATGGTGTGAAAAGTCAGGAAGAGTGGGATTAACCAGACAGCTTTTTCCAAAGTGTCTGCTTAGGCAGCACAGAACAATGGGCTCTCTCTCTGCTGTAAGATTCTATGATTCTAAAACATGTTGATACTTCAAGTTGAATATATTACCTAACCTTTTGCTCCTTATTATTGACATGAATTTCCTCTCAGAGCAGGTACCCCTAGATACAGAGAAAATTACACTCTAAACTCCCCATCAAGCACTAGCAAATTAGGTGCAACACAAGGTTAGATACAGAGTAAAGCTCCTTCTACACTGTCCACATGAAACACTGCCAGTTCAGGTACAGCACAGGATTAGACACAAAGAAAAGTTCCTCTGCTCTGTCCACATCAGACACACAGCCAGGGCAGGTACAGCACAGGGTTAGCTAAAGAGTAAAGCATCCGCTACACTGTCTCCATCAAACACTCACAGGGCAGGTATAACACAGGGTTAGGTACTGAATAATGCTCCCTCCACACTGTTCCATTGATGTAGGTCAATTCCAGCCTCGGAGGAGTGCTTCTTACTATGGCAGTTTAAACATTCCCATTTCTCATATTGGTTACATGCGCAGCATCACCAGGTATGATATTATCAACATCTCTCTGCATTGCCATCTGTCTATTACTATTTCCGTCTGCCTATTATCTATTGCCAATATCACAAAATCCTATTGCTGTTAGTGGGATCTTGCTGTGCGAAAACTGGCTGATGCTTTATCTGCATTGCAACAGTGATTACACTCCAAAATTACTTCATTGGCCGCAAAGCACTTTGGGAAAACTGGAGGTCATGAAAGGCACTATATAAATGCAAGTCTTTCATTCTGCCTACCCATTATCTATTTCACTGTCTGTTTTCTCTTTCAAACCCCAAATCTCTCCGTTGAGTTTTTGGCTCTTCTCTGCCATCTGGTGTCCGCTGCTGGCAAGAGCTTGTATGAAGTAAAGACAGCATTGCACCTGCTTCAATGCCTGTCAGTTGAAATGCCAGTTGACGCTCATGAGCTCAGATTTGTGGGCAGCGAGTGTCCACTTTGGGGGAGGGGCGGGGGGGGGGTGGGAATAAGATGCTGCAGGACTGGAGGAACAAAAGCATAGAATTTACATTTATATACCGACCCTGGGGACTTCTCAAAGTGCTTTACAGACAATGAAGTACTTCTTTGAATTGCAGTCACGATTGTAATGGAGGAAACGTGACAGCCAATTTGCACACAGCAAGCTCCCACAAACATTAATGTGATCATTACTAGACCATCTGTCTTTTTCATGACTGAGGGATAAATATTGGCTGGAACACAGGGGAAAACTCCCACTACTTTTTCGAAATTGTGGCTGCGAGATCTTTTATGTTTATGTGAAAGGACAGTTGGGGCCTCAGTTCAACAGACATGGCACCTTCAACAGTGCAGCACTGAACTGCGAGTGTCAGCCTGGAAAAGGTGCTCAAGGAAGCGAACATATGGAGTGGGCAAGGGGAAGGAATGGGGGAGTTCTTAATGAATTGGATTACCTTGCCGAAGCTCTAGCAATTGTGCTGTGGCGTGTTCTAATCTGTTGCACAATGGGGTGTTGGCCTGAAACACAAGATCGCAATACTTAGCTGGCAGTTTCTTTACAGCGTAACTGAGCTGGGTACTGGGGTGGGGGTCAGTGAAGCTCATTGGATAACCCCTAATGCATCGTGTTCCAAATGGCCTTCTGTGTGGTTAATGTAACCCTGAGCTTCAGAGACTCCCATCTCAGCTGTGGAAAGCTTCCCCACATTGAAAAGCCCAAGGGAGGTGGAGGTGGGGTTGACAGTGTAGCGTTCTACACTCAGTTATCAGGTACAACACTCCACCCATGTACTTAATCAACAATGACAACAACTTACATTTATCTAGTGGCTTTACAATAATGAAATATCCCAAAGTGTTTCACAAGAGCATTATAAAACAAAATATGACACCAAGCCACATAAGGAGATAATAGGTCAGGTGACCAGAATCTTGGGCAAAGAGATGGGTTTTAAAAAGTTTCTCAAAGGAGGAGAGAGAAGTGGAGAAGTTTAGGGAGAGGATTCTAGAGCTTGGGGCCTCAGCAACTGAAGGCACAGCCACCAATGGCAGAGCAATTAAAATCAAGGCTTCTCACAAAGCTGCAATGAGAGTGCAGGTTGTTCAGAGGGTCGTGGAGCTGGAGGAGATTACAACGATAGGGATGGTTGAGGCCATGAATGGGTTTGAAAGCAAGGATGAAATTTTAAAAGCAAGGATGAAATTTTAAAATCCATGTATTCTTTGACTGGGAGCCAATGGAGAACAGTGAGCACAGGGGTGACAGGGGACATGGGACTTACTGCAAGTTAAGACATGGGTAGCAGGGGTTTGGAGAGGGCAGAATGTGGGAAGCCAGCGAGTACATTGCAATAGTCATGTATAGAGGTAACAAAGGCATAAATGAGGCTTTCAGCAGCAGATGAGTTGAGGCAGGATGATTGCGAACAGATTGGTTTAGTCTGTTGCCAGAAAGAGCGATGGAATCGGTAGCTAGACAACATGAAATGGCAGCAATTCACAGTTTGATTAATTTTGGAATGATCTGTATACAGATCAGGAGACAGAAAGCTTGTTGCATCGAAGGTGGCAAATTTTATTTGCCTGCTGGGTTGGCGGCCTGGGGTCTTGAGTTGAATCTGCCATGTAAACCCATCCTGCTCACCTGGCCCCCACAAACATAAATACCCCTTGGATAAGAAATTCAGTTTCTCAAAATAGTGTGGCACACTTCTGCCCCTCAGTGGTGGTGGTGGGAATGGCAGGAGATGATCAATTCCCCAGCGTGTGCCCTGCTACCTCTATGCCAGCTACAGACAGCAGCAGTGGAACCCACACCAGCAACATTCTTTCCCAGAGAGCTGAGCAGAGAAAACGAATCCAAAACTACTGGAGCAGAAAAAAAAATTGTCTTCTACACATGCCATATATTTATGTATATGTGTATGTATGCAGATATTATGCAGGGTGTTTATAGAGTTGTACGACTTAATTTTAAAAGTTTTCAGGCAATACAGTTCAAATGTCTAGGACAACATCACCTATACAATTCATGAAACAATTGGAGAATGTTTTCAACGAGTTGGAAAACTGGATTAAAAGTACCGACCTCATATTCACACCATCACTAAGCTGAATTCCGTAAGATCGCTCGAATTCACCCGTCTCTGCTTGTCCGCTGCTGAAACCTTCACCCATGTCTTCATCACTTCTAGACTTGACTATTCCAATGCACTTCGGGCTGGTCTCTCAAATTCTACCCTCTAAACTTCCCTGAGCATCCCCGATTTTAATCACTCCGCTGGTGGTCGTGTCTTCAGTTGTCTAGGCGCTCAGTTCTGGAATTGCCTGCCTAAATCTCTTCATCTATCTATTTCACTTTCATCCCTAAATCTTTGAACAAGTTTATAGACATTGGATCTGTTATCTCCTTATGTGGCTCAGTGTTATATTTTGTTTGACAATGCTCCTGTGAAGCGCCTTGGGACGTTCTATTATGTTAGAAGTGCTATCTAAATATAAGTTGTTGTTGTCGAGACACCAACAAAGTAAGTAGTTATGATGAAGACTAGAAATTAGAACTGTATTGTGTTAAAACTTTATGAATGATGATTTTATATGCCATTTACAATTTGCTTCTATCATGTGCACATCCAAAGTTATTACATTTTAATGGACTTTATAAACATGCTGTATGTGTGTGTGTATATGTTTTTATACATATTTTTCAAGGTGCACTGTTTTAACATTGGGGTTCACTGCGGATAGCTTGTGTTTAAATGTTGCCTCAACCCAGGGACTGGGGCAGTGGCTGATTCTGTGACAACACATTTTTCCATTTATTTTGCCAAATCCTGTATCCTAATTCGTACTGAGTTCCGTTCACTCAGCATCGACCTCCATCAGCTCCCAATCCAGCAATGTTTCCATTTTAATCCTTCTTTTCCCTGATCTCGCCTCTCCCCTTCTCCATAGCCTCCTCCAACTCCAGCAGCACTCCTGATCTCAATCCCCCCCATCATTGATGGCTATGCTCTTTAGCACCTGGGCCCTGAGATCTAGAATTCCCTCACTAAACCTCTGGCACTTCTCCACTAACTCTCTCTCTCCCCTTCTTTAAGACTGTCAAATTTTGTTTCAAAACTCTCCTGTAAAACACGATTTAAGTGCTTTTAATTTCCTGATTCATTGTGCGTGAATACTTTGATACGATTGGCTGTTTATCCGCTTGCTGATATCACTCTGTTGCACGTCAAAAAAATCCACTTGACTTGCTGCCAGATCTAAACTGGAAGAACCACCACCACAGAGATTGCTTGATCATTGTGGGCAGTGAACATCCTTGCTTCACCCCTGAATGCAATACCTAGGCCAATATTAAGGCTAGAAGGTTGTAACCAATGACAACCTGCATTCATATAGCGCCTTTACTTCAGTAAAACATCCCAAGGTGCTTCACAGGAAAAATGATCAAACACGTAAGGAGATATCAGGAAAGGTGACCAAGGGCTTGGGCAAAGAGGCCGGTTTAAAGGAGTAAATTATAAGAGCTGGAGTGGCTCAGAGGGTAAGCTCTCCTGCCCTGAGCTGGAAGGCTCTGTGTTCAAGTCGCCCTCCACGACTCGTTGACTATGAAAGAACCCCAGCCACTGGTGCAGGCAAGCCAGTGTTGATCCCCAGCCCAGATAAGTGGCAGGAAGGGTTGTAAAACCATGGGCCAAAAATGATAGTTGATTATGAAGATGGTCAACCAACTGTGTGGCAACTCTGAAAGAGGAACCCAATACTCCTAGAGCGATGTGTAGGGAGAAAACTCTAGAAGTTGTCTGAAACAGCTGGAGGAATGAAAATCTGGGTTAAGCAAGATTCCAGGATTGAAGGAATGCAGCTACATCAGAAGGGGGAGGGAGAAACAAGAATGAGTATTTCAGAATTGAGCCATTGTTAGATCATTAGGGAGACAATGTACCCCAGTGAGCAGAAGATGAGGGTTAGGGCCTTGGTCATAGGACAAGGTATTGTTCCTGCATTTAAGGTCTTTTTTTTTTAGATGAATCTCACTGGTAAGATTTGAGTAATGTTGATTGCTCCACATTAGATTCCCGCAGCTATTTGAGTAATTATTGAAGGATTGTCATAATTGCATTCGAAATGAATGTCTTATACAATTACAACCCATTGACAAAATAAAACTGAGTGGATGCAAGTCTTATGTATGTTGTGTGGTTCCCAGCATCGCAAACCTCTCCCTTTGCAACACTGCTTTACCCTATCCCTCTGTACATTCTCCTCTCTCATAGACTCTGGATGTCTGTCCCTCTGTATCCCTCCCACCACACACACCCACTCCCATCCTCTCTGGCTCACTGTATCCACCCACCACACCCCCATCTCTGGCTCTCTGTATCATTGCCCCCCCCCTCCACCCCCGCCAACACTCCCTAACTCTGGGTTTCTCCTACCCTTATCTCCCCTCCGTGTCCCCCTATCCATACCCCCTGCTCCAATTCCCGTATTCCTCGCCTCCCTCCCCATCCCCGCTTCTCCCCTACAACCCATTCCCTCTCCCCCACTCCCCGTTTCCACTCTCCTCCTCCCTCCCCCATTCCCCCCTCCCCGTTTTCCCTTCTCCCCAAACCCCTTCCCCATCTCCCCACCCCCTCCCCCCGTTTCCCTTTCTCCCCATACCCCGTTTTCCCTTCACCCCACCCTCTGCCCGTTTCCCCAACACCCCTCCGTTTCCCCTTCTCTCCCCTCCCCCTTCTCTCTCCCACCCACCCCCCACTGTTTCCCCTTGTCTCTCCCCCTCCCCCCATTTCCCCTTGTGTCTCCCCCTCCCCCTTGTCTCTCTCCCCCCCGTTTCCCCTTGTCTCTCCCCCTCCGCCTGTTTCCCATTGTCCCCCCCTCCTGGTTTCCCCTTGTCTACCCCCTTAAACCCCCGTTTCCCTTCTCCCCCTCCCCGTTTCCCCATCCCTCTCTCCCTCCCCAATTCCCCTTCTCCCCCCCTCCCCATTCTCTCTCCACATGCCCCCCTCCGGTTCCCCTCCCCATTTCCCCCTCCACCCCGTTTCCCCTTGTCTATCCCCCCCCCATTTCCCCTTCCTCCCCGTTTCCCCTTCTCCTCCCCACCCCTCAGTCCCTGTTTCCCAACCTCCCCTCCCTGTTCCCCCCTCCCCGTTCTCTCTCCCACCCCCCCCATTTCCACTTGTCTCTCCCACTCCCCTCATTTCCCATTGTCCCTTCGTCCCCATTTCCCCCTCTCTCTACACCCTTAAACCCCCCATTTCCCTTCTCCCCATATCCCCTTCTGTTTTCCCTTCAACCCTACCCTCTCCCCATTTCCCCTTCTCCCCCCTCCCTGTTCTCTCTCCCATCCCCCCACCATTTCCCCTTGTCTCTCCCCCCCCGTTTCCCCTTGTCTCTCTCCCCCATGTTTCACCTTGTCTCTCCCCCTCCCCCCGTTTCCCATTGTGCCCCCCTCCTCGTTTCCCCGTCTCTACCCCCTTAACCCCATTTCCCCTTCTCCCCCCCTCGCCTTTCTCTCTCCACATGACCCCCCTCCCATTTCCCGTTCCTCCCCATTTCCTCTTCTCTCCCCTACCCGTTGTGCCACCCCTCTCCCTCCTGGTTTCCCCTTCTCCCTACCCACCCCCCCCACCACCGTTTCCCCACCTCCCTTTCCCCTTCTCCCCACCCCCACTCCCTCCCTGTCTCCCCACCACCTGCTCCCCGTTTCCCCTTCTCCCCCTCCCCGGTTCCCCATCTCTCTCTCCCTCCCCGTTTGCCCTTCTCCCCCCTCCCCATTCTCTCTCCACACCTCCCCTCTGGTTCCCCTTCTCTCTCTCCCCAACCCACCCCCCACCATTTCCCCTCGTCTCTCCCCTCCCCCCGTTTCCCCATGTCTCTCCCCCCACCCCCCGTTTCCCCTTGTCTCTCCCCCCTCAAAGAGGCCGGTTTAAAGGAGCAAATTATAAGAGCTGCAGTGGCTCAGAGGGTAAGCTCTCCTGCCCTGAGCTGGAAGGCCCTGTGTTCAAGACCCCCTCCACGACTTGTTGACTATGAAAGAACCCCAGCCACTGGTGCAGGCAAGCCAGTGTTGATCCCCAGCCCAGATAAGTGGCAGGAAGGGTTGTAAAACCATGGGCCAAAAATGATAGTTGATTATGAAGGTGATCAGCCAACCATGTGGCAACTCTGAAAGAGGAACCCAATACTCCTAGAGCGATGTGTAGGGAGGAAACTCTAGAAGTTGTCTGAAACAGCTGGAGGAATGAAAATCTGGGTTAAGCAAGATTCCAGGATTGAAGGAATGCAGCTACATCAGAAGGGGGAGGGAGAAACAAGAATGAGTATTTCAGAATTGAGCCATTGTTAGATCAATAGGGAGACAATGTACCCCAGTGAGCAGAAGGGATGAGGGTTAGGGCCTTGGTCATAGGACAAGGTATTGTTCCTGCATTTAAGGTCTTTTTTTTAGATGAATCTCACTGGTAAGATTTGAGTAATGTTGATTGCTCCACATTAGATTCCCGCAGCTGTTTGAGTAATTATTGAAGGATTGTCATAATTGCATTCGAAATGAATGTCTTATACAATTACAACCCATTGACAAAATAAAACTGAGTGGATGCAAGTCTTATGTATGTTGTGTGGTTCCCAGCATCGCAAACCTCTCCCTTTGCAACACTGCTTTACCCTCTCCCTCTGTACATTCTCCTCTCTCATAGACTCTGGATGTCTGTCCCTCTGTATCCCTCCCACCACACACACCCACTCCCATCCTCTCTGGCTCACTGTATCCACCCACCACACCCCCATCTCTGGCTCTCTGTATCATTGCCCCCCCCCTCCCCTGCCAACACTCCCTAACTCTGGGTTTCTCCTCCCCTCCGTTTCCCCTTGTCTCTCCCTCCTCCCGTTTCCCATTGTCCCCCCCTCCCCATTTCCCCTTGTCTCTACCCCCTTAACCCCCCTTTTCCCCTTCTCCCCGCCCTCCTCATTCTCTCTCCACATGCCGCCCTCCGGTTCCCCTCCCCTCTCCACCCCGTTTCCCCTTCCCCTCCCCACCTCTCAGTCCCTGTTTTCCCTTCTCCCCCCCTCCCCGTTTCCTCTTCTCCCCCCTCCCTGATTTCCCACCCCTCTCCCTCCCGGTTTCCCCTTCTCCCCACACCCCTCCCCATTTCCCCTTCTCCCTACTCCCCGTGCCCGTTTCCCCACCTCCCTTTCCCCTTCCCCCCACCCCCCTCCCCCCTTCCCCCCACCCCCCTCCCCCCTTCCCCCCACCCCCCTCCCCCTTTCCCCTCTCTCCATTTCCCCGCCTGCCTCCCGGTTTCTTATTCTCCCCACCCCCACTCCCTCCCCGTCTCCCCTTCTCCCCCTCCCTGGTTCCCCATCTCTCTCTCCTTCCCTGTTTGCCCTTCTCCCCCCCTCCCCATTCTCTCTCCACATCTCCCCTCTGGTTCCCGTCCTCTCTCTCCCATCCCCCCACCGTTTCCCCTTGTCTCTCCCCCCTCCCCCTTGTCTCTCCCCCCTACCTCCCGTTTCCCCTTGTCTCTTCCCCCTTCCCCCCGTTTCCCCTTGTCTCTCCCCCCTACCCCCCGTTTCCCCTTGTCTCTCCCCCCCTACCCCCCGTTTCCCCTTGTCTCTCCCCCCTACACCCCGTTTCCCCTTGTCTTCCCCCTCAAAGAGGCTGGTTTAAAGGAGCAAATTATAAGAGCTGGAGTGGCTCAGAGGGTAAGCTCTCCTGCCCTGAGCTGGAAGGCCCTGTGTTCAAGTCGCCCTCCACGACTCGTTGACTATGAAAGAACCCCAGCCACTGGTGCAAGCAAGCCAGTGTTGATCCCCAGCCCAGATAAGTGGCAGGAAGGGTTGTAAAACATGGGCCAAAAATGATAGTTGATTATGAAGATGGTCAACCAACTGTGTGGCAACTCTGAAAGAGGAACCCAATACTCCTAGAGCGATGTGTAGGGAGGAAACTCTAGAAGTTGTCTGAAACAGCTGGAGGAATGAAAATCTGGGTTAAGCAAGATTCCAGGATTGAAGGAATGCAGCTACATCAGAAGGGGGAGGGAGAAACAAGAATGAGTATTTCAGAATTGAGCCATTGTTAGATCAATAGGGAGACAATGTACCCCAGCGAGCAGAAGGGATGAGGGTTAGGGCCTTGGTCATAGGACAAGGTATTGTTCCTGCATTTAAGGTCTTTTTTTTAGATGAATCTCACTGGTAAGATTTGAGTAATGTTGATTGCTCCACATTAGATTCCCGCAGCTATTTGAGTAATTATTGAAGGATTGTCATAATTGCATTCGAAATGAATGTCTTATACAATTACAACCCATTGACAAAATAAAACTGAGTGGATGCAAGTCTTATGTATGTTGTGTGGTTCCCAGCATCGCAAACCTCTCCCTTTGCAACACTGCTTTACCCTATCCCTCTGTACATTCTCCTCTCTCATAGACACTGGATGTCTGTCCCTCTGTATCCCTCCCACCACACACACCCACTCCCATCCTCTCTGGCTCACTGTATCCACCCACCACACCCCCATCTCTGGCTCTCTGTATCATTGCCCCCCCCCTCCACCCCCGCCAACACTCCCTAACTCTGGGTCTCTCCTCCCTGTAGCCCCCCCGCTCCCCTCCACATAACCCCCTGCTCCCCTCCGTGTCCCCCTATCCATACCCCCTGCTCCAATTCCCGTATTCCTCGCCTCCCTCCCCCCTCCCCGTTTTTTCCCTACAACCCATTCCCTCTCCCCCACTCCCCGTCCCTCCCACATTCCCCCCTCCCCGTTTCCCCTTCTCCTCACCCCCCTCCCCATTTCCCCTTCTTCCGACCACCCTTCTCAATTTCCACACCCCCTCCCCGTTTCCCCTTGTCTCTTCCCCCGCCCCCGTTTCCCCTCCCATTTCCCTGACTCTCCCCCTTCCCCCGTTTCCCCTTCTCTCCCTTCCCTGTTCTCCCCCACCCTTCCCTCCCCATTTCCCCTTCTGTCCCCTCCCCGTTCTCTCTCCACACCACTCCCCCCCACCGGTTGCCCTCCTCTCTCTCCCACCCACCTCCCATCTCCCCTTGTCTCTCCCCCATCCCCACATTTCCCCTTATTGCCCACCCCCTTCCCTGGTTTCCACATGTCTCTACCCCCTTTCCCCGTTTTCCCTTATCTTCCCCCCCCCTTGTTTCCCCTTCTCCCCACTCCCCGTTCTCTGTCCACACCTCCCCTCCGGTTCTCCTCTCTCCCCCCTCCGTTTCCCCTTGTATCCCCACCCCTCAGCCCGTTTCCCCACCTCCCCTTCCCCACCACCCCTTCCCCACCACCCCCACTCCCGTTTCCCCTTCTCCCCACCACCCCTCCCTCCCGTTTCTCCTTCTCCCCATCCCCCTCCCTCCCGTTTCCCCTTCTCTCCCCACTCCCTTCTCTCCCCCTTTCCCCTTCTCCCCACCCCCCTCCTCGTAACCCCTTCTCCCCACTACCCTCCCTCCCCGTCTCCCCTTCTCCCCACCACCCTCCCTCCCCGTCTCCCCACCACCCTCCCTCCCCGTCTCCCCACCACCCTCCCTCCCCGTCTCCCCACCACCCTCCCTCCCCGTCTCCCCTTCTCCCCACCACCCTCCCTCCCCGTCTCCCCACCACCCTCCCTCCCCGTCTCCCCTTCTCCCCACCACCCTCCCTCCCCGTTTCCCCTTCTCCCCACCCCCCTCCCCGTAACCCCTTCTCCCCACCCCCTTCCCTCCCCGTCTCCCCTTCTCCCCACCACCCTCCCTCCCCGTCTCCCCTTCTCCCCACCACCCTCCCTCCCCGTCTCCCCTTCTCCCCACCACCCTCCCTCCCCGTCTCCCCTTCTCCCCACCACCCTCCCTCCCCGTCTCCCCTTCTCCCCACCACCCTCCCTCCCCGTCTCCCCTTCTCCCCACCACCCTCCCTCCCCACCCCGTTTCCCCACCCCTCCCTGTTTCCCCTTCTTCCTCCTCCCCCTTTCCCCAAACCCCCTCTCCGTTTCCCCTTCTTCCTCACCACCTCTCCCCTTCCCCGTTTCCCCACCACCCCATTATCCGCCTCCTCCCCGTTTACCCATCCCCCGTTTCCCCACCCTCTCCCCGTTTCCCCACCCTCCGTGTTACCCCTTGTCTCTCCCCTCCCTGTTACCCCTTGTCCCCCACTCACCGTTACTCCTTGTCTCTCCCCGTTACCCCTCGTCTCTCCACCCTCCCTCCTGGTTACCCCTCGCTTCCCCCCGCCTCGTTACCCCCCCCACCCCCCCGCCCCGCCCCGCCCCGTTACCCCCCGCCCCTATCCCCCGCCCCGCCCCGTTACCCCCCGCCCCTATCCCCCGCCCCGCCCCGTTACCCCCCGCCCCTATCCCCCGCCCCGCCCCGTTACACCCCGCCCCGCCCCTATCCCCCGCCCCGCCCCGTTACACCTTATCTCTCCACCCACCCCCCCCCCCCCCTCGGTCTCTGGATCAGTTCATCCACACCCCCCACCCCCACCCCCACCCCAAAGCCCCGGTCCGTGCCACGTGACTGGACCGCAATGTAGCTGGGACGCGGGCCGGCCCGATGACGTCAGGCGCGGTCAGCTGACGGTTTGGCGCGAGCCGAGCGGGAGCAGCGCGAGCGGCGGGAGAGAGGCCGTGAGAGGAGAGCCCGGGCCCGAGGGGTAAGTGAGAGGGAGAGGGAGAGGGGCGGGGGGGTGTGTGTGTGTGTGTGTGTGTGAGAGATGGTAATGAATAGGGGAGCCCCTGAGGGCTGGGGGGGGGGAGGGGCCAGAGATAGTGGGTTGGGCCAGAGAGAGGCAGAGACTCCAGTAACGGGGTGGGGTCAGAGAGATGGCGAGAGGCCAGAATGAGGAGGTGGGGTCAGAAAGACTGGGGAAGTGTCAGGGTGAAGGAGAGGGGCCTCACTGAGTTGGTGGTCAGGCTGGAAGGAATGGTCAGGGAGATAGGGAGGAGGGGCCAATATGGTAGGGAGAGGGGCCATAGAGAGAGGGGGAGGGAGGAGGAGGAGGAGGAGGAGGGGCCACGGAGAGAGGGGGAGGGACCATAGAGAGAGGGAGGGAGGAGGAGGAGGAGGGGCCACGGAGAGAGGGGGAGGGAGGAGGAGGAGGAGGAGGAGGGGCCACGGAGAGAGGGGGAGGGAGGAGGAGGAGGGGCCACGGAGAGAGGGGGAGGGAGGAGGAGGAGGGGCCACGGAGAGAGGGGGAGGGAGGAGGGGCCACGGAGAGAGGGGGAGGGAGGAGGAGGAGGGGCCACGGAGAGAGAGGGAGGGAGGAGGAGGAGGGGCCACGGAGAGAGGGGGAGGGAGGAGGAGGAGGGGCCACGGAGAGAGGGGGAGGGAGGAGGAGGAGGAGGGGCCATGGAGGGAGGGGGAGGAGGGGCCATGGAGAGAGGGGGAGGGAGGAGGGGGGGGCCACGGAGAGAGGGGGAGGGGGGGGCCACGGAGAGAGGGGGAGGGGGGGCCACGGAGAGAGGGGGAGGGGGGGCCACGGAGAGAGGGGGAGGGGGGGCCACGGAGAGAGGGGGAGGGGGGGCCACGGAGAGAGGGGGAGGGGGGGCCACGGAGAGGGAGGAGGGGGGGCCACGGAGAGGGAGGAGGGGGGGCCACGGGGAGAGGGGGAGGAGGAGGAGGGGCCACGGAGGGAGGGGGAGGGAGGAGGAGGAGGAGGGGCCATGGAGGGAGGGGGAGGGAGGAGGAGGAGGAGGGGCCATGGAGGGAGGGGGAGGGAGGAGGGGCCATGGAGAGAGGGGGAGGGAGGAGGGGGAGGTGGGGCCACGGAGAGAGGGGGAGGGAGGAGGG
Source organism: Carcharodon carcharias (assembly GCF_017639515.1). NCBI lineage: Eukaryota > Metazoa > Chordata > Chondrichthyes > Lamniformes > Lamnidae > Carcharodon > Carcharodon carcharias. The sequence goes on along the minus strand of NC_054497.1, from coordinate 6,039,068 downwards.
GGAGGTGGGGCCACGGAGAGAGGGGGAGGGAGGAGGGGGAGGTGGGGCCACGGAGAGAGGGGGAGGGAGGAGGGGGGGGGCCACGGAGAGAGGGGGAGGGGGGGCCACGGAGAGAGGGGGAGGGGGGGCCACGGAGAGGGAGGAGGGGGGGCCACGGGGAGAGGAGGGAGGAGGGGGGGCCACGGGGAGGGGGGAGGGAGGAGGGAGGAGGGAGGAGGGGGGGCCACGGAGAGAGGGGGAGGGAGGAGGGGGGGGCCACGGAGAGAGGGGGTGGGAGGAGGGGGGGCCACGGAGAGAGGGGGAGGGAGGAGGGGGAGGGGGGGCCACGGAGAGAGGGGGAGGAGGGGCCACGGAGAGAGGGGGGAGGGAGGAGGGGGAGGGGGGGCCACGGAGAGAGGGGGAGGGAGGAGGGGGGGCCACGGAGAGAGGGGGAGGGGGGGCCACGGAGAGAGGGGGAGGGGGGGGCCACGGAGAGAGGGGGAGGGGGGGCCACGGAGAGAGGGGGAGGGGGGGCCACAGAGAGGGGGAGGGGGGGCCACGGAGAGAGGAGGGAGGAGGGGGGGCCACGGGGAGAGGAGGAGGGGGGGCCACGGGGAGAGGAGGGGGAGGGGCCACGGGGAGAGGAGGGGGAGGGGCCACGGGGAGAGGAGGGGGAGGGGCCACGGGGAGAGGAGGGGGAGGGGCCACGGGGAGAGGAGGGGGAGGGGCCACGGGGAGAGGAGGGGGAGGGGCCACGGGGAGAGGAGGGGGCCATAGAAAGAGAGAGGGAGGGAGGAGGGGCCATAGAGAGAGAGAGAGAGAGAGGGAGGGAGGAGGGGCCATAGAGAGAGAGAGAGGGAGGGAGGGAGGAGGGGCCATAGAGAGAGAGAGAGAGAGGGAGGGAGGGAGGAGGGGCCATAGAGAGAGAGAGAGAGAGGGAGGGAGGGAGGAGGGGCCATAGAGAGAGAGAGAGAGAGGGAGGGAGGGAGGAGGGGCCATAGAGAGAGAGAGAGAGAGGGAGGGAGGGAGGAGGGGCCATAGAGAGAGAGAGAGAGAGGGAGGGAGGGAGGAGGGGCCATAGAGAGAGAGAGAGAGAGGGAGGGAGGGAGGAGGGGCCATAGAGAGAGAGAGAGAGAGGGAGGGAGGGAGGAGGGGCCATAGAGAGAGAGAGAGGGAGGGAGGGAGGAAGGGCCATAGAGAGAGAGGGAGGGAGGGAGGAGGGGCCATAGAGAGAGAGGGAGGGAGGGAGGAGGGGCCATAGAGAGAGGGAGGGAGGGAGGAGGGGCCATAGAGAGAGGGAGGGAGGGAGGAGGGGCCATAGAGAGAGGGAGGGAGGGAGGAGGGGCCATAGAGAGAGGGAGGGAGGGAGGAGGGGCCATAGAGAGAGGGAGGGAGGGAGGAGGGGCCATAGAGAGAGGGAGGGAGGAGGGGCCATAGAGAGAGGGAGGGAGGAGGGGCCATAGAGGGAGGGAGGAGGGGCCATAGAGGGAGGGAGGAGGGGCCATAGAGGGAGGGAGGAGGGGCCATAGAGGGAGGGAGGAGGGGCCATGGAGGGAGGGAGGAGGGGCCATGGAGGGAGGGAGGAGGGGCCATGGAGGGAGGGAGGAGGGGCCATGGAGGGAGGGAGGAGGGGCCATGGAGGGAGGGAGGAGGGGCCATGGAGGGAGGGAGGAGGGGCCATGGAGGGAGGGAGGAGGGGCCATGGAGGGAGGGAGGAGGGGCCATGGAGGGAGGGAGGAGGGGCCATGGAGGGAGGGAGGAGGGGCCATGGAGGGAGGGAGGAGGGGCCATAGAGAGAGAGAGAGGGTGAGGAGGGTCCATAGAGAGAGAGAGAGAGGGAGGAGGGTCCATAGAGAGAGAGAGAGAGGGAGGAGGGTCCATAGAGAGAGAGAGAGGGAGGGAGGAGGGTCCATAGAGAGAGAGAGGGAGGGAGGAGGGTCCATAGAGAGAGAGAGGGAGGGAGGAGGGTCCATAGAGAGAGAGAGGGAGGGAGGAGGGTCCATAGAGAGAGAGAGGGAGGGAGGAGGGTCCATAGAGAGAGGGAGGGAGGAGGGTCCATAGAGAGAGAGAGGGAGGGAGGAGGGTCCATAGAGAGAGAGAGGGAGGGAGGAGGGTCCATAGAGAGAGAGAGGGAGGGAGGAGGGTCCATAGAGAGAGAGGGAGGGAGGAGGGTCCATAGAGAGAGAGGGAGGGAGGAGGGTCCATAGAGAGAGGGAGGGAGGGAGGAGGGTCCATAGAGAGAGAGAGGGAGGGAGGAGGGTCCATAGAGAGAGAGAGGGAGGGAGGAGGGTCCATAGAGAGAGAGAGGGAGGGAGGAGGGTCCATAGAGAGAGAGAGGGAGGGAGGAGGGTCCATAGAGAGAGAGAGGGAGGGAGGAGGGTCCATAGAGAGAGAGAGGGAGGGAGGAGGGTCCATAGAGAGAGAGAGGGAGGGAGGAGGGGCCATAGAGAGAGAGAGGGAGGGAGGAGGGGCCATAGAGAGAGAGAGAGGGAGGGAGGAGGGGCCATAGAGAGAGAGAGGGAGGGAGGAGGGGCCATAGAGAGAGAGAGGGAGGGAGGAGGGGCCATAGAGAGAGAGAGGGAGGGAGGAGGGTCCATAGAGAGAGAGAGGGAGGGAGGAGGGTCCATAGAAAGAGAGAGGGAGGGATGAGGGGCCATAGAGAGAGAGAGAGAGAGAGGGAGGGAGGAGGGGCCATAGAGAGAGAGAGAGGGAGGGAGGGAGGGAGGAGGGGCCATAGAGAGAGAGAGGGAGGGAGGGAGGAGGGGCCATAGAGAGAGAGAGAGAGAGGGAGGGAGGGAGGAGGGGCCATAGAGAGAGAGAGAGAGAGAGGGAGGGAGGGAGGAGGGGCCATAGAGAGAGAGAGAGAGGGAGGGAGGGAGGAGGGGCCATAGAGAGAGAGAGAGAGAGGGAGGGAGGGAGGAGGGGCCATAGAGAGAGAGAGAGGGAGGGAGGGAGGAGGGGCCATAGAGAGAGAGAGAGGGTGGAGGGTCCATAGAGAGAGAGAGAGAGGGAGGAGGGTCCATAGAGAGAGAGAGAGGGAGGAGGGTCCATAGAGAGAGAGAGAGGGAGGGAGGAGGGTCCATAGAGAGAGAGAGAGGGAGGGAGGAGGGTCCATAGAGAGAGAGAGGGAGGGAGGAGGGTCCATAGAGAGAGAGAGGGAGGGAGGAGGGTCCATAGAGAGAGAGAGGGAGGGAGGAGGGTCCATAGAGAGAGAGAGGGAGGGAGGAGGGTCCATAGAGAGAGAGAGGGAGGGAGGAGGGTCCATAGAGAGAGAGAGGGAGGGAGGAGGGTCCATAGAGAGAGAGAGGGAGGGAGGAGGGTCCATAGAGAGAGAGAGGGAGGGAGGAGGGTCCATAGAGAGAGAGAGGGAGGGAGGAGGGTCCATAGAGAGAGAGAGGGAGGGAGGAGGGTCCATAGAGAGAGAGAGGGAGGGAGGAGGGTCCATAGAGAGAGAGAGGGAGGGAGGAGGGTCCATAGAGAGAGAGAGAGGGAGGGAGGAGGGTCCATAGAGAGAGAGAGAGAGGGAGGGAGGAGGGTCCATAGAGAGAGAGAGGGAGGGAGGAGGGTCCATAGAGAGAGGGAGGGAGGGAGGAGGGTCCATAGAGAGAGAGAGGGAGGGAGGAGGGTCCATAGAGAGAGAGAGGGAGGGAGGAGGGTCCATAGAGAGAGAGAGGGAGGGAGGAGGGTCCATAGAGAGAGAGAGGGAGGGAGGAGGGTCCATAGAGAGAGAGAGAGAGGGAGGAGGGTCCATAGAGAGAGAGAGGGAGGGAGGAGGGTCCATAGAGAGAGAGAGGGAGGGTCCATAGAGAGAGAGAGGGAGGGAGGAGGGTCCATAGAGAGAGAGAGGGAGGGAGGAGGGTCCATAGAGAGAGAGAGGGAGGGAGGAGGGTCCATAGAGAGAGAGAGGGAGGGAGGAGGGTCCATAGAGAGAGAGAGGGAGGGAGGAGGGTCCATAGAGAGAGAGAGGGAGGGAGGAGGGTCCATAGAGAGAGAGAGGGAGGGAGGAGGGTCCATAGAGAGAGAGAGGGAGGGAGGGAGGAGGGTCCATAGAGAGAGAGAGGGAGGGAGGGAGGAGGGTCCATAGAGAGAGAGAGGGAGGGAGGGAGGAGGGGCCATAGAGAGAGAGAGAGGGAGGGAGGGAGGAGGGGCCATAGAGAGAGAGAGGGAGGGAGGGAGGAGGGGCCATAGAGAGAGAGAGGGAGGGAGGGAGGAGGGGCCATAGAGAGAGGGAGGGAGGGAGGAGGGGCCAGAGAGAGAGAGAGGGAGGGAGGGAGGAGGGGCCATAGAGAGAGAGAGGGAGGGAGGGAGGAGGGGCCATAGAGAGAGAGAGGGAGGGAGGAGGGGCCATAGAGAGAGAGAGGGAGGGAGGAGGGGCCATAGAGAGAGAGAGGGAGGGAGGAGGGGCCATAGAGAGAGAGAGAGGGAGGGAGGAGGGGCCATAGAGAGAGAGAGAGGGAGGGAGGAGGGGCCATAGAGAGAGAGAGTGAGGGAGGCGGGGCCATAGAGAGAGAGAGAGAGGGAGGAGGGGCCATAGAGAGAGGGAGGAGGGGCCATAGAGAGAGGGAGGGAGGGAGGAGGGGCCATAGAGAGAGAGAGGGAGGGAGGAGGGGCCATAGAGAGAGAGAGGGAGGGAGGAGGGGCCATAGAGAGAGAGAGGGAGGGAGGAGGGGCCATAGAGAGAGAGAAGGAGGGAGGAGGGGCCATAGAGAGAGGGAGGGAGGAGGGGCCATAGAGAGAGAGAGAGGGAGGGAGGAGGGGCCATAGAGAGAGAGAGAGGGAGGGAGGAGGGGCCATAGAGAGAGAGAGAGGGAGGGAGGAGGGGCCATAGAGAGAGAGAGGGATGGAGGGAGGAGGGGCCATAGAGAGAGAGAGGGATGGAGGGAGGAGGGGCCATAGAGAGAGAGAGGGATGGAGGGAGGAGGGGCCATAGAGAGAGAGAGGGATGGAGGGAGGAGGGGCCATAGAGAGAGAGAGGGATGGAGGGAGGAGGGGCCATAGAGAGAGAGAGGGATGGAGGGAGGAGGGGCCATAGAGAGAGAGAGGGATGGAGGGAGGAGGGGCCATAGAGAGAGAGAGGGATGGAGGGAGGAGGGGCCATAGAGAGAGAGAGGGATGGAGGGAGGAGGGGCCATAGAGAGAGAGAGGGATGGAGGGAGGAGGGGCCATAGAGAGAGAGAGGGATGGAGGGAGGAGGGGCCATAGAGAGCGAGAGGGATGGAGGGAGGAGGGGCCATAGAGAGAGAGGGAGTTAGGGGGCCATAGAGAGAGAGGGAGTTAGGGGGCCATAGAGAGAGAGGGAGTTAGGGGGCCATAGAGAGAGAGGGAGTTAGGGGGCCATAGAGAGAGAGGGAGTTAGGGGGCCATAGAGAGAGAGGGAGTTAGGGGGCCATAGAGAGAGAGGGAGTTAGGGGGCCATAGAGAGAGAGGGAGTTAGGGGGCCATAGAGAGAGAGGGAGTTAGGGGGCCATAGAGAGAGAGGGAGTTAGGGGGCCATAGAGAGAGAGGGTTAGGGAGGGGGCCATAGAGAGAGAGGGTTAGGGAGGGGGCCATAGAGAGAGAGGGTTAGGGAGGGGGCCATAGAGAGAGAGGGTTAGGGAGGGGGCCATAGAGAGAGAGGGTTAGGGAGGGGGCCATAGAGAGAGAGGGTTAGGGAGGGGGCCATAGAGAGAGAGGGTTAGGGAGGGGGCCATAGAGAGAGAGGGTTAGGGAGGGGGCCATAGAGAGAGAGGGAGTTAGGGGGCCATAGAGAGAGAGGGAGTTAGGGGGCCATAGAGAGAGAGGGTTAGGGAGGGGGCCATAGAGAGAGAGGGTTAGGGAGGGGGCCATAGAGAGAGAGGGAGTTAGGGGGCCATAGAGAGAGAGGGTTAGGGAGGGGGCCATAGAGAGAGAGAGGGAGGGAGGGGGCCAGGGAGGGAGGGGGCCAGGGAGGGAGGGGGCCAGGGAGGGAGGGGGCCAGGGAGGGAGGGGGCCATAGAGAGAGATGGAGTTAGGGGGCCATAGAGAGAGAGGGAGTTAGGGAGGGGGCCATGGAGGGAGGGGGCCATAGAGAGAGAGAGAGAAGGAGGGATGGGCCATAGAGAGAGAGAGAGAGGGAGGGAGGAGGGGCCATAGAGAGAGAGAGAGAGGGAGGGAGGAGGGGCCATAGAGAGAGAGAGAGGGAGGGAGGAGGGGCCATAGAGAGAGAGAGAGAGGGAGGGAGGAGGGGCCATAGAGAGAGAGAGGGAGGGAGGAGGGGCCATAGAGAGAGAGAGAGGGAGGGAGGAGGGGCCATAGAGAGAGAGAGAGGGAGGGAGGAGGGGCCATAGAGGGAGAGGGAGGGAGGGGGCCACAGAGGGAGAGGGAGGGAGGGAGGAGGCCACAGAGGGAGAGGGAGGGAGGGAGGAGGCCATAGAGAGAGAGGGAGTAAGGGAGGGGGCCATAGATGGAGGGAGGGGGCCATGGAGGGAGGGGGCCATAGAGGGAGGGAGGGAGAGAGGGGGCCATAGAGGGAGGGAGGGAGAGAGGGGGCCATAGAGGGAGGGAGGAAGGAAGTGGCAAATAGAGGGAGGGAGGGAGGGGCCAATAGAGGGAGGGAGGGAGGGGCCAATAGAGGGAGGGAGGGAGGGGCCAATAGAGGGAGGGAGGGAGGGCCAATAGAGGGAATGATGGAGGGGCCAATAGAGGGAGGAAGGGGCCATAGAGGGAGGGAGGCGGGGGGGGGGGGTACGGGGGGAGAGAGGGGGGATGGGCCGGGGGAGAGAGTGGGGGGATGGGGCAGGGAGAGAGTGGGGGAGAGGTGGGGGAATGGGGGAGTCGGAGGGGGTGGGGGATGGGGGAGAGGGGGGATGGCAGGGAGAGTGGGGGAGGGGGCGGGGAGAGTAGGGAGAAAGTGGGGGATGGGGCGGGGGGAGGGATAGAGTGTGGGGGATGGGGCGGGGGGGAGGGAGAGGGAGGGAAGATGGGGGATGGGGTGGGGGATGAGGAGGGGGGAGGGAGAGGGAGGGGAGACAGGGTGGGGGAAGGAGGGGACTGGGAGGGAGACGGCGAAGGGGATGGTGCGGGGGGAGGGAGAGGGGAATGGAGCGGGGGGGGAGGGAGAGGGGGGAATGGGAGGGAGGGAGAGAGCAAGGGGGGAGGGGAAGGCAGAGGGCGGGGGGATGGGTGGCTGGGGGATGGGGCGGGGGGGAGGGGGTGGGAGAGGGTGGGTGGGGGGGAGGGAGAGGGCAGGGGGATGGGGCGGGGGAGGAAGAAGCTGCGTGGATGGGGAGGGAGGGAGCGGGGGGATGGGGAGGGAGGGAGCGGGGGGATGGGGAGGGAGGGAGCGGGGGGATGGGGGGAGGGAGAGGGCGGGGGATGGGGTGGGGGGAAGGGGTAGGAGAGAGCGGGGGGGTGGGAGAGAGTGGGTGGATGGGGCGGGGGGAGGGAGAGGGTGGGTGGATGGGGTGGGGGGAGGGAGAGCAGGGTCATGGGGAGGGAGAGAGCAGGGAGGTGGGGCATGGGGAGGGAGAGAGCAGGGGGATGGGGCGTGGGGGAGGTAGAGGGTGGGTGGTTGGGGATGGGGAGGGTGAATGGGTGGATGGGGAGGGAGAGAGGGGGAATGGGGAGGGAGAGCGGGGGGATGGGTAGGGAAAGAGTGTGGGGGGGTGTTGGGGAGGGAGAGAGCAGGGGGTTGGATGGGGAAGGAGGGGGAGAGCAGGGGAGGAATGGGGAGGGAGAGAGCCGGGGGGGGTGGGGAATGGGGAGGGAGAGAGCGGTGGAGGGAGAGAGCGGGGAGGGAATGGGGAGGGAGAGAGCAGGGGGGATGGGGAGGTAGAGAGAGGGGGGGATGGGGAGGTAGAGAGAGGGGGGGATGGGAAGGGAGAGAGCATGGGGGAGGGGGCGGGGAAAGCCGGGTGGATGGGGGAGATGGGGAAGGAGAGAGCAGGGGGGGATGAGGTGGGAGAAAGCCGGGGGGGGGTGGGTGGTGGTGGCAGGGGTGATGAGGCGGGGGTGCCGGTGAGAGAGAGGAAGGAGAGGAGAGGAGGGGAAGGAGAGGGAAGGGAGGGAGTGGGAGGGGAGGGGAGGGGGAAGGGAGGGGGGAGGGAGACAGCAGGGGGCGCCGGGGGAGGGAGGAGGGAGGCCCTGGGGAGGGGCTAGACAAGGTGGGTGAGGCCTCAGTGAGGAGGCAGTACCTATGGAAGCGGGCCAAATTGTGGCAGGGCCTTTGAGGGGGGTGTAGAGTCTGGGGAGGGACCTGTGGGGGTGGGGTAGCTGAGTGAGGGGAGCGGCCATAAAGAGAGGGGTGTGGCCTCAGTGAGGAGGGTCATTGAGTTGAGGGACCTCAGCAAAGCAAAAGATCAGCGAGAGGGTCCAGAGTGGGAATTCAAGTCTCAGTGAGGGAAAGGGCCCAGCAGGAGCAATGGGAGGGTAGGGAAGCTACTTCAGGAAGATCCTGAGTGAAAGGAGGGGCCTATGAGGGCATTGAGGGAACTATCTCAGTGAGACGATAACAGAATGAGAATGGGAAGTGCCACTTCCAGGAGGGTTGCTGATTGAGGGATGAAGCCTCTGTGAGGGAAAAATTCACAATGACGAAGAGGTCAATGATGGATCATGGAGTGAGGGAGGATAACAGCGTGAGGGTGACCAGCCAAAGAGTGAGAGGAGGAGTGGTGGTGGTCACAGTGAGGGAGGGGTCATGCAGAGACTGCCTACAGACTAAGGGAGGGCTTCATGGGGAAATTAATCACAAATGGGGGAGTGGGTCAGAGAACTGTATGTTATGGGGAAATGGGTCATGGACAGAGAGGGGAATCAGAGAGATGGATCACAGATGGAGAGGAATCATGGGGAATATTAGTCAAAGACAAGTAATAGGGTGATAAGAATCAAAGAGGGATTATAAAGAGTTGGGTGACAGACTTTGAGAGGATTGATGTAGCGACATAAGATCATGGATCCCGAGGAAACATACAGACAAAGTAATAATTGTTTGTTGAATGAGAGCTTCACAGGGATAGAGAGACAAGTGACAATAGACTGGTCATAGGCAGAGCTGTGATGAAAGGGATGGGTCATAGGCAGAGAAATGATGGGGGAAGTATGTCACTGAGGAGCGTTGAGTGTTGGGTCACAGAGGATGTGAGTCATAGACTGAGAGAGGGGTGACTGGGGAGACGCGTTACAAACTGAGGGACAGGAGGCTGTGCCATCAATGAGGGGAGTGGAAAGGGATTTGGAGTAACAAGGAACAGGCGGATAAATGGAAGAGAGCTAGAAAGCTTACAGGTGTGTTTCACAAGTTTTTAGATATTCCAAAATTCTTTACTCAGAGTGGTTAGAAAATGGAATTTGTTACCTTGAGGAGTAATAGAGGTGAATAGCATAAATTAATTTAAGAGGAAGCTAGATAAGTACAGGAGAGAAAAAGGGATAGAAAGATATGTTGATGGGATGAGATGAAGTGTGGGAGGAGGCTCGTGAGGAGAATAGCTAAGGCACCAGGAGCAGATGGGAAGCGTTCAAGGGTACTGAGGGAAGTGAGAGTGCAAATTGCAGAAGCACTAGTGATAATTATTCAGTCTTCCTTAGACACAGGGAAGGTGCCAAAGGACTGGAGAACTGCAAAAGGAAGATGTGAGTATACGACAGATGTCAGGTAGAAAATACAATGGGGATTCAGGCTGAATATAGAAGGACCAGAGGGGAAGTGAAGAAAATCATGGGGAGAGCATGAAGAGAGACTGGCAGCGAATATAAAAGGGAATCCAATGATCTTCTATAAGCATGTAAATGATAAAAGGGTGGCAAAAGAAAGAGTAGGGCTGATTAGGGACAAAAATGGGAACTTGCATGTGGAGGCTAGAGAAATATTTTGCATCTGTCTTTACAAAGGAAGAACTTGCTACCCAGGCTAAGGTGAGAGAGGAGGTAACTGGTGTACTAGAAAAACTTACAATCGAGAGGAAGAAGGTGTTGGAAAGGCTATCTTTAAAATAGATAAGGTACCAGGACCGGATGAGATGCATCCAAGGGTACTGTGGGAAGTGAGAGTGAAAGTTGCAGAGGCAATAGTGATAGTCTTCCACACCTTAGACACAGGGGAGGTGCCAGAGGACTGAAGAATTGCGAATGTTACACCCTTGTTCAAAAAGGGGTGCCAGGATAAAGCTGGCAACTATAGGCCAATCAGTTTGACCTCAGTGGTAGGGAAACTTCTGGAACCTATAGTAGGGGACAAAATCAATAATCACTTAGACAAGTGCAGGATAATTAATGAAAGCCAGGGTGGATTCATCAAGGGAAAATCATGTTTAATTAACTTGCTGGAATCTTTTGAGGAGGTAAGAAGGTTGATAAAGGAAACGCTGTTGATGTATATATAGATTTTCAAAAGGCATTTGATATGGTACCACGCAACAGACTTGAGCAAAATTCTAGGTCATGGAAGATAAAGGAAAGTAGGCACTTGGATAAGAAATTGGATGAGTGACAGAAAACAGAGTGGTAAATGGTTGTTTTTCAGATTGGAGGAAGGTTTGCAGTAGAGTTCCTCAGGGATCAGTGTTGGGACCCTTGCTCTTCTTGATATATATTAATGATCTAGACTGTGATATGCCGGGCATGATTTCAAAATTTGCAGATGATACACAGTTGTCAACTGTGATGGGGATAGTCTTGAACTTCAAAAGGACATGTTGGTGGCAGATGTTGGCCATAGGTGTATCAGAAGTACTTACAAGTTGACAATCAACCTGTTTGGCCACATTATGAATGCACCTTTCGGGGCCATGGGTGGGACTCGAGCCTGGAGTTTCTACCACTGTGCTGCAAGACTTCCCCTTGCATGAATAATGAACTGAATATTTGCCCGTTTGAAATGTGCACGACTTCCATCTCTGATTCCTGTCACTGCTGAATGTGCTGAGACACACACCCATTCTGTTGTGTTGGGACTACCACTGATTTTCCCCGTATTGCATTCAGGTGTATAGATGAGGTACATGTGGGCAATGCAGTAATTTGGGGGGATGATTATTACCGAGTTTATTCCCCAGAGTACAACAATGATTCCAATTCAAAAATACTTCATTGGCTGTAAAGCGCTTTGGGATGTCCTGAGATTGTGCAAGGCACTATATAAAAACAAGTCTGCCTTTCTTTCTATTAAAAGCAGTGATTAAAGCATAAGTTCTTTTTATCCCCAAATGCCTCAAAGGATAATTCCTTACAAAACCATAATATTGAAATCCAGAATTGCTGAACAGTCTGCATATCTCAAATATCTGCCTATTTGTCTGATTGGTGATTCTTCCTCCATCCATTGATCAGTTTTAATAAAGTGTAATCAATTGATGTTGCACTGCCAGTCACAACTGCTCTTACAATTACTATCAGTGCAACCTACCCCCAGCGAATGTAGCAGACATTTTGTTGATTGTAAGATCAGCTAGTTTCAGTACCAGTTAATAACCTTCAAGGAGAAAGGCACTTTAAAACACTCTTGTTTAAATGAAGGCACTGCAATGTGGAGAGATGGCAAAGCCTTTCAGAACATCAGAGTTGGGTGGGTAAGGAACCTTCTCTTCCAGTGGTTAGACAGTCATTGCTGCTGAATTTTTAGTCAATTGAATGAACTGTGGCCTAGACCACTTGGATAGGCTAGGATTCATTTATAGTGAATTGACATGGAAAATTAGCGTATGGTCAACTTTGGAGTATCAGTGACTTGGAGGAGGAAAGAATCAGACAAAGAGTGATCGTGAGATAAATGCATACTTGTGTAACTCGAAGATGATTGAGATACCTGAATTTATCAAGTTGTATCAGAGATACTGTGGATAGCCAAGGACCTAAAGTGTGATTTCTGATGGAATCTTAGAATCATACAGCACGGATGGAGGCCTATTCAAGTGTATATCCAGATGGAGGCCTATTCAAGTGTATATCCAATTCTCTTTTGAAAGTTGCTATAGGATCTGTAGTCTTTTCCCTACTGACCCTTCTGTCACTCGAAATAGTTTCTCCTTATTTACTCTATGAAAATCTTTCATAATTTTGAACACTCCACTTAAATCTTCTCATAATCATCTTTGCCCCAAGAAGAACAATCCCAGCTTTTCTGTCTCTCTACATAACTGTAGCCTTTCATCTCTGGTATTATTTTAGTAAATCTTTTTTGTAGCCTCTCAATGGCGTTGACGTTCTTCCTAAAATGTGTTATCCAGAATTTGTTTGATCACAATACTCCAGGTGAGAATTTAGCAGTGAATTATGGAGGTTTGGCATATTACCCTTGCTTTTTCACATTAAACGTCTGTGAAGCCAAGGATTCTGTATATCTTTTTAACAATACTCTCTGCTTGTCCTGCCACCTACAAAGATTTATATATGTGAACTCCTAGGCTTCTCTGTTCCTGCACTCACTTTAAAATTATACCATTTACTTTACATTGCCTCTCCTTATTCAAAATGCATCACTTCACACTTCTTTGCATTAATTTTTATCTGCCCGTTGTGCGTTTCGTTATTTTGTCTATGCCCCCCTGAAGTCTGCTACTATCCTCCTCATTGGTCACTATATTCCCAAGTTTCAGTCAAGTCCAAGTCATTAATATATCTCAACCAGCAGTCACCCTAATACTGACTTCAGGGGGCACCACTGCTCATTTCCCTCCCGTCTGAAAAACAACCTTCACCACTATCTGTTTGCTGTCTCTTGGCCAAATTCGCTGCCACTACCCACCTAATCTGAGGCTCACTCTCCCTTTTACTCTCAGGGCATGCTCTCGCTCTTTCCCTCGCTGTCGGGGCTCGCTCTCCCTCTCGTTTTCGGGGCATGCCCTCCCTCTCGGGTCTCGCTCGCCCTCTTGCTCTCACCCTGGAACTTACCTTGAAATCTTACCTTCCCACTGTTTTAAACAGCAAATGCCCAGTATGGGCTTCAGGTTTGCTGATGGGTCTATTATGTGGCACTTAATCAAATGCCTTTTACATAATTATGATGTTATCAGTATTCCCGTTGCAGTGTAAACAGAGCTTTGTGTGCTCAAATCCCACCCCACACACTTGAGCACATAAGTCAGGATGGATGTCTCAAAGCACTTTGCGGCCAGTGAAATACTTTTTTTGAATCATAATCACTGTTGTAACGTAGGAAACACAGCAACCAATTTGTGCACAGCAAACTCCTAACAAACAGCAATTAAGTAAATGATCAGATCACCAATTTTAGCAATGTTGGTTAAGGGATAAATATTGGCCACTACACCAGGGAGCATTCCCCTACTCTTCTTCATAAAGTGCAACAGGATCTTCTGCGTCCATCTGAGACAGGCTTCAGTTTAGTGTTTCATCTGAAAGACAGCACCGCTGTCAGTGCTGCACATCTTCAGTGCTGCATTGAAGTGTCAGATGAGATTGTCTATAACATTTTGACTTGGTATCGGGAGCGCTATCACTGTGCCAATGCTAACACTTAAATAAAAGATTTCATGGTTGTTTTGTTGGCTCTTGTCAAAGTATTGCATTTAATTTGACATGGTGAGATTTGAACTCATGGGGCCATAACTTCTGTGGAATGGCAATCACGGTCAGATTGTCACTTCACTCCTAGTTACTTACCCTGAAATGCAGCTGCAGCTTTCTTGCCGGACCTTCCAACTCAGGCTGGATGAGAAAGTTGCAGTGCAGCAGTTAACCAAGGCCTTCAGCCAAGTGCAGCAGAGTCAAAGTTAAGGACGACACGTCCCTTTTTTTACAACACTAGCTTCTGTAAAGCAGGTAAGTATAAAGGCCCAGCCACTTTGAGAAGTCAAGGAAAAGGCAAGTGTGTAAGGTGAGTAGGTAGGATGGGGTCTTGGATAAGGGTGGTCAGATGGGAGGGGGCATCAGGTTTTCAGTAGGGATATGGGGAGGGGAGTCGGAGGTTGGGGAAGTAGCTGGCGGGAGGGGTTAATGGGGGTGGTTGGGGAGGACAGTTGAGGGTTAGTTGGGTTAGGAGAGGGCAGTTTGGGACGGGATGAGGGGGTGGTCAGGGGGATGAAGAGGATGGTCGGAGGGGTGGAGCAGTAGTCAGGTTGGAGAGGGCATTCGGGGTTGGAGGTGTAGTCAGGGATGGGGAGGGCAGTTGGGAGGTTGGTGAGGGTAGTTGGGTGTGGAGGGGCATTTGGTGGGGGAGAGTAGTCGGAGTTTGGGGAGGACAGTTGGGGGTGTGGGTGGTTAGGGGGTCCAGTGGGGAGGGCAGTCAGTAGGTTGGGGTTAGCTGGGTAGTCGGGCAATCGGGGGCGGGGGGCATCCCTTGAGGGGGTAGGGGGGTAGTTGGGGGGGGGGGGGGGGGGGTTGGTTGGGTGGTCTGGAGGTCCAGTGCTTGGGGTGGGGGGTGTGGAAATGTTGGGGGTGGGTCAGTACTATAGCTCCCCAGGCATTAGAAGCAGTTTTAATTCTTCTAACTTTCTCTGGGTACCTATTGCTGTAAGGCAGATAGAATCATCCAAATATTGCTATGTAAGTTGGAGTTTTGGAGAGTTCCCATTGCAGGGCAATTGCCCAATGGAAGTTTGAACTTCCCGGGCATGGGGACTTCCACGGGAGCGGAGGTGGGATCGTCCAGGACATCTTTGGGGTAAACCCCCCCCCCCCCCCCCCCCCCCCCCCCCCCCCCCCCCCCCCCCCCCCCCCGCCACCCCCCGCAACCGCTACCGCCGGGTACGATGCCCCAGACATCAGAAGTTTGATGTTTTTGTTGCTAGTCCAGTACCACTAACCTATGGTGCCTGTTGGAGAGGGCACTGAAACGGGTTCTGTTGGTAGGTGACAGGAGCATTCTTGTTGAACCACCTTCACAGGGCTAGTTATGAGCATTGGTGTTTGGCATATCATTGAATTGCCTGATTTTTAGGTCTGTAAATTTGAATATTTGAGATGTCTCAAACATTAACAGAAAGTTGTCGTCTTGGCATCGTGGCTACATGGAGCAAAGGGGATGGCATTGAGAACCAAGGAATAGAAAGTATTTATTTTAATTTTGGCTGTGTGCCTGATATAAGCCCTTTTACAAAACAAAGATTTACAAAAGCTGGTAATTGTTGACTTTTGTTTTGTTTGTGATTATGAGTTGCATCATTGAGCCCTAATGTTGACAGCATTGTTACGTTTCTGTAGAACTGAATAAACACTAGCAGTGATGCTGCTACGTTGGCAGCTATGAGGCACCTTCACATTGTTGATTTCCCTCAGTGATGTTGACAACTGTCTTTTTGGCTGAGACCTTAAACCGAGGGCCCGTCCTCTATCTGTTGTGGTGGTTGTAAAAGATCCTATGGCACTAATTTGAAGAAGAACAGGGGGTTCTCCCTGGTGTCTTGGCCAATATTTGTTCCTCATCACAAAAAAAATTATCTTGACATTATCACATTGCTGTTTGTAGGAGGTTGGTGTGCACAAATTAACTGCTGCACCTCCTATGTTTTAACAGTGACTATACTTCATGAACTTGCATTTATATAGTGCTTTTCAAGACCACTGGAGTCTCAAAACACTTCAGAGACTTCATTAAGTCTTTTTTAACTACAGTCTTAAAATCAAAATGATTTTGATAATGTGCATTAATTTTACACCCAGATAAATTGGTTGCATATTGTATTTTGTTGATATTAAAGCATATTGCATTGGCTATTATTTTTGGTTGTTGTTTTCCAGACCTTCAAAACCATGTGATGCGTCTCCCCCACTTTTGGCTTGATTCTAATGGCTTTTGAAACTTGGGACTTGTATCATCTAATTTACTGATTATAGATTTACTTTGACTCTTTTTAACCTTGGTGGAATCTTGCACTGGGTTTTAGAGCCTGATTTTCATGGAGTCAGGAAGATGTCATGGACTTTTTAAAAAAAAGTCTCCCACCCCCATTTCTGACAGATTCAAATTTTGCTGGAAGAGCGAAGGATGTGAATCACACAGGTGGGAAACCTAGACTCAATGAGGCCATTTGAACTTAGTGCTGAATTCAAACAGACCTCATTCTCACTGTTCCAAGGGCTTTAACCTGTGGAGTAGGCGTCATGAATTGATGGAGTAGACGCAAATGCTTGTGAAGGTTGGATTAGATCTGCTTAAGTGTTATGATGTTTTTAAAATCCCTTTCTCTTTAAACTTGGATAAAGCAGGCTTAATCTGTCAGTGAGAGTTTAAATAAAAAAACACCTGCCGGACTGCTTTAATTGACCAGCCATCAGGAGTAGGTTAGAAAAAAACATTATAATAGGTCACTATGAATGTTTCGCTGAGTTTCAAAGCTACAGTTATCTCAGTAAGAGGTTGAGTTCACAGTTTGATTGTTGGTTTAAAGAGGCTATTAAATGATTATATGCCTCTGTGAGGTCTGAATAGAAGTTTGTTTGCAAAAGAGATTGGAGACTAAAGATTTAAAAGCTTTGAATGGGTTTCACAAATGGGAGTTTTTTTCACTCTCATGTATGTATGAGTGAGAGCTGTATTAACTTGTTAGTAGTTAATTTTTTCCTTCATTTTCACATGGCCCCTGAAGTCTGCCCATGGTGGGTACTGGGTGAGTGGCTATGGAGATGATGGAGGGGTATGAGGGGCCAAGGGGGTGGGTAGGAGCATGAGTTAATGTGGAGGGGGCATGGGGATTATGAGGGGGTATGGGGAATGGGTGACAGAGTGTGAGGGGTCAGAGGGTCTAACAGTGCCTAAAACAACCAGGACAAGGCCCCAGAGAAACAAAGTGGGCCTTTGAACCAGCCTGCCTCGGCGTTCATCTGCCCCCATGCCGAAGATCTGCTTCTGGAGTTGGTGGGCCTGACTCAATCCCTCCCTTGGAACAAAGGTTGGGCCTAACAGAGCCCTTTAAACCACGATGGTCTGCCGAGTTGGGAAATTTCCCAGCCTGAGCCAGCTGCCTTGGTAGCAAAAATCTGGCCCTTAATCTTTCACCTAGGGCTCTTACTAAATAAATCCAAAAACACAAATCTGCTTTCATATAGCACCATTTATATAAGCATATAAAAATGATGGACAAATGGTGAGCTCTGATGCAACTGGGAATCTTGATCCTCAAGGTTCCTCATCCACCAACAGCTGCATAATCTGGGAGAGGCAAAATCCACAGCTAATCGAGGAAAAAGATCTGTGAAATTTGTCTCTGACCCTTGAAAGCAATAAAAATGAGTTCCAGGAGATCACAGTGACCATGAAACAAATCACCAGTACCTACTGTTTGTTCTGTGTGATTTTAGCCACAACTTTCACTCATTCAGCCCCCTTTCAAATACATGCAGTGAATCTACATTTGTTGTACGGGTTGGCAAATCTCTAAGCTTATGTACCATTTCTGCCAACTCCAGCATGATGCCACCACCAAACACATCTTCTCTTCACCCATACCCTGTCGGCATTCTGTAGGGACTGTTCCCTCCCGGACACCTTGGTCCACTCCTCCATCACCAACACCTCAACCCCTTCCCACGTCACCTTCCCATGCAATTGCAGAAGGTGGAACACCTGCCCCTTTACTGCCCCCCTCCTCACCGTCCAAGGGCCCAAACACTCCTTTCGTTGTGATTGTCTAAAATTTGTCATTCTCGCATTTGTCCTGAGTGCAAGATGAAAAGCTTCAACAACATTTCTCTTTTCAGCAATAATCTGCCGTTTATGAGAATGCATTCAATTCCTTGTTCAATCCAAAATCTGTCTGCCAAACTCGCAGGACTCATACTTTATAAAAGTTCCCTGCATGCTTTATATTTGGGAGTAAGAACTGAGTGATGGAAAGGCAAGTTGGATTAGGAAGGGAATTGCATTTTTTATTCAAAATGAGGGAGCTCAGAAGAGGTTGGGGCAAGAAGTCTGAGTTGTAAGGTTGGAGGAGGTTGCAGAGGTAGGTTTGGGAAAGACCACAGAGGAACTTGTAAATGAGGACAAGGTCTTGAATTTTTTTGTGTGGAAAGTGAGTGGAGTTTTGAATAAATTGAAATTTGCATTTGAAGGATCTGGAGCTGCTGGTGAGGTGAATATTCCAGCAGTTGAATCTTGAGGTAATTAAGGTATCGATAACAATTAAGTGTTGGTAGAAGCGAGATGGGGTTAGAGTAGGTAATGTTGCAAAATGGGAGCATGTAGTTTTTTTTTGATGGGTGGGAAGTGGGAGTTCAAATTTAAACTTTTGTGTTGAGCGAAACATTGAGGCTGTGCACCATTTTGCTCAATCCCAGGAGGAGGAAGACAGCTTTGGGAACAAGGTGTAATGGATGGCTTTGGTTTTCCTGTCCAGTTGTTTGAAGTTCTGGCTTATCCGCAATTTAGGCCTGGATTTTTACCAAGTCGGGATAGCTCAGGAGACCTTTAAAAATGCCGGGCGCATACCAGTTCCAGGATTCCCAACCCCATTTCTGGGCTTTCTGATTTTCACCTGGGCCTTTTAAGGGTGTGAGCCCGTGCCCTGCAGGGCTGACCTGGCCAGATTCATTGCGGGGATAGGCATGTCATACTCCTTCATAATTTTCATGGAGTCAGGCCAGCTTTTTAAAGAGTCGTGGTTCATGGCACCTCAGAGGTGTTGTCAACCATAGTCTGCATAAGGAAACCTTTTGGAAGGTAAGTTCAAATATTCCTCCTCATGCCCCCATGCCAAGCTATGGCCTTCTACCCACCCAATGACCCCATGGCCCTTTATGCTCCCAATGCTAAGGTGTGGTGTTTCTATGCCCATTGACCCACTGTGCACTGTATAGAACCAATGAACCCTATCGTGACAATATGATGTGTAAAAGAACTTTAAAAACAGTCATTTGTTCATAACTTTCCACTATGTTAAAAAATAAGTCTTTTTAGTACAGGGCAATAAAAACATCAATCATCCAGACCCTTTAAAACATCAGTAGCATAAACTGTAAGCACTTGAAAACGCTTAACCTTGTGTAAATGAACATTGTGCGATTGATGACAATTCAAAAAGCCAGAACTGTCCATGAAGCAATGTTTTCTTTGGAGCTCAGGTGTTTCAACAGACTAATTGATTTCTGGGCTCTCAGTTAAGCTTCTTGGCTGAGGGCTCACATATCCATTAGAGTACTAAAACCCCTGAGCCTGAGAGAAAACGTTGCATGATTGACAGTTATGGCTCTCTGATAAATTTCACAATGTTTATTGACTCAAGAGAAAGAGGTTTCAAGTGCTTGCAGTTTCAACAGTTGAAACTTTAAAAGGTCAGGATGATTGACACTTCTGTTGGACTAAAGTAAAAAGGAGTTTGTTTCACAAGTGGAAAGTTACCAATGAATGAGTTTTTTTTTACACACCCTACTGTCACTATAGGGTGGACATGGAAACGCCACAGCTTGGCTTGGGGTTGTAAGGGGGTTATGAGGGATCATAGGATTTGGTGGGGTGGGGGGTGGGTGGGTTCATACCTTGGCACGGGGCATGAGGGGCCATAGGGGCCGGGTGAGGAGCATGAGGTACCATGGATGGGGCAAAGGAGCGTGTTGGGGCGTGAGGGCTGGAGGACCTTTCTGTTTTTATTTTAACTGGGACGAAGTCCCACAGCACCAAGATAGGCCTTTTAAGCAGCCGCCTCCTCCCCGTGTCGGCCTCCAAATTTTCTCCTAGTCGACTGGCCTGACTGCAACCTGCACCCACCCCTGCAGTGAAAATACTATTGTTTCAGGCACTTTCTCCCAAGGCAGACAGACCGAGCCGGGAATTTTCTCGACTCCTGCTACTCACCTTGAGGATGAAAATCCAGGCCTTTGATGTCACATAGTCCATTGGAGAAAGTGGAAGTGGTTATGGAATTGAAAGTGGTGGTGGAGAGGTAAAGTTAGGTGTTAAAGGTGACTAGTCGAATTGCATTCCTGTACAAAGTTCTCAGTGAGTGGGCTTGTCAAATGAGGCACTCACAAGTGGGTGACTTTTTTTTTTAACATGGGCTGAGATATAAATTGTTTCCTTTCTTTAGAAATTTAATTTCCTTTCCCTGTTTGTTTCTCCAATTTAACGTCTCTTAAAACTGTGGTCTGTGTGGCTTTTCCTTGTGGTTTGTCCTTTAGCAAGTGGTTCATCTTAGCTGATCTTTTTTTCCACCTTGTTTTTAAGCAGTGTTGCTCCTCTGTAGCAACTAAGATAAGGGACTGTTTGTCCATTGGCACAGGTCCCAGGAACACATAATTAATGTAACAGGGCCACTCATAATTACAAATTTATGAATGGAATCTGTATGATATAAGAATGACATAAAATTTCCAAATAAACAATGGTGCTAACCATTTGCATTCCCTTCTGCCATGGCTTAGTTGCTGTTTGAAAGGAACCCAAACTGGCGTTTTTGAAAAGGGTGATAGAAAATCTATTGAAAAAGGGTCAAGTGAAAGCTTAAACCATCCTTGGCGTGTTGTTGACTCTTACTGTGGGATGTACTATCTGCATGTTTGCATGTTGGCTGGTATTTCTTGTTCCTTCCACCACACCCCCTGCATCTCTCAAATAATTCTTGAACATGTCATTTGTTTGAGAGAGTGTTATTTCACAATGAACTGTGTTTGGGTAAACGTTTGAATAAAACAAATAGAATCAGTAATGCTGAATGCTACATAATTACAATCACTGGAATCATTGCCTTGATATTAAGCTATATACGCCTGTGCTCTTGCTGTGAAGGTTCACTGCCACCTTTGAAGAGCTACAGGCATTTGTAAGATATTACATAGAAGTTAGAGCATAGACCCAAGCCATTTGGCCCAACTGGTCCATGCCAGTATTTATGCTGTACAAGAAGCTGCTCCCACACTACTTCATTTCACCCTATCAGCATATTCTTCTATTACTTTCTCCATTATATGCTTATCTAGCTTCCCCTTAAATGCATCTGTGTTATTCAGATTGAAACAGCAATGCTTAAATTATTCACTGGGAAGTCTTAAAAAGAAAGAAAATCGGCTAGTTTTTCCGTTCCAGATTGCTTTCCAGTCATTCCTGCTGTAAAATGTCCCTGTGTGCGCAATTGGTGAGGACAACATATGACTTAGATGTGAAACCTTGCAACAGTCACCTTCTAGGTTCATACTCTTAAACACAGCCACCTGGTTCAAGGTTCAGGAGGACCACAAACAAGTATGAAATTATCTCCCTTCATGAAAGGAGAGGAGGAAATTGGAGATGAAAGGTACAGGCTGACCAATGTCACAGTGTTATGTTGACTATCTATGCATATTGGTAAGATACACCTGTAATTGGGTGCTGATGGTGGATTTGCCTACCTCTTTGTGATGTGTAGGGGTGAAGGCTTCTATTCCCTCACATCAGTTTCGTTTTGATCTGTTGACCCACAACAATGAAGCAAACAGGATTTTCAGTCGTGTTTTTGTTTGCTGCAGAAAGGTAGTAGTTTTGAAATAACTTCTATAATGGTCAGCAAGGTCAAGGAAATATGTTTAGCTTTCAGTGACTTTCTGTTAAATTTTTAACTTTTTGTTAATAATCCATTTAAGGTGGTTTGGTATTGGTATGTAGGATCCTGCCACCCCCTAAGTTCTTCATCTCAGTTCTGGTAAAGTACAAACCAGATGGTCTTCGCAAAACCGATAGTGTTGCCAGCTATGGTCGGACATATTCCTGAAGGTCTGGTTGCATGCCTACCCCCTCACACTCCTGACATGTTAAACCTTGTGGCGCCCCACCTTCACATTCCAATTGGATAGTGAATGGACTCTTTGTTAACCAATTGGGAGATTCTTGACTGCCTCTTAAGGTTTTTCTCCTGGGTTGCTCACGGCAGTGTCTGGCAGATTAAGCTTTAATTCCTGGAGACTTCCAAGACAACCTGGGAGGGTTGGAACCCTACAACGGATGGAGGTTATCAGCAATGGATTGAGAGCAGAGGAAAGGGAAAAGAGGACTGATATATACCACAGAGCTACCCCTGGATAAATGCAGTCCCCAGTGTGAATCTTACAGATCCCAAATGTTCCAGCTTCAACCTCTGATAGAATCATGGAAACTTACAGCACAGAAGGAGGCCATTCAACCCACCCTGCTCATGCTGACACTTTGAAAGAGCAGTCAGCTTAGTCCCGCTTCCCTGCCTTTTGTCTTTAAACCTGTAATTCCCTCATCCTCAAGTACTTGCCCATATCCATTTTTAAATTATTAAGGAATCAGCTTCCACCACATTCTCAGGTAGTGTTCTAGATCATGGCAACTCTCTGACTGAAACCATTTATCCTTATTTCCCTTCTAGCTAATTTGACAATGATTTGCAATCCATGACCTCTGGTTAATTACCCACACATCAGATTAATTTTTAGGGAATAGTTTTTCTCTTTTCTATCAAACTACTCACCATCTATAAAACCTCTGTTGGAACTCCCTCCCTAACAGCACTGTGGGTGTACAACACCACATGGACTGCAACAGCTCAAGAAGGCAGTTCACTACCACATTCTCAAGGGCAGTTAGGGATGGGCAATAAATGCTGGCCTAGCCAGTGATGTCCACATCTCATGAATGGATTTTTTTAAAAAGTCACCTCTTAACTTTTCCTATCCCAAAGAGAACTGTCCTAACTTTTTAACTGATGTATTTCATCCATGGTAACATCCTGGTAAACCTTCTCTGTACCCTTTCTAAGGCCTGACAACTTCCCTGAAGCGTGGTGCCCAGAATTGTCCACAATACTCAGCTGAGGCCCAACCAGTGATTTATAACATTCATAGAATGGTTACAGCACAGAAGGAAGCCATTCAGCCCATTGTGCCTATGCTGGTCCTCTGAAGGAGCAGTTTACTTAGTGCCACTCCCCTGCCTTTCCCCTGCAACCCTGCAAATTTTTCCTTTTCAGATAATGACCCAATTCCCCTTTGAAAGCTTTGATTGAACCTGCCTCCACCACACTTTCAGGCAGTGCATTCCAGTTCCTAACCACTTACTGTGTAAAGAAGGTTTTTCCTCATGTCGCCATTGCTTCTTTTGCCAATTATCTTAAATCTGTGCCCTCTGGTTCTCGATCCTTCCACCAAAGGGAACAGTTTCTCCCGAGCTACTCTGTCCATACCCTTCATGATTTTGAATATCTCTATTACATCTCCTCTCAGCCTTCTCTTCTCCAAGGAGAACAGTCCTAACTTCTCAAATCTTTCAATGTAACTGAAGTTTCTCATCCAACTCACCACCATCTTCTCAAGGGCAATTAGGGATGGCCAATAAATGCTGGCCCAGCCAGCGAAGCCCTCATTCCATGAATGAATTAAAAAAATGTATGGTAAAGGGTACAAGCTAGGAACTGTCTCCATGCTTAGGTCTATACCCATCTCTGCTCAACACCACACTGCCCCTGGGTCTGGGTCATGTGCCTTCTTACATCACTGTGTGGGTGGTACCATCCCACATTAACCCTATATGTGCCAGACCCTTATACTCAATCCTCATCATTGTTCAGCAGTTCTAGCATGATCTCTTTGCTTTTATATCCTATACCTCTATTTATAAGCACAAATACTCCATAAGCTTGTTTAAACAACTTGTAATCTTGCCCTGCCACCTTTAGGGATTTGTGTATATGAGCATTGAGGTCTCTCTGCTCCTCTGTACAGTTAGCTGATCTAAATAGAGTTGGCAGTGGGGCTGCTACTGAAGGTCAGAATTCCCACTTCTTCGAAGAAGTGTGTGTGCAAATATTAGATGAGGATGGGACCTAGCTCAGCTATGATGCTTTAGATAGTTGAAATGACTACCAACGTTATCCAGTCTGACGCATAAAGGATGTCAAAATGGCAAGGTGCACCAAGACATTTCACTGTCAGTGGAACTCTCTCGGCAAAACTGAATGCGAAAACGAACTGCTTGAATGTACTAGGAGATCTGGTGCTGAGAGATAACATTTCAGTTTTTACAACATGCATTGCTGAAGTGATTTCTGAGGTGATGTGCGTAATCTTCTGCCTTTTTGCCAAAAAATAGTGTTTTGTTTGAACACTTTTTTAAAAATGTTAATTGGCTTCAGACTACCATAAATAATATAACACAATTGTTGTTTTGGGCTGAATGAATTTGCATTGTTAGTAAACTGACTTTTTGTCATGGTGTGATTTTTTTTTTGGAAATAGTATGACCTTGAAGGTTTTGACCAATACTGTAATACATTCTTAACTTATTACTGGCACAAAATGTTAGAAAATATATTTCCATTGAAGGGTAGACATCTGAAATATGAACTTAGTTTTTTCCCTCTTGAGATGCTAAAATACTTGCCATGTGCTTCCAGCATTTTCTGATTTTGTTTCCAGATTTCCAGTACATTTTCCCCCGCTTTGCTGTTTGATTTGTGCAAGTCTACCCTCTGTACAAAATACTAGTGATGCAAAAATTATTCCCACAGTTCAAATGGTATAAGTTTACAAAAGGAAAAGAATGGAGACTAATTTACTACAAATTTAAGTGTGTCTAGCCCTATCCGCCTACTGTCCCTCCCCCTTTCCTGATGCTCAAATTGCACTTTAAATGTTGAAGGTTCTGATTTCGTAAACTTGTCTGTTAAGAAACGGTTGTATTAACTGTATTTGTATCCTGACTGCTTGTTTGCTTGCTGTGGTGTTTTACATTTATTAAAAGGAATACCAAACAGTAGGTAAGAGAAATTCAACTACATACACAGATTGATCATTCTTTAAAATTTCATTGTAGGAAACTGGATGAAAAAATTAGTGATATGGACTTTACTTTGTGTTAGTTCTCGTGTTTAAAAGTTCTTCTTCTTGGGATTATTTGATACAGACTGCGACATACCTCTGTAATTGCAATGCTAAGATGTGGACACGTGGATCATGTTACAAATTTTCTGCATAAACCCATTGACCTCGTTGCTTGGATTCGTTGTTTAGAGCTTGCAACTTTTACAGCTTAGCAATCTATAGGAGAATACAGTGGAAAAATCTGAATGAGAGGCTTGTAGCAAAAAAATTCTGTCTCTAGTGAGGTATGAATTGCTC
Source organism: Carcharodon carcharias (assembly GCF_017639515.1). Classification (NCBI taxonomy): domain Eukaryota; kingdom Metazoa; phylum Chordata; class Chondrichthyes; order Lamniformes; family Lamnidae; genus Carcharodon; species Carcharodon carcharias. Next base: position 6,014,129 of record NC_054497.1, on the reverse strand, counting down.
TAACTGGCTAAGAGGGATCACAGTGAGAATTTGACTTTAGTCAATCCAACACCAGATCATTTAGAAACCCTAAATTTCTCTGCTACTTTTGTCCATAAGATATTGATGCTTGCTGCAGTACGAAACCTCCCTCAAGTGGCTATTGTGCATGTGTGAGCCTCAGCTGGTAGTGTAGTTAACTGGGCTCTTCAATTATGGGACCACCCATTCGTAGCCCAAATCTTCACTTGATACATGCAACTTCAGGAATGGCAGGATGCACTGTTTGTATCGATGCACTGTTTGTACCAATCCACCCCCTCACTTCTCATTCTGCTGCTGCTGCTGATCTCAGCCACTCCACTAATAGGGAGGTGCTGAATACAAGCCACAATTGGACAGAATATCATTGCCTCCCAGTAGCTGGTTCAAAGAGGGTTGGAAGATTTGGAATTGTTTTCTCTCTGAGCTACAGGAGGAAGGTGGTCTGTGTATCCAATTGGAGGGTGTGAGGAAACAGAACAGTGCAGAATAATTTAGTTATTAACTCTTGGTCCTGGTGACCCCAGGAATGGATCATTAAATTGGCTAACATGTTGCTGAGCCATCCAACATATCAGAAGAGCCGAACAACATCTCCCTTTATTGGGGAAGAGCCATGCTGGTAAATGTCAACAAAGTCACTATATTATCGATATGAAATAGGGTAGCAAAGTTTAAGCCATGCAGTGTTGCTGGCTGGCTTTATTCTGTTTCTGGTAGCTTACAGTCTTTGGTTTTAGCTCAGCCAGGTTTTGTAAAATTGCACCAATTATATATAGCATTCTTTTACCACCTGGATTTTGAAATTGAGAAATCTCATTGAACTGCAAATGCCATGCCAAGATTGAATAGTGTAAAAGAGGTAAATCAGGAATTAGTTTTTAGACCATAAGACATAGGAGCAGAAGTAGGCCATTCGGCCCATCAAGTCTGCTCTGCCATTCAATGAGATCATGGCTGATCTGATAATCCTCAATTCTACTTTCTTGCCTTTTTTCTATCACCCTTGATTCCCTTACTGATTAAAAATCTGTCTATCTCAGCCTTGAATGTACTTAATGATCCAGTCTCTACAGCTCTCTGCAGAAAAGAATTCCACAGATTGACTACCATCTGAGAGAAGAAATTCCTCCTTATCTCTGTTCTAAATGGGCGCCCCCTTACTCTGAGATTGTGCCCTCTGGTCCTAGACTCTCCAAGAAGGGGAAACAACCTCTCAGCAACTACCCTGTCAAGACCCCTAAGAATCTTATATGTTTCAATAAGGTCACCTTTAATTCTTCGCAATTCCAATGAGTACAGGCCCAACCTACTCAACCTCTCCTCCATAAGAAAATCCCTTCATACCCGAGATCAACCAAATGAACTTTCTCTGGACTGCCTCCAATGCCAGTGTATCTTTCCTTAGATAAGGGGACCAAAATTGTTCACAGTATTCTAGGTGCGGTCTATCTAACTAGTGCCTTCTATAGTTTTAGCAAGATTTCCCTATTTTTATACTCCATTCCCTTTGAAATAAAGACCAACATTCCATTTGCCTTCCCTATTACCTGTTGAACTTGTATGTTAGCTTTTTGGTATTTCGTGCATAAGGACTCCCAAATCCCTCTGTCAGTCTTTCTCCATGTAAATAATATTCAGCCCCTCTTCTTCCTGCCAAAGTGCATATCCTCACATTTTCCCAGATTATATTCCACCTGCCAAGTTTTTGTCTACTCACTTAACCTGTCTATATCCCACTGTAGACTCCTTGTGTCATCCTCACCACTTGCCTTCCCACCTATTTTTGTGGCATCTGCAAACTTGGTGATAGTAAATTCACTTCCCTCAGCTATGTCATTAATATATATTGTAAATAATTGAGGCCCATCACTGAACCCTGTGGCACTCCACTGGTCACAGATTGCCATCCTGAAAATGCCCCTCTTATCCCAACTCTCTGTTGGTCAGTCAATCCTCTATCCATGCTAATATACTACCCCCAACACCATGGGCTCTTATCTTATTAAGTAGCCTTATATGCGGTACCTTATTGAACATATTTTGGAAATCTAAATATATTACATCTGTTGGTTCCCCTTTATCTATCCTGCTTGTTACCTCCTCAAAGAACTCTAATAAATTTGTCAGGCATGATTTCCCCTTCATGAAACCATGCTGACTCTGCTTGATTAGGTTATGTATTTCTAAATGTTCTGCTATATAATAGACTCCAACATTTTCCCAATGACAGACGTTAAGCTAACTGGCCTATGGTAACCTGTTTTTTGTCTCCCTTTTTGAATAAGGGTGTTACATTGGCCGTTCTGCAATCCTCTGGGAATTTTCCAGAATCTAAGGATGCACCAGTGCATTCACTATCTCTGTAGCTACTTCCTTTAATACCCTAGGGTGCAATCCATTAGGTCCAGGGCACTTATCGGCTTTTAGCCCCATTAGTTTCCCTAGTACTTTTTCTATGTTGATAGTTATTGTACTTATTTCCTCCCTGCCTTTTGCCCCTTGATTAATTAGTGTTTTTGGAATGCTGTGAAGACTGAAGCAAAGTATTTATTCAACTTCCCAGCCATTCCCTGGTTCCCCATTATTTCCCCAGCCTCATTCTCCAAGGTTCTATGTTCACTTTGACCTCTCTCTTCCTTTTTATATATTTAAAGAGGCTCTTAGTTTCTGTCTTTATATTACTTGCTAGTTAAACCTCAAAGTTTATTTTCTCCCTCTTTATAATTTTTTTGGTCATCTTTTGTTGGTTTTTAAAACTTTCCCAATCCTCTGGCTTACCACTAATCTCTGCCACATTGTATATATTTTTTTTCAATTTGATACTGCCCTTAACCATGGTTGGTTTATCCCCTTCCTTGAATCCTTCTTCCTCACCGAGGATATTTCTTTGTTGAGAGTCATGAGCAATTTTCTTAAACTTCTGCCGTTGTTCATCAACCGTCTCTTCTGCTAAACTGCTTTCCCAGTCTACTGCAGCCAAATCTACCCTCATTCCATTGTAATTATCCTTATTTAAGTTTAGTACAGTTGTTTCTGACCCAAGTTTCTTACCCTCAAATTGAATGTTAAAATCTACTACGTTATGGTCACTTTTCCCTCTCATGCTCTTTAAAGGTCTCACACTCTTCTCACTGTTAAAGGCCCCGCTCCTCTTGCACTCGCTCCCTTTAAATGACTACACTGCTTCTCTCTCACTCTCACCCTGTAAATGACCCTGCTGTTTCTCTCACACTCTCACTGTAAATTACCACACTGTTTCTCTCTCACACTCTCGCTGTAAATGGCCCCGCTGTTTTTCTCTCACTCTCACCCTGTAAATGGCCCCACTGTTTCTCTCACACTGTAAATTACTCCACTGTTTCTCTCACACTCACTGTAAATTATCACACTGTTTCTCTCTCACACTCTCGCTGTAAATGGCCCCGCTGTTTTGCATTGCCAAGCTTTATATATTTCCAGTTGGTAGTACTGTGGCACAGCCGATGGTAAATGCTGAGCTGTTCAAATCCCAAAGGGAAACAACTGTCAGCTGTTTTGCAATTTGTATAAAGTTCGAGATGTGTGCCTTGAATTCAGTAGTAACAAGACCACCAAATCATAGATTTCTTACAAAACTAATTAAACTTTTATCAATAGAAGAAATGATTTTAAGCACACACTTAGATCTACAAATTACTACTATGATAACTTCTAAATCACCTAGTTAATCTAACTCCTAGTTACACTTTTCATTAAGTCAACAGTAAGACAGATAGATTTTAAAAGACCCAGACAAAGAAACATGATACTCTGAACAGCCCAATTCAAAGTGAGTTTTCTTAACTTCTGTTCTTTGTAGACAGCAACTTGAGGCTTAGATGCTGAAGGCTTTTCACACTTGTTAGGTCTTAGAATGCCTTCCCTTGTACGCAGCCTTCACTCCTTTATATATATTTTCCCCTTTGAATGCAAATTCCCATTGTTTAATTATGTCTTTGGATTTTACCTTTCCAATAATAAAATCTATCATAGTACCAATTTTGTCAGTAACCTTTGGGAAAAATAAACGCACTGTTTCTTAACTTCTCCTGGCTAGGTAATATTTCACTCCTCTTTGAATTCAAACTAATCTGGTTTATTTAAAAATGCATTTGTTCCCTTTACACCTTCCATCCTAAACCTTCCCCCAAGTTTACCTACCTCACATTTCAAACCTACCTTATCATGGTATATCAAAGCCTTCAGTATAGCTCCCTTTAATTCAGTTAAGCGTGTGCACACGCACACGTGTGCACAGACATAGACCTATAGACTCTACTATTACTCTACAATAAATTCCAATAACATTATGAAAATTATTATACCCTCCTTACAGTAGCACTCTGAGTTAGAGTTGTAGGTTGAAGCCCACTTTAGGATTCAAGCAAATAATCTAAACTGACACTGCATAGTGCTGCTGACAAAGTGCTACCTTGTCAGTGAAGACATCCTTCAGATGTGACACTAAAACAAAGCCCTATCTGTCTGTTCCGGTGGATCAGGTGGACATTTAAAAAGCGGGAGTTCTCCTGGGACCCAGGCCAACATTCATTCCTCAAACACCCGTACGCAATGTGGATTGTTTTCTTCCATTTCCTTGCGGTTTGTGGGATCATACTGTGTACAAAATGGTTGTCATTTTTGCCTGCATAACATTCTTTGATGGTCTCTTTACCTAAAAATTATTTGTAAACAGAACTTTACTGAACAACATGCTATGTGAGAAATAATCTTTTGTCTTTTTGAGATCGGTTTGTTGGCCTTGCATTTTACTCTGCAGTTTATTTTAATTTTACTGATCATATTCAGCAGAACCGGACAATTATTTGAAGTCTGATTTACAGCTGTGCATATTTCTGGCAAGTTTTAAATGTTATCTGCTTGTGCACACAGCTGCACTCCAGTAGTGACTGCTCTTCATATCTGTGGTTAATTTTAAAAACTTGCTGACACTCCTCCTATCAAACCCTTTTCCTGGCTATAACCTCTCACCTAGTTTTCTCAGTCAAATGCCTTGTCAGCGTAGTGCACCTCCCTCCTCAAACTACGTTGACTCTGCCTTTTGGCAAGCAGCTCATTCTGTCCACGCTGGAACTACGAGACTACTGTAAACTTTCAGTACACTATAACTTTTAGCTTCAGCCTTCAGCGTGCATTCGAGTGACATCCTAAACACCAGTTGGAGTTCACAGGGTACTATGTGTTCTGCTTTTGTAAATTTGTGTATTTTTTTTATCACTAACAAGCATCCTGAATTAAACTACCTGATTTAGATTGAAGAGAGATATTTAGATGATATGATTTGAAGCTGTATTTATTGTACTTTGTTTTACAGAGAACTATAGAAAATAGAGATAATCTAGCTGTTAATGAATGACAAGGCAGTGGCTCTAAACTGATCAGAAAAACTGCCATTTGTTAACGGATCTTCCTCATTGCCTTCAGTCCTGCCAGCCCTCTATTGTTAGCTGTAATGTTCTGAGGATCATAGATTCAAGGTTATTATGGAAAAGGACAAGGATGGGCCAGAAATCAGAGTTCTAAATTGGGGGAAGGCCGATTTTAATAAGATAAGATATGATTTGGCCAGAGTAGACTGGGAGCAGCTACCTTTAAGTAAATCTGCATCAGAACAGTGGGACTCATTCAAGAAGGAAATAGGGAGAGTACAGGGCCAACATATTCCAGTAAAGATAAAGGGAGGGACCAACAAATCCAGGGAACCCTGGACGTCTAGGGTATACAGGACTGGATAAAGAGGAAAAGGGAGACTTATGGCAGATACCGAGGGCTCAAAACAGCCGAAGCCTGAGAGGAGTGTAGGGGAGAACTTAAAAAGGAAATTAGGAGAGCAAAAGGGGTCATGAAAAAACATTGGCAGGTAAAGTAAAGGAAAATCCAAAGTTATTTTACAAGTATATTAAGAGCAAGAGGATAACTAGGGTAAGATTCCAATAACATTAAGGACCACAGTGGTAATTTGTGTGTGGAGCCGGAAGACGTAGGTGGGGTTCTAAATGAATACGTTGTGTCGGTGTTCACAAGTGAGAGGGATGATGTGGGTATGGAAATCAGGCAGAAAGACTGTGATATAATTAAAGAAACTAGCATAGATAGGGAGGAGGTTCTAAGTGGCCTGGCAGGCTTAAAAGTAGATAAATCTCCAGGCCCGGATGAAATGTATCCCAGGCTGTTGAGTGAGGCAAGGGAGGAGATAGCAGGGGTGCTGGCAATAATTTTCAATACCTCTCTGGCCACAGGAGAGGTGCCAGAGGACTAGAGGACAGCCAATGTGGTACCGTTATTCAAGAAGGGAGGAAGGAATAAACCAAGGAACTACAGGCCAGTCAGTCTAACCTCAGTGGTGGGGAAACTATTGGAAGCAATTCTGAGGGACAGAATTAATTTACATTTGGAGAGGCAGGGTTTAATCAAGGACAGTCAGCATGGTTTTGTTAAGGGGAGGTCATGTCTGATCAATTTGATTGAATTCTTTGAAGAGGTGACCAGGTGTGTAGATGAGAGCAATGCATTTGACGTAGTCTACTTGGACTTCAGCAAGGCTTTTGATAAGGTCCCGCATGGGAGACTGATAACGAAGGTAAGACCCCATAGGATCCAAGGCAATTTGGCAAATTGGATCCAGGATTGGCTGAGTGGCAGGAAACACAGGGTGAAGGTTGAATCTGCATTATAGGAAGGATGTGATCGCACTAGAGAGAGTGCAGAGCAGATTTACCAGGATGTTGCCTGGGTTGGAGAGTTTTAGTTATGAGCAGAGATTGGATAGACTGGGGTTATTATCCCTGGAGCAGAGGAGATTGAGGGGGGACATGATTGAGGTGTATAAAATTATGAAGAGCATAGATAGGGTAGACAGGAAGGAACTTTTCCCCTTGGTGGAGGGACCAATAACCAATGGGCATAGATTTAAGGTAATGAGCAGGAGGTTTAGAGGGGATGTGAGGAAGGTTTTTTTCACTCAGTGGGTGGTGCGAATCTGGAACTCACTGCCTGAAAAGATGGTAGAGGCAGAAACCCTCAAAACATTTAAGAAGTATTTGGATGTGCACTTGCTATGCCATGGCATACAAGGCTATGGGCCTAGTGCTGGAAAATGGGAGTAGAGTAGTTAGGTATTTGTTTGACCTTCGCAGACTCGATGGGCCAAAGGGCCTTTTTCTGTGCTGTAGACCTCTATGACTCTTTGATATTCATTGGTTAATAGGAAAGCCTGTAGCCTGACCTCAAAAATGGTTTCCTCTGCCCTCTTCTCCCTGGCAACGTGATACACATTAGCCTTGTATTTTGGCAGAAATGCTGCTTAGCTATCCTTGATCCCAAGGCCTTTTCATCTTAGAAGTACATGGACAGTTTACAGCACAACTGTTTACAACCCAGTACCTTCAACAGATTTCTGGGACTTTGGGAGTCTACTCATGGTAAACTCAGAGACTACTGCCAAGTGTAAGTACCTTGCGCCTTCTTCTCAGTAAATCAATCTAAACCTCCCTTTTATCTCCAACAATCAAACCACCCTGGCATACTTCAGAACAGGCTACATGACCCCCCCTTCATTTACCTGAAATTTAAAGCCGCAGACCCAAAATACAATTATGAGGTTCAGAAGATTATTATAACAGTGGATTAGTTGCACATTTCTATCGCATCTCCTGTTTTTGGGGGCTATTCAATTTGGCTCCCTGCTGTGGAGGGGTGTCTCATAATAAATGCCTTTATAAGCGAAGAACAGCTAAAAGGAGATAAACCATAGTAAGAAATGAGAAGCCATCATGTGGTTCCAACCTTTAACGTTGCACTTCCTTGGAAGTTCAGGAGCTCACTAAGCCAGAAATTGCAAAGCAATTGAAAAATAGCAAGCACTCTACTTTCCTGTGTTGTCAGGATTTTCCCTTGATGGTTATGATCTATATTTGTTCAGTGTATTTTCAGTTTACTTCCTGTGGAACAAGTAATTTTATTTGGTAAATATTTCCGACATTACAACAGTGACCAGATTTAAACAGCAGCCTGTCAGCTTTAAAGCATTTTTGGACGTCCTGAGGCTGCAAAAGGTGTTATATAAATGCAAACTTTTTAGCTTTCTTTCAGTAATTTTAATTGGAAAAGCTAGATGTTATTCTAAGCTGCCATTTGCCATTTTTAAAATGGCTGTATTGGGCAGGCTGACCATAAGAACATAATTAATGGGGAGCAAGAGTAGGCTATTTGGCCGCTCGAGCCTATTCCTCCATCCAATAAATTCACGGTTAATCTGAATGTGTCCTTAACTCCAATTTCCTGCCTGTCCCCCATAGCCCTCGTCTCCCCTGTAGACCAGATGTATTGTAGGATGGAAATCAACAATTAACTCTTCCCACAACAATTTTGAAAACTGAACTTTTCAATGTGGCAATTTATGACTTCAATGTCATTTTCTAATTTAGGTTTAAGCAACAAAATTTGGAGTGAATAAAAAGGTTTATATTTATTTATCACCTTTCATTTCCTTAAGATGTCATAAAGTAACTGAATTGATTTTGAAGTGTAGTTCCTATTAATTTGTAGGCAGCCAGTTTGCATACAGCACAAACAGTTAATCTGACTTTGTGATTATGAGGACTATTGGCCAGGACATCATCTCTTCTGCAAGTAGTTTTGTGGGAGCTTGTACGTTGAGCTGAACAATGACTTTGATTTAATGTCTCATCCAAAAGGTAGAATGAAAGATTGCATTTATATAGAGCCTTTCACAACTTCCGGATGCCCCAAAGTGTCTTCACCAAATAAGTGATTTTTGAAGTGATGCCACTGTTGTAATGAAGGAAAAATGGCAGCTAGTTTATGCATAGCAAGCTCCCACAAACAGCAATGTGATAATGATGCATGCATCTGTTTTTGTAATATTAATTGAGAAATAAATATTGGCCAGGACTCTGGGGATAACTCCCCTGCTCATTTTCAATGTTAATTGTACAGCAATTTTGTTTAATTATATGCAGGTGGGGGCATTTTTTTTTTTTGGTTTTTCTTGAGCACATATAAAGAGACACTTACTGAAACTAGTATGTGATTAAGGCTATGAGGTGCATGCTTGTAATGTTATACTCGATAAATAAATACACGACTGAGTAAAGATTGGTTCCTGTATCATCCTTCACCAACTGGCTTTCTGGAATATGGGATCTTTTACACCCACTTGAGGGGGCAGATGGGGCCTCAGTTTGATGGCTCATTCGAAAGAATAGCAACACTGACAGTGCAGCACCCCCTCAGTGCTCCACTTAGATTTTTTGTGCTCAAGTGTTTGAAGTGGGACTTGAACCTACAACCCAAAGGACTGCATTGAAGTGTTTCTCTAGATATGTGCTCAAATCCATCACAAGGCTTGAATCAGTGGCCTGATTCAAAGACGAGTGGTGCCATCAAAACAAACTGAAATGTTTGGATTACTAAGGCAAAGTTTATATGCTGATGAGGAGGACGTTGGAGGAACATTCCCTTCCGGAGAGGTAAATATTTAGACACACAAAAATTGGGGTGAGGGAGGAGATACTCAGCTAACAATGCATTTGGGTTTTTAAAAATCCAATGACCTTATTTTGCAGTAGTTGGCCCAGTCATGTTAAAGCATTAGGACAGTTAACTAGGTATGTTTCGCTTTTGGCTTTTGTTGAAGTCAAGCCAAGGACAAGGCGTGCCTTTCTAAAATAGAGACTGATAGATATTTTGGGAGCTATGGTATCATAGGGAGCTGTGGTTTATGGTTTAACTAGTGCAACGGTAGTTTGCTAGCATTCTGCTAAAGCAAATTTATTGAAGCAGTAGGTCATACAATTAACACAAAATGTTACACATAATACTGATCTTGAAAGACTTGGCCTGCCAGCTACATTGTTGAATGTTATTTTGCTTACCTCCTTGCTGATATTGCTTGATGTAATAACTTTGTTCTTCTGTTATCTAAACGTAGTTTTGATTCTAAAAACATGTATTTCTGGTTACTCCCAAAGATAAATATGTAATCATTGCAAGTGCTGTTTTTCCCTCTTTCTCAAGTTTTTTTTCCATTATCCTTTTAAATACTTATAAAACCAAATGAAACAGACTAGGAGACCAGAAGTATTACAGTGGTGACAAGTATAGGGAAGCTGCAACAGAGATTCCAATTTTTATCATGCCATCAGAACTTAACTGTACTCTGTAATGATCCAGCTGCTTTAATACAGAAATGCTGCAATTCACACTGGTTTTATTGAAAAGTTGAAAGTGTGAAGACTGAGGAGAGGAGGAGGAGGGAGAGTCTTAAATTTATAAATCTATACATTTTTAGTTTTCAGTCAAGCAAAATTGATTTGTATGTGTCACTGGAGTTGCAGTCTTTTGGTGCCATTAACAAGAGCTACTTGCTGGGCAATACATTGTTCAGATTGTAATGTAGACTTCTGCAAGGTCAATTAAACAAAGCCTTTTTCAGATCCATTTCCACTCAACTGGAGATAAGGTAATAATGCAGCTAATTAAACTCAAGATAAAGTAAAATAACGTTTAAGCAGCTACCTGATGAGTAGTGGTATTGTCACTGGAGTGGTAATCCAGAGACCCAGGGTAATGCTCTGGGGACCCAGGTTCGAATCCCACATGGTGGAATTTGAATTCAATAAATATCTGGAATTAAAAGTCTAATGATGACCGTGAAACCATTGTTAATTGTCATAAAACCCATCTGGTTCACGAGTGTCCTTTAGGGAAGGAAATCTGGCTTACATGTGACTCTTTTTAAAAAAAAAAATGCCCTCTGAACAAGGGCATTAGGGATGGGCAATAAATGCTGGCCTAGCATTAAAAAAAAAATGAAGGCATATGGACCAAAGGGTTCCAGGTTCAGTTCCTGGCTGTGATAGCCAGCGGAGGGTGGGTCTAAATCCCATTGTGACTCCTCCCTTGGTCACGTAGCAGGCTCACTCATCCCGTCCAGATTGCAAAGTGCTATCTATGGATTACCTTTAAGAGGAAAGATAATTTTGATGTAGATGGGGGAATAGGGAGAGATGGTCAAAACAGTGACTGGTCTTAACTGGCTTGAATTATAGCCGAGAGAAAACCCTAGCACCTTGAAGACTTTTAAAATGCAATCTATATTTAATTTGAATTACTGCTAAATTTGAATTTATTTTCTGGCTCAAAAAATACTTTGAAATAACAAGAAGCAAAATTTTGCCTGAAATCTGAAAAACTGGACACGCTCAGCCGGTTTGGTAGTATCTGTGTAGAAAGGAAAGTAGAGTTAATGGTGCAGCTTTATGACCCTTTGTAAGAACTGCAACATGTGCGGCTTAGAAGGAGGGGCAGAGAGACAGGGAAAAGGCAATTGGGACCATACAAAAAAGTGATCATGTACACAAGTAAAAACATATAATTATAGAGATGCCTAACGTACAGAATTGATAATGTAATGTGAGACAATAGGAGATAAAATGAGATAAAATTAAAGAAATTAAATATATATTCGAGACTCAGCAAAAATGTGAATGGATGCAGCAGAATGGCAGATGGGGAGGGTAACACTGAGAAAGCTCCATGGCCACAGTAGTGTGATGGACGTTAAAGGTCGACATCAAGGTTGCGAACACCTTTCTGGCCTTGTCCCGATACAGGATCCCATCCCAAACACTATCCCACTACCTCCCCTATTCCTGGAAATGCTGGTGCACTCACCCCAAGTTACCAGCTGGCCGAGAGAAAAATGGGAGCTATGGTTAAGCTCTGACATTAGTAAAGTCAGTGTTATGTCCAAAGAGCTGCAAAGTGCCAAGTAAAACTTTGAGGTGCTGTTTCCTGCGCTTGAGTTGTGATTCACTGCAACAGTGTAGGTCAGAGTGGGGGCTGGGTTGGATAATTAGAGTGGCAAGGGCCTTACAGATGTTTGTTTCACCATTGGATGTGGATAATTGCTGGAGAAAATAATGCTGGTAGTCCACAAATGATTTTCTTTCGTGCACAGAAGGCAATGTGCTGGGTATGAAAGCACCACATAACATACACAGACCTAAACACAGTGAGGTCTGTATATTTTTACGGAACTAATTGTCTTTATAGCGGAAATATGATCCTTGTGAAGCTGTCTGTGACATGTACTACTATGGAGACTCAGCCATATAGCTGTCATCTGGGCAGCTGCCAAGCTACACTGCATAGTACAAGGGCGTGATTATAGGGGAAATTTAAGATTATTTCTTTGTATGAGCCTCCTCTTTAATATGGTTTCATATTTTCTGTATTCATTCTGTTTATAATTCTAGTTGCTCACGCACTTTCTTAATTAAGGTGGCAGTAAAGCTTTCAGCTAAATTGGCTGAATGATTTGCCTGAACCTCTCCTAACCCTTACCATCAAGCCTAATACCGCACGAGTGTAATGTTTGCTTTTCCCTCCCAGCTATCCTTGTCGCGCCTCTTAACAAGATTACTAATTTATGTTGAATTGTTTAGTTTTGTACTATGGACCCAGTACTCACTTTTGTCAAACCTTTCCAGTTGCCTAAGAAAGGAAATTTTTATTATTCCGTCTGCCTGGATTCCACCCTAGTGTCAGAATTGCAAAACTATAATTAAACTGGTTGCAGCACCATTCTCTGCCTGATGTCATTTATATATCACCATCATCATCATCATGTGTGCTGTGCCCAAAGGCAGACCCTAGGATTGTAGCCTTCTCCATGTCTCTCTGTCTTGTGCCAGTCTTTTCATTTTCCAATCACTCCCTTCAATTTTCAAGTCATCCAGCATTGGATACAGCTGTTCCTTCCTCTTCCTCTTTTTCCTTGATTCTTCCTTCCATAATGTCTCTTACAAGTCCATTTCCTCTTAAGATGTGCCCTATCCAGTCTCTTCACCTGCTCACATTCAGCAAATTTCTTTGTTCGTTCCTTCTCCTCAGCACTTCATTTGTTATTTTTTCTGTGCGAACTCACATTTCAAAGCTATTTAGCAATTATTTAGTACTTGCAAAGCATCTGTAGATGGAAACTGCAACAAAGCTAAGAACAAGGATAGCAATGATAAAGGCTATATTTAGTAAGAAGAGAGAGTTGCTAACAGGAAACACAACTCAAGTAGCACCTTGTAAGGAGCTTGATTTGGAATGATGTTTTGTATGGACTTGAGACTTGGACCTTAGAACGAGGAAGTCAAATTGCTAAATAGCTTTGAAATTTATATTCTGTAGGTGATTATTTTGGTTGTTTGATTGTTTAGTGTCAAAGAAGCAAACTGTTAACTTGTGAAATGTGAGAGTTTTTATTGCCAGTTGCAACTAATTGCAAAAAGAGATGTGTGAAACAACTGCTTGAAATGTAGATAATGGTCCTTGTTTTGGCATCATAAAGCAGTATAGAAATCACACCTGAAACATTAACTGTCTTGTTCTCAACACACACACAGGGTACTGCCTGTCCTTCTGAGTGTTCCAGCATTTTCTGTTTTGTTTTGGATTTCCAGCATCTGTAATATTTAACTTTTTGTTCACACTTGTGATATGCTGCTTGTGGCCTACCACCACCGTTCCTCCTCACTTATAACCCTTGGCACACCAGCTGTTTATGGTATGGCTGTACCTGTAGCTGAACTACTTGCTAGTTTTGGAATGTAGCCAGGGTTTTGGGGTGTGGTGGTGGGGGGAGTGTTGGCAGAGGGAGGCGGTGGTAAGAAAATGTATGTTAAAAATTAAAGAGTCTGTGAAACTGGGTTTTGAGAAAATCGCTGTGACCCTGAGCAGAGAGTTAACATTGTCCCTGCTTGATTTTCCCATGCTTTTGTCTTGAATTTTCTGAAATAGATTATTTTCAGCAGTGTGAATGTCAAACTTGCTGCCACATGGGGGTGGGAGGCTGAAACAGATTGTTGTATTAATGAGGGAGAAGAAATAGAGGATACGTGGCAGGGTGGAAAGAGGTAATTAGAATAGTATATCAGTAGTCCTAGTATAAACACCAGCATAGGCCAGTTAGGCTGGTTAGTCTGTTTCCATGCTGTAGAGTCTGTGCGTTTCTGCTGTAATTGCTGCTGACGTTCCAGTGCTGCTTTTGATTAGGTTGCCTATTTGAAAGGACGCTGTCAGTGGTCGATGTGGGAAAATATAAAATTATGCTTGCCTGAGCAAAAAAAATATTTCAAAAGTAGTTGAAGGAATAGGAAAACTGAAGCCAGGAATAGATGGCCTCCATAAACATATGCAATGGTGCCATCCTCCATTTTTGTTTTGCAGGTGGTAACATAACGGGAGAACATGGCAGAAGCTCACCAGGCCGTCGCATTTCAGTTCACAGTCACCCCAGAGGGCATTGACCTCCGACTCAGCCATAATGCATTGAAAGAGATCTACCTCTCGGGCATCAGGGCCTGGAAGAAAAAATGCATCAGAATCAAGGTGAGTGTCTTCCATTCAAAATCAAGTCCAGCCACAGATTGGACTCTGCTTATGAGTAAGAGAAGGTCAAGAACCTTAACCTTAAGTAAGTCTATTACAGAGGTATGAGAGGGGTGCTGGCTAAAGTTAATTGGATAACTAGACTAAAAGAAATGGAGATAAATGAACAGTGGGAAACATTTAAAGAAACAATTCAAAAGGTTCAACAAAAATACATTCTATTGAAGAACAAAAACTTAGCAAAAAGTCCCATCTGTGGTTCACTGTGGAAGCTAAGAATAATATTAGATTAAAAGAAGAGGCTCACATTTTTAAAATCTTTTCGTGGGCATTGGTGGCTCAGTTAGCATTTATTGCCCATCTGTATTGCCCTTGAGAAGGTGGTGGTGAACTGCCTTCTTGAACCACTGCAGTCCATGTGGTGTAGGTACACCCACAGTGCTGTTAGGGAGGAAGTTCCAGGATTTTGATCCAGTGACAGTGAAGGAACAGCAATGTAGTTCCAAGTCAGGATGGTGTGTGGCTTGGAGGGGAACTTATATGTGGTGGTGTTCCTATGCATCTGCCATCCTTGTCCTTCAAGGCTGTGGAGGTCGGGTTTGGATGATGCTGTCGAAGAAGCCTTTGGTAAGTTGCTGCAGTGCATCTTGTAGATGGTTCATAACTGCTGTCACTGTGCGTTGGTGGTCAAGGGAGTGAATGTTGAAGGGGGTGGTGGATGGGGTGCCAATGAAGCGGGCTGCTTTGACCCCGGGATGTTGGGATGAGGGATTCAGCGATGGTAATACCATTGAATGTCAAGGGGAGATGATTGGATTCTCTCTTGTTGGAGATGGCCTTTGCCTGGCACTTGTGTGGCTCAAATGTTACTTGCCGCTTATCAGATCAAGCTGGAATGTTGTCCAGGTCTTGTGGCATATGGACACGGAATGCATCAGTAAAGAGGAGTTGCAAATAATGCTGCATGTTGTGCAACTATCTGCAAACATCCCCACTTCTGACCTGATGATGAAGGCAAGGTCATTGATGAAGCAGCTAAAGATGGTTGGGATTAGGACACCATCCTGAGGAACTCCTGCAGTGATGTCCTGGATCTTAGATGATTGACCTCCAACCAGCAGAGAGGTTTCCCCCTGATTCCCAGTTGACTCCAGTTTTGTTAGGGCTCCTTGATGCCACACTTGGTCAAATGCTGCTTTGATTTCAAGGGCAGTTACTATCACCTCGCCTCTCGAGTTCAGCTCTTTGTTCCATGTTTGGACCAAGGCTGTAATGAGGTCAGGAGCTGAGTGGCCCTGGCGGAACCCAAACTGAGCATCTCTGAGTAGGTTATTGCTGAGTAAGTACCACTTGATGGCACTGCTGATGACCCCTTCCATCAGTTTGCTAATAATGGAGAGTAGACTGATGGGACAATAATTGGACAGGTTAGATTTGTCCTGCTTTTTGTGGACATGACATATCTGTGTAATTTTCCCCAGAAAACAGTATAAAAAAAGCAGTAGCAAGTCTGAAGGTTGAGAGTATTTAAGAAACCAGCAAAGGGCCACCAAAAGTTGCTTAAAAAAGGAGAAAAATAGAATTTGAGAGTAAACTAGCCAGAAATATAAAAACAGATTATAAAAGCTTTTTATAATAAGGAAGAAAACTAAAATAAACATTGGTCTCTGAGAAGCAGAGACGGGAGAAATTATCATGGGGAATGAGGGAATGGCAGAGGCATTGAGTAAATATTTTATGTCTGTTTTCACAGTAAAAGATGCAAGTTTTATACCAGAAGTAAATGGTAACCTATGGGCTAAAAAGAGTGAGGAAATTAATATCAGTGGAGAAAAAGTATTGGAGAGACTTAAAGGACTAAAATCTGACAAATCCCCAGGACCTGATGGCCCACACCCTTGGGTTCTAAAAGAGATAGCTGCAGAAATAGTGGATGCACTAGCTATGATTTTCCAGAACTCCTTAGATTCTAGAACGGTCCTATCGGATTGGAAGTTAGACTGCTTTTAAAGAAAGGAGGGAGAGAGGAAACTGAACTCCAGGCCAATTAGCTTAACATCAGTTTTTGGGAAAATGCTGGAATCTATTGTGAAGGTAGTCTTAACAACGCACTTAGAAAAGCTTGGTATGATTAGAACAAATTAACATGGTTTTACTGAAGGGAAATCCTGTTTGACAAATTTGCTAGTTTTTTGAGGGTATAACTAATAGAGAGGAACCGGTAGATATAGTATTCCTGGATTTCCAAAAGGCATTCAATAAGGTACTGCACAAAAGATTATTAGGCAAGGTAAGGACTCATGGTGTTGGGAGTAATATATTTGCATGGATAGAGGATTGGTTAATGGATAGAAAGTAGAGAGCGGGCATAAACCAGGCTTTTTCAAGTTGGCAGGCAGTGAATAGTGAAATGCTGCAATTTACAATCTATATTAATGACTAAGATGAAGAGACAGAGAGTAATGTATCTAAGTTTGCTGATGATACCAGACTAGGTGGAAAGGTAAGCTGTGGGGAGGACACAGAGAGGCTGTAAAGAGAAATAGACAGTTTCAGTGAATGGGCAAAAAGATAGCAGATGGAGTATAATGTAGGGAAGTGTGAAGTTATTCACTTCGGTCATAAGAATAGAAAAGCAAAATATTTTTAAAAGGTATGAAACTTTTAAGTGTTGATGTTCAAAGATACTTGGGTGTGCTTGTACAAACAACACAAAGTTAGCATGCAAGTGCTGCAAGCAATTAGGAAGGCAAATAGCATGTTGGCCTTTATTGCAAGAGGATTGGAGTACAGGAATAAAGAAGTCTTGCTACAGTTGTACAGGGTATGGAATATTGTGTGCATTTTTGGTCTCCATGTTTAAGGAGGGATATACTTGCATTGGAGGCAGTACAGCGAAGGTTCATTGAATTGATCCCTGGGATGAGGGGGGTGGTTGGCTTATAATGAGAGCCTGAGTAAATTGGGCTTATATTTCCTGGAGTTTAGAAGAATGGGAGTAGAGCTTGTGAAACCTACGAATTTCTGAAGGGGCTTGATAGGGTGGACGCTGAGAGATTGTTTCCACTGGTCGGGGAATCTAAAACACGGGGGTACAGTCTCAGTATAAGGGGGCAATCATTTAGGACTGAGATGAAAAGTTACTTCACTCAAAGGGTTGTGAACCTTTGGAATTCTTTGCCCCAGAGAGTGTGGATCTCCATCATTGAATACATTTAGGGCTGGGATAGACAGATTTTTGGTCTTTCAGGGAATCGAGGGGACCTGCTATTTCTTACGTTCTTGTGTTTTAGGAAATAATTCATCAAGACAATAGAGGTAAAAACATTCAGGTTGCTCAGAATATGATTCCATACCGGAATGGGATAGTTGATGTACTGCTGGATTATGCTTTGAAAAGCCTTTTCCCACGTGCAATAGCAAAGGAATTTTCACTCTTCCCACATCCTCCATTTCAACCCACAACTTGGAACCTACATTATCTCGTAGCTAGTTATGAAATTATTCACAGAGGTCCCTGGAACGGGGTCGGTCAGCCTGATCTCTTAGGATGATGAAACCAAAGAAGAGAAAAATAGAAAATAAGTAATAATTTAGACAGGGACCCTGCTGTATTTGAGCTGTTACTGCCCCATGATAGGGCTTTTGTGAGGTTTTCTGTATCCAGTGTAATTTTCTATAAATTTTTACTTTTTAAGTAGGCTTGACAAACTTTTTCGTCTGGGGTGGGGGGGGGGGTGGGGGCACATTTCAAAAATGTTCTCACTCAGCAAATTTTGGAAAGATAAAGTTTGGCACAACATTAAACATTTTCCAAAAAAACTGAGGTTTGAAGTGAAAAAACTTGCTGAACAAAAAAAAAATAATAAATAAAGATGAGTATAATACAATGAGTGTAATAGGGTGAGGGTGTGTGCGCCTGGCTCACTCCCAGTCTCAGGGTGCTTACTCACTCACCTGCACCCACTGTAAGAGTGGATGAATGTGCACGATGGTGTGTGTGGGTGAGGCTGAAGGAGAACCCTGATCCTGGAAGCAAGCCAGACTTAGGTATACACTCTGGCCCGCACATACACTCCCCTTACACACTCCCTCATCCCCTCAAACTTTCCTCCAATCTCTCTTTTTCCCCCCCCCCGCCCCCCCAACGCTTGCTCACTCTCTCTCACAGTCTGCATTCACTCACTCACTCAGTCAGACGCCAATGGGCCCCACAGCCCAGCACCCCCACTCCCCGGTCCCGGCTCCTCGGCTTTCCGTCAGCAAACGCAGGAGAGATACAGCCTGTGATTGGAGGAGCAGCTCCATGCAGAATCTTCCATTCAAATTTACCTTTTTGACTGGAATTTTGATAACGGGCTCTGGGGGCCACATAGAGGGGCTTTGTGGGTTTCAACCGGGCTGCAGGCTGTATGTTGGACAAGCCTTTTTTAAAGTATTGAGAAATGAAAGGTTAATTGAACATTATATGTAATGTTGGAAAATTTTATAAGGTGCTTTTTTTCTTCCCAATATAAGATTAGTATGTGACCTAATATAAGCTCGTGTACAGAAAGAGACAGGCTTCTTCCCTGCCTACATGAAAGATTTTTTTTGATTGAAAACAAAGTGTTAAGATTTCGTTTTGCTTTCTTCTTTTTGCAGAACAATTTTGCGAGTGGTGTTTACCCTGCCAGCCCATCCAGCTGGCTTTTTGTGGTATTGACTGTAGTCGGTACCATGTATACAAGAGTCGACCCCTCAATGGGAATGATAGCCAAGCTTAAGGACCACCTGCCTCTAAGGTGAGCAATTATCAGTAACTGGTGAGACTGTGACAGGACTTGGATATGGTCTTCTCTTGAAAGGTTGGAATTTTCTGACCCTTGGACTCCAGTTATCCTTGGTCTATAAGTTTAAAAAAGAACAAATTAAATTTCTCCCCCCATGATCCAACAATGAGATTTGTTAAGAACGGATATTCATTAAACTTCTCCAGTTTGCCAAGCCTGGAATATTGTGTCGGAGATACAGAATATGGTTTAGAATTAGTGTTCATGTTTTCCAACAAATCTTGGCACTCTACTAAAACACCTTGGGACATATTACTACATTAATGGCATGATATAAATGCTAATTGTTTTGTTGAATGCTATCACTGCACTGAAACACACAATGTAGGAAAAAGAACACTGCCCATAACAGTTCAGATATATTAGAAACTGGACACCAAGAATATTTCAGTCTGTTAGACAACAACCTTCCTGACTCAGTATGCTGTGAACCTGAGTGTTAAACATGATTCAAAAAAGTGTTTTACCAGTGCATATCTTTTTGAAACAATATAGAAACACAAAAATTTTAATAAAAGCACAAATTAAAATTTTAACATACTTACATGTTATAACTTTTTTTTATTCATTCATGGGATGTGGGCGTCGTTGCCCATCCCTAATTAGGCAATTTTGTGGTGGGTCTGGAGTCACATGTAGGCCAGACGGTAGAAAAGGTTGGCAGATTTCCTTCCCTAAAGAACATTATTGAACCAGATGGGTTTTTACAACAATGAACAATGGTTTCATGGTTTCGTTTTTATTGAATTCAACTTCCACCATTTGCTGTGGCAGGATTCAAACCCAGGTCCCCAGAGCGTTGCCCTTGGTCTCTGGATTACTAGCCCAGGGACAATGCCACTATGCCATTGGTTCTCCTGGGCAATCAACAGTAGTGATGTGCAATGATAGTGATATGAGACTGAGGTAAGGATGTGGCAATAGCAACTTATATATGTGTGCATTTATAACACAATAAAATGTCCCAATCCATTTTAACAGAAGTGTTATCAAACAATGTTTGACACAAAGCCACGCAAGGACAGGAAAGAGGTGGATTTCAAAGAACGTCATGTAGGAGGAGAAAAGAGTAGAGAGGCAGAGAGGTTTAGGAAGTGAATTCCAGAGCTTAGTGCCCAGGCAGCCAAATGCATGACTACCACTAGTGGGGCAGAAGAAATAAGCATTGTGCAAAAGGCCAGAATTTGAGGAGTGCAGATATAATAGAAATGTGTAGGTCTGGAGGAGGTTACAGAGATTGAGACATGCTACACTATAGGCAGCTCTTAAGAGACACGATAGAGACTTCAGCATGATCAGGCTACATGCTTAATCTTGTGGCTGAGAGATGGTATGGGATGAAAGTAGAAAAGAAAACAGGACCCCAGAAGGTAACCATGAATCAATGTCCTGAATTAAATTCCACAAATGTCAGTTGGCTCAGTAGTAGAGTGTGTACAATCGTGTGTCACCTGTTTTTCATTCCTTTGTGCTATTATGTACACTTGTCTGCTTAAGTTTCATCTGCACTTGTTCTGTCCACTTAAATATTTTGTCCAACTCATCCCATTATTCCTAAGCTTTCTCTTGTGATTTCATTGCCCCTCCTAGTTTGGTATTGTGTGGAAAATCGCCAACTTTGCATTGAGCTTTCAAATTCATTTATTTTTCCATGAATGTAAATTAGTAACATGAGCAATCCCAATACTGAGCTCCATGGCACTCTTAGTACTTCACTCCTCCTCACTTGGAAAGAACTCTTTCAACGAGTACATGTTTGCTACCCTACTGCCAATATCTTAGCCTCTCCTGGGGTTTGCTCTGAATCCTCATGGCTTTGAATTTAACTGGTAGTCTTGTGTGGAGCTTTGTCAAAAGCCTTTTGGAAGCCAGGGCATTCACAGCATAGGGTTGCACAATAACCCACATTTTACAGTGGCCAGGCATAAAATTTGCAAACGATAAACGTCGGATGCAGGTCAGTCAGTTAATCATAACAAAAATAGAGACCAAAGGGGTCATTTTAAGCGAATCCACTGTTCGGGAATCTGGGCACAAGGCTTGTTTTACACCCTACCTGAGGTTCCTATGAATTGAAGCAATAAAACAACAGTTTCATGGCCACTTCTAAGGATACCAGCTATTGATTTCCAATATTTTTTTTAGCTAAATTCAACCTCTCAAACTGCTATGGTGAAATTTGAATTCTCCTTCTGTGGATTACTTGTCTAAGTCTCTGGACTACTAGTCCAGTAACACAATGACTATACTACCATTTCCTAAAGATCCCATGTCATTGTTTGGAGAAGAGTTCGTGTCCTCATCAATATTCCTCTTAACCAACCCCTAAAAGACAGATGAACTGGCCTATGCTGCTTGTGAGAGGCTGCTGTGCACTACGTACTACAT
Source organism: Carcharodon carcharias (assembly GCF_017639515.1). Taxonomy (NCBI): domain Eukaryota; kingdom Metazoa; phylum Chordata; class Chondrichthyes; order Lamniformes; family Lamnidae; genus Carcharodon; species Carcharodon carcharias. The sequence continues at coordinate 5,992,440 of NC_054497.1, read as the reverse complement.
TTCCCTTTAAACCAGCATTAGCAAATTTCAGAAGCTCTTCATTGACTTTGAAGTACGTTGGGATGTCCTGAAAAATTCTTTAATTTTCTTATTTTACAACTTTAATATAATGTACTTTTGTTTGTCTTTTATAGAAGATACTTGTCGCACCAGGGTCAAAGTCTGGTGAGTGCACTGCTGTTTGCGACAGGCCTGTGGCTGGCACTGATTTTTGTGATGCGGCAGATCCTCAAAGCCCTCCTCTCCTACCATGGCTGGATGTTTGAAGAACATGGCAAAGTATCCACTACCACTAAAGTCTGGTTTGTAAGTGCTGAAACATCACTGCATTAAAATATAATTTTTCGCCTTTTCTTCCTCTCATGTCACTATACCTGCCCTTGTGAAAGTGCTGACTGCTTGCTTGGGATACAGTTCCACTAGCACCTTGTTCAAGTGGCCATGAGTGAGCATGACCATGAATTGACAATGATTTTCAACCATGGGAGATATAAGAACAAGAATAGATCATTTAAACCCTCAAGCCTGTTCTATTTGGTGAGGTCATGACTGACCTGTGACCGAACTCCTTATACCCTAAATCAAATGCTGTGGGCAGGTTTTGTGGAGGATGGTATTAGCCTTACCTGCGATGGCTCCTTTGGGTGAGTGCTAATACCGGCTGATTTGTGTCTCATATGTAAAACAGCTACTTGGGTTTGAGTGGATCCTCAGAACACACAGATCTGCACCTCAGAAGGATTCAGTCCTTTGGGAAAGTATGTGAGAAAACGGGAAAGGATGAAAAATAACTTGTGATTCGTATTTCTCTTTTAGACTCTAGTGAAGATCTTCTCGGGACGTAAACCAATGTTGTACAGTTTCCAGAACTCCCTTCCACGTCTGCCTGTTCCATCTGTAAATGACACCTTAAGAAGGGTAAGATTGAAGAGTTTTTAATAGCCAAGCAAAATCTTAATTTTGGCTAGCTGTGAGGCAAGAGAAAAATACTTGAAACAACGCTTGGCCTATTCAAGGATAAAGTCTAGGAATCATTAATGAGAGCATCTTTATCTCTGGCCTTTGAGGATAAATGAGATTTTGTTGGTGTATTTGTGAGAAACAGCAGGAAGTTACATAACAAGTTACGACTAGAGCAAGAGTCTGGAATTAGGACAAAGCGAAGTTGAGTTGGGGCAGTTTAAGTTTTTCTGTTTGCTATAGTGGGATTTTCCTTATTGATCCATTTTTAATGTAGCAATTTTCTAGTCTTACTTATGTTGTAGTGATGCACTCTGCATGTCATGAAATTGGTTTATGTTTAGAGTTCCCTTCTACCCCCATCCCCCCCCCAAAAACAAGCTACTAATGTTCTTTTTAAATAAAAGACATTTAGTGATGGTAATAAGTATATTTTTGCCAAGATGACGGAGTACAGCTGGTTCGGAGTGTAATTACTGCGAGTTTGGTGAGGAGGGGAGGGAGGTGCTCTTTGCTTTTTCTTTCTCTGCCCTTCTCAGCCTCTAGGAGACCAGGAGTTGAAAAGCTGCACAGGAGGGCAGAGTTTGAAAAAATCCAGAAGTGACATCACAGGAGAAGTATAACGTCATTGTTTGGTGAGAAACTGCAGTTAGGAAGGGTAGCTGAAAATTAGAAAAATGCATTATTTATAAAAGAAGTAGCTACTTAGATTTAAGTAAGAAACACAAGCAATGGGGAAGTAAAGTTAAGTCAAGGCCAGGTAAAATGAAGTAGTATAAGTAAACCAAAGTAAAATAAAGTTAATATAAGGGAAGCAAATTGAAGCCATGACAGGACAGCTCAGTCATGTGGAATGTGTGCCCTGTAATATATGGGAAATCATGGATGCTACCGGTGTCCTAGATGACCACATGTGCAGGAAATGTCACTGGTTGCAGAGACTTTATCTCTGAGTTTAGGAGCTCGAGGGACAGCTGGAGTCACTGTGGCGTGTCTGTGAGGCTGAGAGCTATATGGAAAAGCACATTCAGAGAGGTGGTTACACTGCAGTTTAGGAGCATGGAGGCAGAAAGGGAATGGGTGACTGTCAGGCAGTCCAAGAGAACTAGGCAAGTAGTGCAGGAGTCCCCTGGGATCCCACTGTTCAATTGGTCTTCCGTTTTGGATACTGGTGAGAGCGTTGGTAGTGCAGTCAGACCCAAGTATGTGGCACCATGGGTGGCTCTGCTGTACAGGAGGGGAGAAAGAAGAAAAGAAGAGCAGTAATGATAGAGGATTCATTAGTTAGGGGAGCTGACAGGGTTTCTGTGGTCGTAGATATGACTCCAGGGTGATATGTTGCCTCTTTGGTGCCGAGCTCAAGGATGTCACATTCTTCTGGGGGAGCCTCTAAAGCAGTAATCTCAGGATTACTCCCAATCCCACGTGCAAGTGAGTGTAGGATTAGGATAATTGAGCAATTGAACATATAGCTGAAAGCTGGTGTAGAAGAGAGGGCATCAGATTTCTGAAGCATTGGGACCAGTTCTGGGGAAGGTGGGACCTGTACAAGCCAGATGGTCCACACCAAAATAGGACTGGGATGAATATCCTCGCAGGGAGATTTGCTAGTGCTGTTGGTGGGGGGTTTAAACTAGATTGGCAGGGGTGTGGGAACCTGAGGGCAAATTCAGAGCAGGAAACGGGAGATAAGGAAATTAGTGACCAACTCTGAAAGACAGAAGAAGCACAGGTTAAAAAGTGTACAGCCCAGGAATGTGGCAGTATTAAAAGGGATATATGTAAATGCAGGTAGTACAGTAAATAAAGCTGATGAGCTGAGGGCACAGATAGACACATGGCAGCATGAAATCATCGCTATAACGTAAACTTGGCTTAAAGAGTTAAAAATGACAACTCAGCATCCCTGGATATAGAGTTTTCAAGTAGGCTAGAGGGATAAAAATGGTGGGAGTATAGCACTATTGGTTAGGGAATCAATTACAGCTATGGGGAGGGATGATATACTAAATGAAGCCTCAAATGAGGCCATATGGGTTGAGCTCAAATAAAAATGGGCAGCCATGCTGCTAGGAGTGTACTATAGACCCCCAAATAGTGAGAGGGAGTTAGAAGAACAAATAAGTAAGCAAATTTCTGAGTACAAGAACAGTAGGGCAGTAATAGTTGGAGACATCAACTACCCTAATATCAATTGGGATACAAACAGTGTGAAGGGCATAGAGAGCACAAAATTCTTGAACTGCATTCAAGAGAACATTTTTTAGACAGCACGTAACAAGCCCAATGAGAGGGCACACAATTCTAGATTTAGTCTTAGGAAATTAAGCTGGGCAAGTGGATGAAGTAGCAGTGGAGGACCATTTTGGAGATGGTGACCATAATCCAGTTAGATTAAATACAGATAGAACAGGAGTAAAAGTTCTAAATTGGGAAAAGAGAAATTTTACGAAGCTGTGAGTTGAATTGGTGAAAGTGGACTGGATACAGCTGCTAGAAGGGAAAACAGTGTCAAATCAATGAGGCATTCAAAAGCAAAATGCTAGGGGCACAGTGTAGACATGTTCCCACAAAGAAAAAGGGTGGTACTGCCAAATCTAGAGCCCTTTGGTTATCCAGAAGCATACAGGGTAAGATAAAGCAGAAAAAACAAGCTTATGTCTGTCACAAAAAGCTTGATACTGTAGAAAGCCTAGAGTAGTATAGAAAGTACAGGGATGAAGTAACTAAGGAAATTGGAAAGCAAAGAGAGAATACAAATATGGTTTTGTTAGGGGAAGATTGTGCCTTACTAGCTCAATCGAATTTTTTGAGGAAGTAACAAGGAGGATTGATGAGGGTAGTGCAGTTAATGTTGTTTACATGGAATTTAGTAAGGAATTTGACAAGGTCCCACATGGTAGATTAGTCAGAAAAGTGAGATCCCATGGGAAATGGGAAAGTGGAGAGTTGGATCCAAAGTTGGCTCAGCGACAGGAAACAAAGGATTATGGTCGATGCATGTTCTTGCGAATGGAAAGCAGTTTCCATTGGCATTCCATATGGCTCATGGTTGGGGTCCTTGCTGTTTGTTGTATATATTAATAATTTGGACTTAAATGTGGGAGGCATAATCAGGAATTTTGCAGATGGCCCAGAAATTGGCAGTGTAGTTGATAGTGAAGAAGATAACACTTGTCTCCAAAACAATGTCAATGGTTTGGTTGAGTGGGTGGAAAAGTGGCAGATGGAATTCAACCTGGAGAAGTGTGAGGTAATGCGTTTGGGGAGGGTAGAGAAAGCAAGGGAATACTCAATAAACGGGAGGATATTGATGGGGGTAGAGGAAGTGAGAGACTTTGGAGTGCATTAAGGTGGCAGGACAGGTGGATAATGTAGTAAACAAACCATATGAAATGCTTTCCTTTATTGGACAAGTTATTTAATACAAAAGCAGAGATGTAATACTGGAACGGAATAAAACGCTGGTTAATCACAGCTGGAATTTTGTGTACATTTCTGGTCACCACATTACAAGAAAAATGTAATTGCTCTGGAGAGAATACAGAGGTTTACAAGAATGTTGCCAGGGCTTAAAAATTTCAGCTATGAGGAAAGATTGGATAGGCTGGGGTTGTTTTTCTTAGAACTGAGGAGGCTGAAGGGTGACTTAATTGAAGTGTACAAAATTATGAAGGGCCTGGATAGAGTAGACAGGAAAGACCAGTTTCCCCTAGCTGAGGGGCCAATTACCAGGGGGCATAGATTTAAGGTAGAAGGATTGGAGGGGACATGAGGAAAAGCTTTTACATCTAGAGGGTAGTGGGTGTCTGGAATTCACTGCCCAAATTGGTATTCGAGGCTGAAATGCTGAGCTCATTTAAAAGGTACCTGGATCTGCATCTGAAGTGCTGTAACCTGCAAGACTATGGACCAGGTGCTGGAAAGTGGGATTAAAATGGGCGGCTAGTTTCTGTTTTTCTCTTTTTTTGGCCGGCGCAGACACAATGGGCTGAATGACGTTTTTCTGTGTGTAACTTTTCTGTGGTTCTATAACGGTGCAGTTTATTTAAAACGTGTGCGTAATGCATTGAGGGCCGTAAAATGAATGAAGTGCAGCACGTGGATGCAATAGCAGGATACGGGCTGAATATACTTGCATTAATTGTCATTATAGAAGACTGTAAATTTGGGAAGCACCTTGATGCGTTACATACTGGGAAGGAAGATGTAGGACCAAAGCGCCCCAACAGCATTGAATGTGTGACCTCAACATAATGCTGAGCTGGATGGTTCTTTTGCCTATTTGTGTACACTGCGAGGTTGTTTCCCCTGACTGGGGAATCTAGAACATGGAGGCATATTCAGGATCATTTAGAATCTGATACAGAGAAACCTATTCACTCATACGGTCGCAAACCTTTGGAGTTCTCTTCCCCAGAGTTTGTGGTTGCACCATCTTTGAGTATATTTAAGGCTGAGATGGACAGATTTTTGGTCCCTCAGGGAAACAAAGAAATGCGGAGCAGGCGGGAAAGTGGAGTTGAGGCAGAAGATTGGCCATGATCATATTGAATGGCGGAGCAGGCTTGAGGGACTGTATGGTCTGCTCCTACTCTTATTTCTTAGGCTCTTAAGGGGCATGTTTTATTAAATTTTTACTGTCTTTATTAATTTTTAAACAGTACTTCAATCTGTCTCAGGGAGATTGAAGCGTTCTTTCTCGTGCAAGCGTGAACTACACATGAGACCTAGCTTGCCCTCCCAGCCCCACCTGCACAGGTAGCAGTGCTGCCCTCACGATCCACCTAGGGCAGGCCTTAATTGGCCTGCCCCCGTGAAATCACGGTGTGGAGCCGATCGCTGGCAGCAGCCGGCTTCTCAACTGCCCCTGCTAAGGGCAAAATCCTGCCCAGTGTGTTTATTTTTCCCAAAGATCACTGGTAAAATTGGTACAATGATAATTTTTCATGATCAGGGAGGTAAAGCCTAAATGTATAGTGAAACAATGGGAATTTGCATTCAATGGGGAAAATATGAATAAAGGAGAGAAGGCCATGTGTAGAGGCAGGCATTTTAAGATCTAACAAGTGTGAAAAGCCATCAGTATCTACACCTCAAGCTGCTGTCTACAACAAACTGAAGTTCAGAAAACTCACTTTGAATTGGATTGTTCAGGGTATCATGTTTCTTTGCCTGGTTCTTGTACAATTTATGTGTCTTCCTGTTGCCTTAATGGAGGTGTAACTGGGAGTCAGATTAATTAGGGGATTTAGAAGTTATTATAGTAGTAATTTGTAGACATATGTGTGCTTAAAATAATTTTTCATATTAATAAATATTTAATCTAGTTTTGTAAAAACCTTTAAGGCTCGGTGGTTTTATTCCTACTGAATTCAAAGCCTGCATCTCAAAACAATCAAATTGCAAAAATAGTTATGGCAGTTGTCTCAAGTTTTCCTCTGGCATTTGAACAACTCGGCATTTACCATTGGCTGTGCTATAATACTTGGTGACTTTAACTGTCATGAAGCTATTAATATATTATTATATATATGTATATATTATTGGAAAATATTTTTCTTTTAACATAGAGGTTTAGTCTGTGAGTGTGTCTTAATTGAATTAAAGCCAGCTAGTCTGGGTGCTTTGATGTGTACTAATTTTGAAATGTAATCAGAGAGTTAGAGTGCATTTGCATTTTTGAATAGAGCATTCATGAAGTGGGGTGAATTCTGGCACCTAGCTAGCAGAGACCAACAATAAAATTAGCACTATGAAAAGGGTTTTATTGTTAGGTGAAGTTCAAAGTGGTTGGTGATACAATGAGAATTTACATTCAATGGGCTGTGCTAGGTATAACAAGACAACCATTTTGTGTGTGTAGAGAAGAGGCAATGTAAGATCAAAAGCAGCTGTCTCCACAGGAACCAAAGTAAGAAGAACCTTATTTTGAATTCATATGGTGAATTTTGCCTGGTGTCTGGTTAAGCCTATGGGTTGCTGTTGCCTTAATCATAAGACCATAAGACATAGGAGCAGAAATTAGGCCATTCGGCCCATCAAGTCTGCTCCGCCATTCAATCATGGCTGATAAGTTTCTCAACCACATTCTCCTGCCTTCTCCCCATAACCTCTGATCCCCTTACCAATCAAGAACCTATCTATCTCATTCATAAATACACTCAATGACCTGGCCTCCACAGCCTTCTGTGGCAATGAATTCCATAGATTCACCACTCTCTGGCTAAAGAAGTTTCTCCTCATCTCTGTTCTAAAAGGTCTTCCCTTTACTCTGAGGCTGTGCCCTCGGGTCCTAGTCTCTCGTACTAATGGAAACATCTTCCCCGCATCCACTCAGGCCTTTCAGTATTCTGTAAGTTTCAATCAGATTCCTCCCTCATCCTTCTAAACTCCATCGAGTATAGACCCAGAGTCCTCGAATGTTCCTCATATGTTAAGATCATTCTCGTGAACTTCCTCTGGACCCTCTCCAGGGCCAGCACATCCTTCCTGAGATACGGGGCCCAAAATTGCTCACAATATTCTAAATATGGTCTGACCAGAGCATTATAAAGCCTCAGCAGCACATCCCTGCTTTTATATTCTAACTCTCTCGAAATAAATGCCAACATTGCATTTGCCTTCCTAACTACCTATTCAACCTGCAAGTTAACCTTAAGAGAATCCTGGACTAGGACTCCCAAGTCCCTTTGCACTCCAGATTTCTGAATTCTCTCCCCATTTAGAAAATAGTCTATGCCTCTATTCTTCCTACCAAAGTGCATGACCTCACACTTCCCCATGTTGTATTCCATCTGCCACTTCTTTGCCCATTCTCCTAACCTGTCCAAATCCTTCTGCAGCCTCCCCGCCTCTTCAATACTACCTGTCCCTCCACCTATCTTTGTATCATCTGCAAACTTAGCCAGGATGCCCTCAGTTCCTTCATCTAGATCATTAATGTATAAAGTGAAAAGTTGTGGTCCTGACACTGACCCCTGCGGAATTCTACTGGTCACTGGCCGCCATCCTGAGAAGGACCCCCTTATCCCCACTCTCTGCCTCCTGCCAGACAGCCAATCTTCTATCCATGCTAGTACTTGCCTCTAACACCATGGGCTCTTATCTTACTCAGCAGCCTCCTGTGCAGCACCTTGTCAAAGGCCTTCTGGAAGTCCAAGTAGATAACATCCATTGGCGCTCCTTTGTCTAATCTACTCGTTATCTCCTCAAAGAATTCTAACAGATTTGTCAGGCATGACCTTCCCTTGAGATGAAACCATGCTGACTTTGCCCGATTTTACCATGCACTTCCAAGTATTCTGAAATCTGATCCTTAATAATGGACTCTAAAATATTACCAATGACCGAGATCAGGCTAATTGGCCTATAATTTCCCATCTTTTGCCTCACTCCCTTCTTAAATAGGGGCGTTACATTAGCGATTTTCCAATCCTCTGGGACCCTCCCTGACTCGAGTGATTCCTGAAAGATCACCACTAACGCCTCCACTATCTCTTCAGCTATCTCCTTCAGAACTCTGGGGTGTAATCCATCTGGTCCAGGTGATTTATCCACCTTCAGACCTTAAAGTTTTCCTAGCACCTTCTCCTTGGTAATGGCCACCATGCTCACCTCTGCCCCCCGACTCTCTTGAACTTTGGGGATGTTACTCGTGTCTTCCTCCGTGAAGACTGACGCAAAGTACCTATTCAGTTCCTCCGCCATTTCTTTGTTCCCCACTACTACTTCTCCAGCGTCATTTTCCAGCAGCCAATGTCCACTTTTGCCTCTCTCTTAACCTTTTATATATCTAAAAAACTCTTGCAATCTTCTTTTATATTACTGGCTAGTTTACCCTCATATTTAATCTTCTCCCTCCTTATTTCTTTTTCAGTTGTCCTCTGTTGGTCTTTGTAGGCTTCCCAATCCCCTGGTTTCTCACTGCTCTTCGCCGCATGGTATGCTTTCTCTTTAGCTTTTACGCTGTCCCTGACTTCCCTTGTCAGCCATGGTTGCCTCGCCCTCATGCTTCTTCTTCCTAGGGATGAATTTTTGCTGTGTCTCCCAAATTACTCCCAGAAACTCCTGCCATTGCTGTTCCACTGTCTTTCCTGCTAAGCTCATCTCCCAGTCAATTCTGGCCAGCTCCTCCGTCATGCCTCTGTAGTTGCCTTTATTCAACTGTAATACCGTTACATCTGATTCCAGCTTTTTCCTCTCAAATTGCAGGGTAAATTCTATCATATTTTGGTCACTTCCTCCTAAGGGTTCCTTCACCTTAAGCTCCCTTATCAAATCTGCCTCATTACACATCACTAAATCTAGAATTGCCTGTTCCCTAGTGAACTCCACCACAAGCTGCTCCAAAAAGCCATCTCGTAGACATTCCACAAATTCCTTTTCTTGGGATCCACTACCAACCTGATTTTCCCAGTCTACCTACATATTGAAATCCCGCATGATCACTGTAACTTTGTCTTTCTTACACACCTTTTCTATCTCCTGGTGTATCTTGTGCCCCACATCCTGACTATTGTTCAGAGGCCTGTACGTAACTCCCATTATGGTTATTTTACCTTTGCAGTTCCTCAGTTCTACCCACACAGGTTCTACATCATCTGACCCTACATCATTTCTTGCTGTCAATTTCATTTCATTTCTTTCTAACAAGCAACCCCACCCCCTCTGCCAACCTGCCTATCTTTCCGATAGGATGTATATCCTTGGATATTTAGCTCCCAGTCCTCATCCCCTTGCAGCCATGTCTCCGTGATGCCCACCACATCATACCTGCCAACTTCAATCTGCGCCACAAGTTCATTTACCTTATTTCGTATACTGCGTGCATTCAGATACAACACCTTCAGTCCTGTATTTCCCATCCCCTTTCTCATTGTCGTCCCTTTATCTGATGTGCTTGAAGTTAGATTCCTAGCCCTTTCCAAACACTCTGTCCTATTTTGTGTTCTGGAGACTTTAATAGCCTCTCCTGGGCTCTCCTTTCTTTTCAGTTTTTTCATAATTTTCCATGAAGTTGAATCCACCCCCACCCCCACCCCCGCTAACCTGCTGCTTTGTTTCCCATTAGTCATATTTCTTGGAGTTTTACCCTTCCCTCCCCCCCCCCCCTCCCCACTTTCTAGTTTAAAGTCCTGTTGACCACCCTATTTACCCTTTTCACTAGAACATTAGTCCCAGATCGGTTCAGGTGAAGACCATCCCAATGGTACAGATCCCTCCTGTTCCAATACTGATGCCAGTGCCCCACGAAATGGAATCCCTCTTTCCCGCACCACTCCTTTAGCCACGTGTTTACTTCCCTTATTCTCGCGTCCCTATGCCAATTTGCACGTGGCTCGGGTAGTAATCTGGAGATTATAACCCTTGAGGACCTGTTCTTTAATTTAGTTCATAGTTCCTGATAATCCCCAAACAGGTCCTCTTTCCTAGTCTTACCTGTGTTATTTGTCCCGACGCGGACCACAACAACTGGATCCTCCCCCTCCCTCTCCAATATCCTTTCAAGCCGGTCAGAGATGTCCCTCTCCCTGGCACTGGGCAGGTAACATACGGAACTCTCGATCCTGCTTACAAAGGATGCTATCAATTCCCCTAATTATAGAATCCCCTACAACCACCACTTGTCTTTTTGCTCCCCCCTCTTGAATGGCCTCCTGTGCCACAGTGCTGTGGTCAGCTGGCTCATCCTCCTTACAGCCCTGTTCCTCATCCACACAGGGAGCAAGTACCTCGTACCTGTTGGACAAGGTCAAGAGCTGAGGCTCCTCTGTTCCTGAACACAGGATCCAATGGAGATTAGCTTGGGAATTTGTTAAAAGTTATGATTAGTAATTTGGAGCCATGTGTATATATTTAACTTGTTTTATTTAATTATATAAAACCTCTTGAGAACTGGTGGTCTGATTCCTGAATTTAGAATTACATCTCAAACATAACACACAAAATTTTAGGTTATGACAGTTGTTTAAAGTTTCCCTCTGGGATTTTTAAAAGGCAGATCTTTTATACACTTTAGTAAGTGTCCTTGAAATATATTCATTTTTCCCCCTATTTTCTCCCCCATTTCCCTCAAGTTTTTGGAGTCGGTGAGGCCTCTGATGAATGATGAGGAGTTCCGACGGACAAAGGCCTTGGCAAAAGACTTTGAACGGAACCTGGGACCTCGGCTGCAGTGGTATCTTAAACTCAAGTCTTGGTGGGCTACCAACTATGTGAGTTCAATGCTGTATTTTCATTAAATAATGCCATTTAAAATATCTGTCTAAATATTTTTTCACACCAGGGTCTGTATGGATTAAAACCTAATAGGGCTGTTTTGAGTAAAAAGCAGAAAGTACTGATTCAGTCCTATTTGACTGACTCCAGCTGAAGCTGCGAGCCTTTGTAATTGGAGCCGTGCAAGCTTTTGATTCTTTAATTAATAGAAGATCATGGAGAAACTGGGGTTACTTTCCATAGAGGAGGGAAGATTGTGGAGAGATTTGATAGCGATGTTCAAAATCATAAGGGTTTTGATAGAATAAGTAAGGAGAAACTGGTTCCATTGGAAGGAAATGACACAGAATTAAGGTAATTGGTAAAAAGACAAAAGGCAATGTGAGGGGAAAAAAATGCAGTGTGTTGTTATAATCCACTGCCTGCAAGGATGATAGAAACATATTCAGTGATAATTTTTTATATTGAATTGGAAAAATCCTTATGGGAAAAAAAACTTTGCAATGTTATGGAGAAAGAGCATAGTGATGGGGACCTAATTAGATAGCTCTTTCAAACATGAGAAATAGGAGCAGGAGTAGACTGAACAGCCCATCGAACCATTCGATATCCACTCCACTTTCCCACCTGCTTCCCATACCCCTTCATTCCCTGAGACCAAATGTCTGTCTATCTCAGCCTTAAATATAGTCAATGATGGTGCATCCAAAAACCTTTGGGGGAGGGAATTCCAAAGAATCACAATTCTTTGAGTGAATAAATTTCTCCTCCTCGTCAGTCCTAAATGATCGGCCCCTTTTTCTGAAACCGTGCCTCCCTTGTTCTAGATCCCCCAGTCAGGGAAAACTATGGCCAGGATTTCCTGGTCGGCGAGCAGGGTCGGGGCACACTCACCGACACGTAAAATGACATAGGATGATGTCGGGCGGAACTCGTGAGGTCACCCCGCCTCATTTTCAATTTTCAGGCCGGCGGGGGCTCAGCCGAATCAGCTGTGCGCCCGCTGACCTGCCAAGGCTTATTGAGGCCATTGACAAAGTAATTAAAGTAATTAGTGGACCTGCCCGTCCAACCTTAGGGTTGGTTGGCAGGCCTGGAGCCCTGGTGGGCATTGGAAAAAGCATGAAACCTCATCCACGGGTGGGATGAGGTTTCATGTAGGTTTTTAAAAATGTAATAGAAGTGTATTTAAAAGTGATGGACATGTCTCAATTCATGTCACATGAGGGGACATGTCAGGTAAATTTTTTTTCTTTTTTTAAGATTTTTTTACTGTGGAGCCGATCTCCCTGAGGCAGCACTTAGCCTCAGGGAGATTAGTGTCATACGAAAGAGCGCACTCTTGGCTCAAGGAATCCCCACAGTCCGCACAGGGAGCGTATTGCGGACGTCATGCTGGGTGGCCCTTAATTGGCCTGCCACATAAAATGGCGGCGCGCCCGATTGGAGGCGTGCCCGCTTCTGAACTCCCCCCCTCCCCATGTCTCAGAATCTACCCTTTCAAACCCTTTCAGAACCTTGAATGTTTCAATGAGATCACCTCTTATTCTTCTAAAATCCAGAGAGTATAGACCTGATTTAATCAGCCTCTCATTATAGGACAACTCTCTCATCCCAGGGACCAATCTAGTGAACCTTTGCTATACCACCTCCAATGCAAATACATCCTTCCTTAAATGTGGAGACCACAGTTGGACACAGTATTCCAGGTGTGGTCTTGCCAAAACCCTGTACAGTTGTAGCAAGACTTATTTATTTCTGTACTTCAATATCCCCTTGCAATAAAGGCCAACATGCCATTTGCTTTCCTAATTGCTTTCTATAACTGCATGTTATATTTTACGAGGACACCCAAGTCTCTCTGAATATCAGCATTTACAAGTTTCAAGTCTTTTAAAAAATATTGCTTTGCTATTCTCTGACTAAAGTGAATAACCTCACACTTCCCCACATTATACTACATCTGCCCTTGATGCCCACTCGCTTAAACCTGTCTATATTTCTTCGCAGCCTCTTTGTGTCCTCCTCACAGCTTATATTCCCACCTGGCTTTTTATAGTCAGCAAACATAGATACATTTCTCTCTGTCTCTTTGTCTAAGTCATTAATATAGATTGTAAATAGCTGATGCCCCAGCACTGATCCTTGTGGCACTCCACTAGTCATAGCCTGCGAACTTGAAAATGCCCCATTTATCCCTACTCTCTGCTTCCTCTCTGCTTAACCAATCCTCTATCTGTGCTAATACATTACCCTAACTCCATGAGCCCTTACCTTGCCTAATAATCTTTTGTGCGGCACCTTATCGAATGCCTTTTGGAAATATATTATTTTTCAAAATATTACATTGTTTAGTTCTCCTTCATCTACCCTGCTAGTTACATCCTCAAAAAAACTCTAATCAATTTGTCAAACAGGATTTCCTTTTAGTAAAACCATTTTGACTTGTTTTAAGCATACTTTGCTTTCATCATACTATGCTTCCCTAAGTGCATTGTTAAGACTTTCTTCATAATAGATTCAAGCACTTTCCTGATAACTAATGTCAGTAACAAACTAACTTGTCTGTAGCTCTCTGTTTTCTTTCTCCATCCTTTCTTGAGCAGCAGTGTTACATTTTCTAGCTTCCAATCTGATGGGACCATTCCAGAATTTAGGGGATTTTGGAAAATCATAGCCACTGCATCCACTATCTTTAGCTATCTCTGTTAGAACCTCAGGGTGTAGGTCAACAGGACCTAGGGATATGTCAGATTTTAGTCCTTGAAGTTTCTCCAGTACTTTTTCCCTGCCAATATTAATTACTTTAATTTCCTTATTCTTATCAGCCCCTAGATTACCCTCTATTTTTGGCATGTAACTTGTGTTTTGTACTGTGAAGACAGGCACAAAATATTTGTTCCATGTCTCTGCTATTTCCTCATTCCCCATGATAATTTCTCCTGTCTCTGCTTCTAAGGGACTAATATTTACTTTAGCTATTCCTTTTCTTCTTATTTACTTGTAAATGCTCTTACAATCTGTTTTTATATTCCTAGCTAGTTTATTCTCATGTTCTATTTTTTTCTTTTTATCAACTTTGTTGGTGGCTATTTGCTGGTTTCTAAAACACTCTGAATCCTCAGACTTACATCTGTTCTTTGCAATATTTTAATCCTATACTATCCTTAAATTCCCTAGTAAGTCATGAATGGATCTTTCTCGCTGAGCTTTTGTTCTTCAATGGGAAGTATTTTTGTTGGACATTTTGAATTATTTCTTTCAATATTTCCATTGTTTATTTACTGCCATACCTTTCAGTCTATTTAACTAATCAACCTTAGCTAGCTCTCCCCTCGTTCCTATGTAATTGGCTTTAAGTTTAAGTTTAAGATTTTGATGTGTGATTGGAGTATGTTGTTTTCAAACTTATAGTAGAATTCAGTTGTATTATGATCACTGTTTCCCAGTGAATCTTAGTAAATTACAATGACATTCATTGCTAATTAACCCTCCCTCATTGCACAATACTAAATCTAAAATAACTTTATCCCTAGTTAGTACCAAAACACATTGCTCCAGGAAACTATCACAAAAGCATTCTACAAACTCATTTTCCAAACCACCTTTGCCAATTTGATTGGTCCAGTCTACATGAAAATTAAGGTTCCCCACATCTATTGCATTGCATTTCTTAGAGGCTCCAATCATTTTTTGTTTAATGCTCTTTCCAATGGTATAACTGCTGTTAAGGGGCCTATAAACTACTCCCAACTGCATTTTCTAACCCTTGCTATTCCTAATTTCTACCCATACTGATTCTACTTCCTGATTTCCTAAGCCAAGATAATTTCTCACTAATGACCTTGTGTCATTTTTTATTGTCAGAGTTACCCCCGCTTCTTTTCCATTCTGCCTGTCTTTTTCGAAATGTTGTGTACCTTGGAATATTTATTTCCCAATCTTGGTCACCTTGTAACCATGTCTCCATAATGGCAATTAGATATAAACCATTTATCTCTCTTTGTGCCACCAGCTCATTTATCTTATTGTGGATGCTCTGCACATTCATATAAAGTGACTTCAATTTTCTTTTTTTACCGTTATTCCCTGCCTGGACCTTACTGTCTGATGCATAATTATCATTAAACTCTCTGTCCCTTCCTGTCCAACTCAGCTGGTCTTTAACCACATTCTTTTCCTATTGTCTTAACTTTTATCTTTGGATTTCTAAATCTCCTTTCATCTGAATCCTGCTCTCTCTCTTAGTTTAAAGCCATTTTTTTTCTATTCTGACCATATTTGTTGGTGCAAGCTAATGTTTGTACGCCCCTGTTGCTACCCTTCACTATTGCCTTGGCCTTTCTCTTTAACTTTCCAAATCTCCCCTCATGTGAACCCTACCCTCCACTATTTTGTTTAAAGCCCTCCTAGTTATATGATTCTCTAGGGCACTAGTCCCAGCGTGGTTCAGGTGAAGACTGCCCCAACAGTGCACCTCCCTCTTTCCCAGTACTGGTGCCAGTGCCCCGTAAACCAGAACTTATTTCCCCCACACCAATCTTTGAGCCATGTTTTCAACTCTCTAATCTTATTCACATGTCAATTTTCTTGTGGCTCAGCTAATTATCCAGATTTTATTACCTTTTGAATTTAGCCCGTGGCTACTCATACTCCTTCAGCAGAGCCTCTTCCTTAGTCCTACCTAACTCACCACGACAACTAGTTCCTTCCTCTCCTACTCCAAGTTCTTCAACCTGAAGAAGATGTCCTTAACCCTGTCACTGCAGGCAATATGGCCGTCGGAATTCACACTCTCATCTGCAGAGAACTGTATCTATTCCCCCTAACTATACTGTCCCCTATTCTACATTTGAGGTTTATAAGATTGTTATGTTTTGGAACTATGTCTTTAATTTAAGGTAAAATGAAAGGACAGGGCGCTCAATGACCTGTCCTGAAGTCTGCCTGACAGCAAGCCTGGGAGTTTAATTATTAGAAATTAAAAGGGGCCCAGATTGTTTTACTAAGAAGATGCAAGGTGATTACACTTGAAGACAATGGCAACAGCCTGTGTGCTAACTGTGAATCTCCAAAGTCCCAGAAAAGTGTTGAGAATGTCATGTTATAAATAGTTGCCCTTCAAACTGTCCGTTTACCTCCATGATTAAAGAGAGTTGGGGGTCTCCAGGATAGATCATTTCTACCTACATACAAGGCCCATATGATTCATGTTTGAGCGGCGACGGGTCTAAGGTATCTCTGAAAATTCACAGACAACACTAGTGTGCCAGGATTCGGTTGAGGGAGAGCAGCTATATGCAGCAAGAGGCTGTGGTTCACCGTGCAGGAATGAGGTGGGAGCTCACAAGTGGATTGAAAAGACCAAAAACAAAGCTGGAAGATTTGCATATCTTGCACTCAAGGAATAATCTCCTGGGGCGTGGGGTGGTGGTGGGGGGAGTAGGTGGGGAGGGGGACTTCACCGTGAAAGACAGTTCTGAGGTTAACAGTTCCCAGCTGAGAAAGGAAAGGAACAGAAGTAAACCCTTGGAAGTTAAGAATCATCTTGAACTGGTTCCAGAAGAATTGAATGTCTACTTAAAGGCCAGTATAAAGTATATCATTGAAGTGTGTTTTCAGTTAAGCTGAAAGGAAAAGGGGAATGTTCTGTTTTGTGGTTTAAAGTATAAGTTGCCGACAAAGGTGGTAGTTAGTCAACAGTGCTTTTTATTACAGTAAAGGTCTTAAACAGGAAATCTTGTCATGTCATCCTTTCAGCTATCAACTGGAAGTTTGAATTCCTTTTTAAAAGTTAACAGTCTTTACGGAGATCATAACACCTACTACAACTACATTCCTTTTTACTCCCCTAGCCTCCTATCGCCAACATGAATGGCTCCCTGCATCACAGTGCCATGGTCATTTTGCTCAACCACCCTGCAGTCCCTGCTCTTGTACACACAAGCTGCAAGAACCTCAAACCTGTTGGACAATTGCAGGGACTGAGACTGCTCCATTGTTGTTTTCTGGGTACTCATATCTGCCTCACATGCAGTCACGCCCATCTGACTGACCCAATCAGAAGTATCTAGCCTGAGGGATGTGACTGCCTCCTGGAACAAAGAGCCCAAGTGACTTTATCCCTTCCTGATACATTGCAGTGTCCAAAGCTCAAACTCCAGCTCATCAACTCTGAGCCAAAGTTCCTCGAGCTGCTGACTGCGAATGTAGTTGCCGTGGATCACACTGGTGTCCTCCAGCTGTAACACATCGTCTGCCCAGCTATCTTTATTGTTGTTTTATTTAACTAGTTATGTTTCAAGTTTAGCAATATCACTCAACTGGTATCCATAGTTATATTAAATAGTTTAACTGGTTAAGCTATAAATTTAATGTAATACTTATATCTTCTATTATTTAATGCAATACTTATAAGCTTTGTCCTTGAGCTGTGAGTGCAGAGGGTGGCTCTGTGTTTTGAAGTTTTAAATTCTTTCTTTAATTGATTGTTCAGCAAACAAATTCTCTGAACAGAAGGCATGATGCAACGAATGTAAAAGGATTTTTATTGAGGGTATTTTACCACCATGTCTTTGACCCATTCCAGTACTGGCATAAACTACTACCTCCATTTTGAGTGCTAAAATCTTAAAACTTACCAACCAACCACTTAGCTGTTCACCTAATTAATGCCTTAGAACACTCACCAGCTACTGGAGGCTGAATAATGGTATAAAAAGCTGCACCTCCTTTCCCCTCTACACTGAATTCCCACCTGCACCCAATTCCCAAGTTAGCACTCGTTCATCGTCATCTCCTTCTGTGCCGTATAATTTTATACTTCTAACAGATCAAGATCTGTACTCATATGAGTTGGGCCATTTTTAGGCTATATGTTGTTAACTACAGGAACTGAACTAACCATGATGGTTGAGAGATTAAGCTTTGTCCTTGAGCAGTGGGTGCAAGACGGTGGCCCTGTTTTTTGAAGTTTTAAATTCTTTCTTTAATTGATTGTTCAGCAAACAAATTCTCTGAACAGAAGGAATGATGCGGCGAATGTAAAAGGATTTTTATTGGGGTTATTTTACCGCCATGTCATTAACCCATTCCAGGTGAGCGATTGGTGGGAACAGTACGTCTACCTACAAGGAAGAGAGCCAATCATGGTCAACAGCAACTATTATGCAATGGTGAGGATTTCTTATGAATATCATTTATGGGGTTCAAGCTTGAAGTTGGTTTAAATTTGCGGGGCCAAGGCTCAAAGCGTAGGACACCAAGAAGAGGGAATAAATGAATTGGGAGTTGCTGGTTAGAACATTGACTACCGGTCAGATGTTAATGTTTTTTTAATGTTGACTGGCAAGAGCAATTGCTTTCTCAGCCCCTTCCCCAGTTTCCTTGCTCCTGCTTTGCAGGTACTAATTCTTGGGGTGCCAATGGCTCTGTGAGTACCTGCAGTCATCACCAAATGTGGCTATTCTTCATGTTAGTCCTGAAAAGTGACTTTTGGACAGGCTCGCAGTGTCACCTAACACTCCTTTTAACAGTGGGTGGAGGGGGCAACTGGCTAGTGATGGAATGACAGCCTTGGCTGGTTTATTTTTTTTCTTCCCTCAATTAAGGTTTCTGTAGTTGCCACACCTGAAACCAGCCAACTCGACAGAGACCATAGATTGAACCTGGGACTTTTGTGGTTTTTATCGCTCAGCCTGGCCTCTAAGCCATGGTGGGGATAGAATTGTTCGGTGTGCTGTCTTTAACTGGGAATAATTTTTTCCTTCTGACTTCAGGATTTCTTGTATGTGACTCCGACAACAAGTCAGTCTGCACGTGCCGGTAATCTAGTCCATGCTTTGCTCCTTTACAGACGGCGACTTACTTATGAGGAAATCCAACCGGTAAGCACTTAACCTCTGCGGTGACATTAGTTAATGATGTACCTATGTACTGTTGCACTATTGCAATGACTGACTAGATGTTTGAAGGGCAAACCTTTGTACTCTGAACAGGGAATAGCAGGAAATGACTTCTGCCTGAGTTGCAGGGTTGCACTATCTGTGCTAGATTTTCTCTCTCAGTTCCTTCCAGTTGTAACTCAGAAATACCTACCTGAAACTTCATGCTCTTATCTCCCAGCCTGCTTGAGAACTGGTAATATTCCACCCTGACTAACCCAACTAACTGTGAATAGACAAGCTATCACATTGGCAGGTGTTACCTGGGATTGCGTGCTAAATGGCTGGGGCAACCTCTGGCCATCTCCCCTCATGAAAGTCTCAGCTATTATAATGGCAGGGTTCCACTAACGCCAGTCATCCTTTTTTGCCAGTGACCATTTTAAACATATGAAACAAGGCAAAGAGTTTTGACAGGCTGATGGATCATGAAGAGCATAGTAGAAAAGCTTAATACTGTCCCCACTTGATGTTTAAACGTACTGGACTAGGTCCTCCTCAGTCTTTATGGATCAGATGAACACCCCCTTTACCAGCTGACTCATCTGGAAATGTTAATTTCACATGTTAGTATCAATACAATCAGATACTGTGCAGTGAATAAACTATATTGTCCTATATTTTTGCCTGCATTGCCCATCGGAGGACTGGATCAGCTCTTGCTGGGGTAGGTGAATCTCACTAGGTTTTGAAATTATAAATTGTAAGGCAGAACTTTCTGCCTCTGATAGGGCATAATTATTAATTTGCTTATCAAGCAGGATTCAAACAGTATTAAAGTTAGGACCTTGGATTTATATCAATAGTTCATTATAATAAGTTTCCAGTTGTGAGTGGCGCTAACTGGGGGAGGGGCACACTACATTCCAGTCATGGTCATGTACTGAGGAATGGCAAAATATAAAGGATGAATTAATGTGTCCTATTCTTGCACATCTGCTTGCAGTTAGTTATAGAACAGATGCCTTGAAACAGGTGGCCCACCCAGTGCTATCTGTCAGGAAGGAATGGTGGCATAGAATTTAGGGGAAAGGATCATCTGTTGCTGTGCTGTAAATTCTATGTAATTCTGTTTAGGAAGTGAACATCAGTGGACTATATGACTGGAAGGCATCACAGTCAGGGACCACCATCTAATGATCAGGAATTAATTGAAGCTTTTAAACCAGCAGTGAATTAAGCAATTGATTAACAGCATTATTTTTTAAACATGCCTCTCAACTTTTAACTCACCTTGCCTTTCTTTGTAGGTCCCTCATGTATGCCACCCTCCTGTCTCCCAACTGAGGGCTGGTACCAGGATTAGAGCCTGGGCTGTGTAGCCTCTGGTTTGTCCTCTCTGCCTAATGGTGCCAATGAGTTTAGAGCTACAAGTGTGTGGGAATTTATGGGCATAAGTGGTATATTTTTCAAATTGAGAGAGCGCAAGTAATGGCCTTGCTCCCAAGTGCCTCCAGTGCCAGTGCAGCAGGATCATGGTAGCTTATTGCCTTCACTTAGTGTCACCTGCACTGGGCCTCAAGCTAGATCTCTCTGATTCAGACCTGAGTCCTACTACTTTACAATGAGTATTGCAACTCATTAACCTGTTGTATCAACCAGTATGCTCATTTTAAATTACAGCTTAGATATGCTATATTAATTAAAGGGTTGCTATTTTGTTTTTTTTGCTTTTTTAAATTGATGTCACAAAATAGAGGATAAACTAATTCGTAATTTTTTTACATTTTTTTTCCCTTCCAAACCCTGCCCATTTATGGTGTGAAATGACTTTTTCCACCTCTTAATATCTGACCTTACTTCCGTGGGTCATGTATGTTCCCCCAACCCCCCACACGCCCACACACACACACTGTTTGGGCGTAGAGTACTCTACCAGGGTTCCCAATACCTCTGTGTTCAGCACAGTGGGAACGAATGTTCAACACGACTCGACTGCCAGGCGAGGAGACAGGTAAGATTGAAAGGCTGTTGTTGCAGGGCTGCTTGTAACTGCTCGGGGCCGGAGGGGGGGAATGCTGGCCACATGTCACACAATTGACGATTCGACAGCAGGCTTACCAATACTGACGAATTAATCAAAAAGGAACTAATCAAATCATATTGGAAAACAATTAATCAGACCTCTAGTTATGCTACAGAGCAGCAGATTATATTCCTATATGATGAAGCATTGGTTATAGAGGTGTTGTCACAGGTCGGTGCTGAGCAGTGACCAGCAGTTCCCCAGGAAACGGGTCCCATTCTCTCTCTTCACCCAACATGCTTGAGGCATTTTCTCATATGGTGTCAATTGTGAAACTGTATTTACTGAGTGGAAGAGGCCTAGAATCTGGATTGGTTACCTCTTCAGGGATGGGGCCAGCTTGGTGGTTTACAGGATGGGCCTGCAGATGGATTTGGTGCAGGGAGAGAGGACCTCAGCCTGCATTGATCTATTGCTCAACACCCACCAGAGAGTTGCATCTATTTGCTAACAACCCTCATATAAGCACTTGAATCATTACTGAATGCACTGCTAAGTGCAACAAACAGGCCATGCACACCAAAGAAAAATGAGAGGGAACATTATTTGGCAGTGTTGAGTTTTGAGCATCTGAAACATTGCAATGGCTGACATGTTGCAAACTGTCCTGCATAGATCCTTCTATTGTCATGGGGACAGATGCCCCATCATATAACTGTTGAGGAAACAGGCTCAGCATTACAGCTGCTGGAAAGTATTAGCAAGGGTTAAGTATGAGACTATGCTCCTTTTTATCTAGGGTTAAATCCGGTTGTGATTGCAGAGAAACAAGTAGGTGATGCCGAAGATTAAAATCTTCACCTGGATGTGGGTGTCCTGGTACATGAATTACAAAAAAGTTAGTATGCAGGTACAGCAAGTGATTGGAAAGGCAAATGGAATGTTGGTGTTAATTACAAGGGGAATTGTGTGTAAAAGTAGTGTTGCAGCTGTACACAGCCTTAGTGAGACTGCATCTGGAGTACTGTGGACAGTTTTGGTCTCCTTACTTAAGAAAGAATATAATTGCATTAGAAGCAGTTCAAAGAAGGGTTACTCGTCTGATTTCTGGGATGAAGGGGTTATCTTATGAGGGAAGATTGAACAGATTGCGCTTATACCCATTGGAATTTAGAAACATAAGGTCCTGAGGGGACTTGAGAGGGTGGATGCTGAGAGGATGTTTCCCCTTGTCGGGGAGTCTAGAACTAGGAGACACAGTTTAAAAATTAGGTGTCTCCCATTTAAGACTGAGATGAGAATTTATTTCTCTCAGGGGTTCATCAGTCTATGAAATTCTCTTCCTCAGAGCGGAGTGGAGACTGGGTCATTCAAGACTGACTCAGTTAGATCTTTGATCTTTGATCGACAAGGGAGTCAAGGGTTATGGGGGAGCAGGCAGGAAAGTGGAGGTGAGGCCACAATCAGATCAGCCATGATCTTACTGAATGGCAGAGCAGACTTGAGCTTTAGGTCTACTACTGTTCCTAATTCTTGTGTTCTTGTTCGTCGAACCATCATCCAATGGTGAATGATGGGCATTGATGTACTTAAGAGGGTAACAGTGACACATACATAAGTGTTAGCAAGCTGTATGTGAGAGTGCTGATAATCTGCTGCCTACCTAATGAAGGCACAAATCTGTACTTGTCTTATGAATAGTTTGTGACTATTCACAGTTGGTTAGTGGGGTTATCTTGGAGTTGAGTTGACTCTGGGCAAAAGAAAGATTGGAGCATAAACAGTTCTCACACAGATTCTTAAGAACATAGGCAAAAAAGTGGGCCATTCAGCACCTCAGCCTGTTCTTTTATTTAGTTTAGGCTATGGTTGATTTGTATCTTAACCATCCACCCACCTTGGTTCTATAATGATATCCCAAGGCACTTTTGATGTTTGACCAAGCAGTCAAACTCACTGCGCAAATATGGAGAAATTTGCAATCAGTTCCAGCTAATCCTGAATGCCAACACCCAAAATGCTAGGATGGTCCTAGCTGGAAAAGCAACAGGAAGTTGTGGTGTTTTTTTTTTGGTTGTTGAATGGTTTCATGTGGGCTGAACTCGTATTCACATTTGTAACCCCTAATGCTTACTTAGCAGTCCTTGCTATTGCCAACCTGCAACTATGCTTTCTGGTTGGAAGTAATAGTGTTATCTCTATGGAGAGAGAATGTGCACCACACAAACAAAGACCTATCTCTGTGGATTTCTGCAAAGCTTCTGCAAAAAGACTTAATAGTTAATATTATTATTAAAATGTTAATAGTACAGCCGCACATCTGATTAAAACATATATGATCCTGAGGAAACTTTATCAAGTGGATACTTCCTCTTATGGGGGAGATTAGAACTAGGGGCACAATTTAAGAATAAGAGATCTCCCTTTTAAAACAGAGATGAGAAGAATTTTTTTCTCTCAGAGGGTCATTTGTCTGTGGAATTCTCTTCCCCAGAGAGCAGTGGAAGCTGGGTTATTGAACTTATTCAAGGCTGAGTTAGATTTTTGATAGACAAGAGAGCCAAGGATTATGGGGGTGCAGACAGGAAAGTAGAATTGAGATCGCAGTCAGATCAGCCATGATCTTATTGAATGGCAGAGCAGGCTTGAAGGGCTGAATGGCCTACTCCTGCTTCTAACTCCTATGTTCCTATTGTTATGATCCCAACTGATGTTAATACTGAACAAGTCAGATCCCACAGTGAAACCTGGCTTGATGGATCCTAACTTTTTTTAGAAACCATGGAGGAAAGTTATTGAACAAATTCACAGGAGTCTGCTGGTGAACTTTTAACACACAGAATAAAATATTTATTAAACAAAAAAATAATTATATTACACCAGACAAAGAGGTTGGAAAAATCTCAATGCAAACACAAGATGATGATTCAAATATTTACTATTCATTCATCCCAGCAATATCTTTACAGGCACATACAAATTCAGAAAGATAAACCAATTTACAATATCTGTCTTATACTCTAATATTTAGGGTAAGTATGAGACACAGATGAATTAACAGGTGACCTGTGCTCAAACGCACCACACTCCAAAGTAAATGACAGATACCACCAAAGCAGATTCCATGGATTTCTCAACAACCCACCCCCGATGTTTGTCACATTGTGAGCCAACCAGTCTCACTGAAATTTAGTCTTTCTCACGAGGTTTAAAATCTTCACATTTGAAGAACTCGCCTTGGAATTCTCTCCAAATGTCACTTCCATTCAGATGGCTGCAACAATGGCTCACCCCGCAGGGTTTCAGTCTCACCTTCCGAGATTCCTTTACCCTGGATCTCCGAGTACAATCAAACTTCACCATCTAAGCACAGTTTCAGATCCTCGGCTGTGCCAAGCAGAACACCACTGCTCCAAAAAGCCCACCGCACAGAGTTACCAATCTTCGGCTGCCTCCTCAGATCTTCAGAGCTTCTCTCAGGCCTGCTTCACTTCAAGTTTACTCCTTCCAGCTCTCTCTCCTTAACTCGGAGCCTATTGATCGTCTCCTTTCTTTTAACTTGACTTTTGGGACCTCTTTCTGATTTCTGTCTTTGTCCCTGCCTGGGACTTTCTTCTGGCACCTCTCCCTGTTCCCCTCCTGTGCCCTGCTCCCTGGGGCACACTCAGCACAATGGGTCTCCATTATTAGGTCACCTGTCCTTTTCACGCTGTTCTATTACTTTTCCTCTGTGTGGATGTTTCCCAGGCTAAAGAACAAAAAGACATGAACTGCACGTGTGCAGCCATTCCCGACTGGCGCATGCATGGAAGGCCCACAGCTCGCCAGGAACTGAAGTTCCCAACCCCCAAAGTTAAGCATTTGAGTTTCATCACATTATGCACTTGTGGCATTTTTGTTGAGCAGATAAATGCTTGCAGCTAATACTGGAGCAGCTAAAGGGCTTGAGACTGCATTGTAATCCAGTACAAATTGCCAGCAGGGTGACCAGGGAAGAAAAAATCCACTCACTGCCAACTAGTCAGAGAGCATTAAAAAGAAATCTTCTAAAACAAACAAAAAACCTACATTTTCTAGGATGTTGTCAGTGTTAGGCAGTCGCTGTTGAACTCCCAAATTGTGTGGCATGCCTGGATGGTTATTGCTCTCTTCATGCTTCTCACAGCAACATTCTCATTGGGCCTTGGGACCCTGTTTGTGCCTCGGTGGAATCTGTTCCCTCAAGTTCTCTCCTTCATTTTTTTTTTGTTGAATAACTCGAGTGAAGTTTCCTGTTACATGTCTTCTTTGAAATGTTTTTCCTGTGACTTAAAGTTGTGTGTTTCTTTTTCCTCACTATCTACTAAAATCATCATTGACCCATCAGAGCAATAGGTCTCCTCGAGGGTACCCAAACCTGTTACCAGTCCAGACCTGGGAAAACTAAATATTTCAATCCAAGGTTTGCACCATGTTGGCACTGTGAAATGACAAGACCAAGCTTTCACACACACGGCGAACGTACCTCTCAAACTTATAATGGCCCACTGTGGAACATATCTTTTCCTTCCCTGGTGCTCTGATTGATTGGGGTGTTAACACTTCAGTTTTCACTGGTGGTTGTTGACTAAGCAGTAACAAAGAAAAGCCCCAGGCAGCAACTTTTCAATCTAATTTGTAAATAGATTGATGAGGATCAATTCTGAAACCATTGTCTAAAGCTACCTTTTTGTGTGTGTAAGAATGTATGTTTATGTGGGATTTGTATTTATTTTAAATATTTTATTAATTTCATACTTTAACGCATTCACTTTTGATGCAGTATCACTGATTGGAAAACCCAGGCTTCAGTTTTTTTCTAACTCTCTAAATTATTCCTCAGGTTAACATTTTGAATGGAGATCATCCATTGGACCTTTGCTAAATGTTGTCCAGCCTGAAACGTTAAAACTATCATTTTCATTCAGTTTTTGATGGACTTCCATTTATGTTCCATCATTTGCACTCTTTTTATCCTTACAACTGAAAGGAACAGTCAGAGCAGAACTAGGTGGTGCATTGGCTGTCATTTCATACCGCCATTTGGGAGACCTCTGCTCAGTTCCAAGCCCTTGGCAAAAGTCAGCTGATCATTCAACACTAAAATTGGCAGCACAACCCAGAGAAACTACAAGGAAAGGTGAACTTAAAAAGGAAAGTGTCATGTGGTTCAGTAGAGGGGTTCCCTTCTAAAATTTAAGATGATTTATCAGAGCAGTTGTTGAAGATTTGTGCTCCATGCAACCTGCACTGCACTTGAGTCAGTGAGTGTTCGTTGCTGGGTGCACAGGGTTGGAAAATGCCCAGTCATCCTGCAGTAACTGATATCCCCTACCACAAAATTCACCATAAAATTCTTTTGATTGCTTGACAAAGATATTAAGTAATCTTACAACCATTTTGGACCAAGCTTTTTAAGGATTCTGAATCAGGTAACAAAGTTAAGATTGACAAAACAGATTCTGTGTTGATCCCATGTCATCCCTATCTGAATTGTCTCCATATTACCAAGCGGGGGAGCCAGTTCATCATTACTCTGGGGAAAGGTTTCTTCTGTTCACTAGTTTTTAGCAAAGTTATCAACTTGGTCTTCGTCAATAATTTTGTGATTTTGCGGCAAATTACATATGAAGAAATGTTCCCATCTGCTTCCTAAATTTTGCACTTCAGTCCCTGTTGCCCATTTTCAATTTTGTTCCTCCACGTTCCCACATCTTATTAGAAGGTTCACCTCGTGGGCACATTTCCCTGGTACCTCGAATGACCAGAGTTGTGATGTGTTGATTGTCTCTATTTATGATCCTATGGGTGGAAGAATCTGAGCTACTTTTTTTTTTCCTCTTTCTCTCCTGTATTATAGGTGTGTTGCTTGCAATTTCTTTGCATGTCCATGTGTTATTCTTTCCTGTTTTTTTCTGCCTCTCTTCAGCTATTGATTCGAGGTGTTGTCCCCATGTGTTCTAACCAATATGAGAATATTTTCAATACATCCCGCATTCCAGGTGTAGAGTCAGGTACGATGTCAATTCTTTTCTGCAGCTGAGAATTTTAGCTGATAAACGTTGTGCTGTGCTTTCACTGGGCTCTCAGAGGGGGCTGTGAGGAGTAGCTGGAGGCTTGAGCCTCTCAGTTCAGCTGCTTAGAGTCATGGCATAAAAGGCTACCTTGAGAGTCTCAAGACAGAGACCTTTTGGAAGGATTGGTGTCGCAGCCTGCTAAGGATGCTTAGAGGCAGAGGCCTTTCAGTCTTATTGTAAAGAATCACTTCTAAATGCTTAATGGTGTTAGAAAGTGCCTTGATCCAGAAGCATCTCACTGTTGCTGGTGAGGGCACTGGCTGCAGCTTACCTTAAAAATTGAAGCACCTCAGCCCTGCTGACACC
Source organism: Carcharodon carcharias (assembly GCF_017639515.1). Classification (NCBI taxonomy): domain Eukaryota; kingdom Metazoa; phylum Chordata; class Chondrichthyes; order Lamniformes; family Lamnidae; genus Carcharodon; species Carcharodon carcharias. The sequence continues at coordinate 5,964,949 of NC_054497.1, read as the reverse complement.
TACTTGATTACAGAATGTTAAAGATCGAAGAAAGTCTCTTAGCTTTGCTGATGATGTTCAATGGTTTAATCTGCCACGAAAAGTATCAAACATCAGCCTCTTGGCTGAAGGAAGTTTGGGTGGGTATTTGCTGTACAAAGTACTCCCTATTCTTAAAAGAAAAGCTAAAACTCCTTTCCACCGTAATGTATTTTTTAGCCTGTGAGTACCTGTCACTTTGGATCTCCTCTCATGGTAAGCTGCTCCGTAATGTAAGTTGCTGGGGCCGTGGCTTAAGAGGGGTTCCTGAGCAGTTTCATTGATTTTAATGGCCTAGGAGTTTAATCTGGAAGCACCTGCAAAGGGTCAGTGCTTGGTTCAGAAAGTTACAAACCCATACCTTTCCTCCTTTGCTAACTCATTAGTTTTCATTTAAAAATGAAACAGGTTAGTTTTACTCACCAACCCTGTTGAATTTGCAGACCAGTTACAGCACCGTGTGGACAGCAAGCACATCGTAGTCTATCACAAGGGTCGTTATTTTAAGGTTTGGGTGTATCAAGGTGGGCGCCTTCTGAATCCCAATGAGCTACAGGTACAGTTCCAGTACATCTTGGATGAGAATTCCTCACCTCAGCCAGGTGAGAAGTATCTGGCCGCACTGACTGCAGGAAACAGGTGAGAGCTTTAGACTTTCACTTTTTTTAAACTACCAGTTCTCTCCCTGCTCTCTGGGGATGCTGACACATCTTGAAGCATGGTTCCCTGGGAGCTGGCAAGAATTTGGCACATCATCAAATTGCGCGATGAGTGTCAGTGGGCTATTCAGCTGAGGGGGACATTGTAACTTAACATCTTATGTTCCAACCAAGTAGCCCTTTGATCTCTGTCCTCCAGAACTTCCTTCTTCATTCTCTCCACAGTACTTTCCGCTTCAACCCTGCAAACATTTTTGATTTTCCCTCAGCATCATGCAGCTTTTGAGATGTACTCCTGCCAAAGAAATACATTGTTTTTGTTACTTTATTGGAATATCACTTTTTGATTTTATCCTGTGCTGTGAACAACTTTATATTGTGCTGCCAGGAAAGCTCTCCCGTAGCTCCAGAGTTATCACTGTATTTTCTTATCCCTAGCTTCTCCACATTCAGGTGCATCATGCCATAGCCAGCAAGATAGCTGAACAGGGACCTGATTCTGAAACTGTGTGTTGCTCAGGGATTAATATGCCTTCCAAATTGCAGCGCCAAGGCTGGTTGCAAACCATGAGGAACTGCGGGTGCTTCCACACAGTGTGGCCAGCCCATTCTGTCCTGCATTTTGCACTGCTTCTTGAGCTTCAGCCTGAGCCCACCACAACATTAACCAAGTGCCTCATAACATTATCAGGTGGGAAAGAACAGGAGGAGATTGTAGTGTTATGACACAGCTGATGGTAAATGCTGAGTTGCTCAAATTCCAGAGGGAAACTTGAAACAACTGTCATAACCAATTTTTGCAATTTGTATGTTTCGAGATGCAGGCTTTGAATATAATAAGACGACTGAGCCTCAAGAGGTTTTTTATAAAACTAAGTTAAACCTTTATTAATTAAAAACTTGTAAGCACATACTTATGTCTACAAATTACTACGATAATAACTTCTTTAAAAAAAATCCCCAAATTAGTCTGACTCTCAGTTACACCGCTGTTAAGGCAACAATAAAATACACAGGTTTAAACAGACCCCTGGCAAAGCACACTCTGGGTAATCAAATTCAAAATGAGTTTCTTTCAGCCCTGGGTCCTTGCAGACAGCGACTTGAGGCTTACAAGCTGGAAGCTTTAGATCTTAGAATCCCTTCTCTTTTACAAACAGCCTTCTCTTTATACATATTTTCTTCTTTGAATGCAAATTCTCATTGTATCAGTAAGTTTTTTTGAACTGTACCTCTTAGAACCATAGAAAAGTTGCAGCACAGAAGGAGGCCATTCAACCATCTTGTCCATGCCAGCCCTAGGACACCCAGATTGCTTTTCTAACCCCACCTTTCTGCACCCGGCCCATAGCCCTGCAGCTTATAGCACCTTAGGTGCAGATCCAGGTACTTTTTAAAAGAGTTTTTCTTCTAACAATAAAACGCTTTCATAACACCAATTTTATTAGTAAGCTTTGGAAAAAGTAAACACATTGCTTGGCTTCTTCTGGCTAGGTGTAATATTTTAACCATTCTTTTGAATGGTTTATTTAAAAATGCAAATTTGCCCCTTTACACTTCACCTTGGATGTTCCCTATGTTTACCTAATTGACATTTCAAACTTACTTCTCTTCTATACATCAAAGCCTCTAGACCAACTGTCTTTAATCCAATTAAGACACACACACACATGCACACACAGACACCACTAGAACTCTATTTTAAAATAATTTCCAATAACATTATAGACATTATTGTATCTTCTTGACACCTCCCTCCTTATCGAAAAATGAGCTGTCTTTATTCTAAAAGACGGCTTCATTTTTATTAACCCATTTTGCACTATCTCCAATACTTATCTATATACTCACATCACCAGATGCATTAACATAATATATATACAAATTCTTGGTATCAACAGAAATCATGCAAGTTCAGTGTCCAGGTTTTAAATGTCCAATTTTTCCTTTAAGCTTCAAACTCTTGATAACACAGCTGTAACATGTACGAGCAACATGTATAATCTGTAGATTAAGTGGTTGCAGTAATGGACTCCACCTGAATAGCCTTGCACTTCTGTCTTGAAATTTGACCAGAAACTTTAAAGGATAGTGGTCTGTATAAACAATTGTTTCTGATGAATTGTTTGCCACATAGATTTCAAAATGCCGCAATACTAACACCAAACCCAATGTCTCCTTTTCGATCGTTGAATATCTTCTCTGTTGTGCATTCAAATACCCAATCAGTTTTTCAGTTCTAGTGTTGTCTTCTAGTAACAGCGCGGCCCCAATGCCTATATCACTTGCAACAACGGAACTTAAATTGCTTGGCATAACTGGGTACTGCCAAAACTGGTTTCATAGTTAATACAGTTTTCAAACTGTCAAATACCTTCTGACACTCCAGTTCAGTCAGTGGAGAGAGAATACAACCATCGCCCCTTGATGTTCAATGGCATTACCATCACTTAAATTCCCACCATCAACACCCTGGAGCTTACCATTGGTCAGAAAGTGTAGTTGGCCTCAATGCTCCTGGACTAGAAAGGTCAAAAGCTGCCAGGGTTCCAACTTCTCAACGCTGTTCAGTGACCTGTCTTACAGTTTATGTGGAAGTAGAGCGGGACTCAGGAACGTAGTCAGCTGGGTGGAAGCTGGATCTTGCAGTCAAATATACTGAGCTGGATTTTCACCACCATAGCGGGTAACTTGAGCGGAAATTTCCCAACTGGGCAGATGTGCCAGTCTAAAGGATCCCGTTACACCCAATTTTCACTCTGGGGACACGGGGCTGAATAGAGTTGGGCTCATGAACCCCAGAAGTAGATTAGAGGTGGCCATGTGCATGGATGAGTACCCAGATGACTGGTTAGAAGGTTTGCCTTGGTTCTTAGAGGACTTAGTCCAGTTATTTTAGAAGCTGTTATGCTCTTGAGCCCTCACCCCTTAACCTCCCCCCATCCACTCCTCATGCCCCCTACCTGCCCACCATCCCCCTTCTATGTCACTTCATACCCTATGCCACCTCCATAGCTACTCACCCAGTGTCCACTATGGACAGGCCAAAGTAGTCATTTAGAGATGAAAAAAATAAACTTAAAACAATCTAATAGAGCTCTTGCTCATACACACTTGAGACTAAAAAAAAATTATCTAAGACTCCCATTCATGAAACCCATTCAAAGATTTTAAATCTGCTCGTGTTAAATCACTTATTAAAAAAAGAAACAAACGTCTATTCAGTAACCACATCAAAGACAGCTAATCCTTTAATAGCCTCTTTAAACTGTCAATCAAAATGTGAACTCAGCACACCCCCAACTGAGATAAGTGCTTTTGCAAGCTTTTGAAACTCAGCTAAGAATTCATAATTACCTCAGCTGTCATAACACCCCTTGAGAAATAGCAAGAAAGCACTATACTGAAACTGCAGGAACAGATGTTGATTTCTTTTCTAACCTACACCAAATGGCTTGTCAATCAAAGCTGTTCAGCAGAGGGTTTTTTAAACCCTGACAATCTCTGCCTGTTATTCTTCCATGTTTAAAGGGCTGTGGATTTTAAAAATACTTCAGATCATGACACAAACAGACCTTCTCCGCCCTTCAAGAGCGTTTGCCTCTACTGTTTGTAAATTCGTGAATCCCATATCTTGGGTTAAAACCCTTGGAACACTGAAAGTGGGGTGGGTCTGTTTGGACTCAACACTAGTTTCAGATGGTCCTGCTGAGTTTGAATTTCCTGCCTGCGTGATCACGCTCTGCTCCCTTCTGCCATCAGCAAAAATAGGATCTGTCAGAAATGAGAGCAGGACTTCAACATTAAGTTCCCACCTACTATTTTTAAAGGTCTCAGGAGTTGGCCTGATTCTGCGAAAATCCGGCCCACTCTTGATAGTCAACATGTTGGCACATGCATGCAGAATAATGACGATTGAACAAGAATGATGGAAGGTTGCCTGCACTTATGGACCAGAATTGCTATTCATTAATAGTTTGGGGAAATAAGGGAGAAAAGTGGGAAGAGTATTGACGTTATTTGTTTTGTGTTCTGCTGCTGAGCAGGGTTCCCTGGGCTAAGGCCCGGAAATCATACTTAAGCTCCGGAAAGAACAAGACGTCACTGGACAGCGTGGAGAGAGCAGCATTCTTCGTCACTTTGGATGATAGTAACTATGATTTATTTGTGGAAAACCAGGTGAAGTCACTGGATGAATATGCCAAGTCACTGCTACATGGCAAGTGCTATGACAGGCAAGTGTTTATTTTTTAGATTTATCTATAGTAGAACATAAAAATATAAGAAATAGAAGCAGGAGTATACCATACTGCCCTTCAGGCCTGCACTATCATTCAATCAGATCATGGCTTGATTCCCTCAGAGTCCAAAAATCTGCCAATCTCAGCTTTCAATATATTCAATGACTGAGCATCCATAGCCCTCTATGAGGTAGAGGAGTTCAAAGAATACAGATACACATGTTTCTGCTTTGTGAGTACCTGTAATGTGGTAAAGAAAACTGTGGCTGTGTTGCTTGTTAAAGTAATGCACTGGAAAGTTTATTTTAAAAGAAAGCAACACATGTAATTCACTGTATCTTTACAGTGCAGAAGGAGGCCATTTGGCCCATCGAGTCTGCACTGGCTCTCTGAAAGAGCATTCCAATTAGCCCCACTCCCCTGCCTTATCCCCATAACCTTGCACATTTTCTCTTTTCAGATAGCAATCCAATATTGAACATGCCTCCACCACCTTTTCAGGAAGTTTGTTCCAGACTCCAACAACCCTCTGGGTGAAAAAAGTTTTCTTCACATCACGTTTACTCCTTTTGCCAATTATTTTGTATCTGTGCCCTCTAGTTCTTGATGTTCTCTTGAGTGGGAACAGTTTCTCACTATTTACCCTGTCCATACCCCTCAGGACCTTGAATACCTCTATCAAGTCTTCCCTCAGCTTTTTTTTCTCCAAGGAAAACAGTCCCAAACTCTCCTATCTATCCTCATAGCTACAGTTCTTCATTCGGGAATCATTCTTGTGAATCTCCTCTGTACTCTGTCCAATGCTTTTACATCCTTCCTCAAGTATGGCGCCCAGAACTGGGTGCAGTACTCCAGATGAAGCCTCATATACAAGTTCAACATGACCTCCTTACTCTTGTACTCAATGCCCCTATTAATAAAGCCTAAGATACTATATGCTTTATTAACTGCTCCTGCAACATGCTCTTCCATCTTCCATGACCTATGTACATATACACCGAGGTCCCTCTGTTCCTGCACCTCCTTTAGAGGCCCTCCCTTTATTTCATGCTGTCTCACCATATCTTTCCTGCCAAGATGAATCACCTCACACTTCTCTGCATTGATCTTCATCTGCCACTTGTCTGCCCAATCCACCAGCATGTCTAAGTGCTTTTAAAGTTCAACACTATCCCCATCACAGTTAACATTTCCAATCTTCGCGTCATCTACAAGATTTGAAATCATGCCTTGTATTCACAGTCTAGGTCATTAATATATATAGGAAGAGCAAGGGTCCCAACACTGACCCCTGAGGAACTCCACTATAAATCTTCCTCCAGTCTGAAAAACAACCATTTATTACTACTCTCTGTTTCCTGTCACTCAGCCAACTTCTTATCCAAGTACCTACTTTCCCTTTTATTCCATGACTTAGAATTTTGCTCACGTCTGTTGTCTGACACTGATCAAACTGATCTTTTGAAAATCCATTAACTCCACATCAACAGCATTTCCTTTATTCACCTTCTTAGTTACCTCCTCAAAAAACTCCAGGAAGTTAGTTAAACATGATTTTCCCTTGATGAATCCACCCTGGCTTTCCTTAATTATCCTGCACTTGTGTAAGTGATTATTGATTTTATCCCATACTATTGTTTCTGGAAGTTTCCCTACCACTGAGGTCAAACTGACTGGCCTGTAGTTGCCAGCTTTATCCCGGCACCCCTTTTGAACAAGGGTGTAACATTGGCAGTTCTGCAGTTTTCTGGCACCTCCCCTGTGTCTAAGGAAGACTGGAAGATTATCACTAGTGCCTCTGCAATTTGCAGTCTCACTTCCCTCGGTACCCTTGGATGTGTCTCATCCGGTCCTGGTACCTTAACTATTTTAAGTAAAGATTGTAGGTTCTTCTGGGCCAGGATTTTACAGTCGCCGCTCAGGGGCTGGCCCAACATACTGGCACATAAAATGACGCACGATGACATCAGTTGTGCATCCTGATGTCATTACGCTGTTTCGTTCGGCTGGAGTCGGCTGCGCGCCCACCGATATTTAAAAGGCCATTAACGAAGTAATTAAGTTCAACTTTACACTGCCCGTCCAACCTTATGGCTGGCAGGCAAAAAGGCCAAATGGCCTTCACGTTTTTTAGAAAAATACATCCATGAGCGGGATGAGATTTTCTAAAACTTTTACAACTTAAGTAAAATGTTTCTATGAAAAATAAAAACATGTCCCATCTCATGTGACACAGTCACATGAAGGAACGTGTTTCAGTAAATTTTCATTGTTCTTATTTATTTATTTAAATAATCGCTTCAATCCCCCTGAGTCACGGAGCTGCCTCAGGGAGATTGAAGCGCTCTTTCGTGCTGGACCCAACCCCCCCGCCCACACAGGACCGCTCGCGAGTAAAATGGCGGTGCGGAGCTGATCACGGTTGGCTTCGCAACCATTTCCAGTGAGCCCGCCCGACGTGGGAAAATTTCTGCCCCTGCTGTACCAGTTACCTTCCTTCTCACCTTGGCCTGGGTAGCAAGTTCTTTCTTTGTGAAGACAGGTGCAGAGTTTTTCTCTAGCCTCCACATGCAAGTCCCCTTTTTGTCCCTATTCGACCCTATTCTTTCTTTCACCACCCTTTTATTCTTTATACGCTCATAAAAGGTCTTGGGATTTCCTTTTATGCTTGCTGCTAGCCTCTTTTCAAGCTTTATCCTTGTTTTTCTTATTAGTTTCTTTTCCCTTCTGGACCTTCTATATTCAGCCTAAATCTCCATTGTATTTTCTACCTGACATCTGTCGTATGCGCACTTCTCCTTTTTCATCTTTCCCTCTATCTCTCTTGTCATCCAGGGCGCTCTGGATTTATTTGTCCTATCTTTACCGTTCAAGGGCATATACCTTGGCATTGCCTGCAATACTTCTTCTTTGAAGGTGGCTCAATGTTCAGCTACTGTCTTTCCTGCCAACATTTGATTCCAACTCACTCAAATCAGATGCATTCTCATCCCATCGATGTTGACTTTCCCCCAATTAATTACCCCTGCTCTGGATTCTTTCGGCCCTTTTCCATTAACCTAAACGTTACGATACAATGGTCACTGCCCCCTAGAGGCTCCCCCACTGATTTTTGATCCACTTGAGTCAACTCATTCCCCAGAACCAGGTCCACAAGTACATGTCCCTCATTGGACTGGAAACATACTGCTGTAAAAAATTATCTTGAACCCATTCCAGACTTTTCCACTTATTCTGACCCTATCTGGTGACTTACTGTGGCTACTCTAATTCTGTCAAGCTCTCCAAGCATTCTGCCTACCTTGATGCAAATCTCTGATATATCCTCGTTATCAGTTGATACTTCACTACTTTCCATTGCCAGTTTTTCTTCTCTGCACTCTGAATTTTCCCCTAGGTTCCCATCCCCTGCCAATGTAGTTTAAACCCTCCCTAATAGCACTAGCAAACCTCCCAGCGAGGACACTAGTCCCAGTCCTGTTAAGGTGGAACCCGTCTTTGTACAGGTCCCACCTGCCCCAGAACCAATCCCAGTGCCTCAGAAATCTAAAACCCTCCCTCCTACTCCATTTCTTCAATCACGTGTTGAACTGCTCAATCCTCCTATTCTTATGTTCACTAGCACATGGCACTGGGAATAATCCTGCGATTACTGCCCCCTTCCTAACTCCCTAAAACCTGCTTTCAGGATCTCATTCCTTTTCCTGCCTATGTCACTGGTCCCAAAGTGGACCACGACCTCTGGAGGTTTGCCCTCCCACAAGAGGATGTCCTGCAGCCGCCCTGTGACATCCTTGACCCTGGCACCAGGGAGACAGCGTACCAGCCAGGAGTCATGTCTACAGCCGCAGAAAAGCCTGTCTGTTCCCAGATCTATGGAATCCCCTGCCACTATAGCACTTCCACACTTCCTCCTCCCCTCCTATGCAGCCGAGCCAACTGTGGTGCCATGGACTTGGTGCAGTTTTGCTGCAGTCCTCTGAAGAACCATCTCGCTCACCAGTACCCAAAATGGAAAAGCAGTTAAAGAGCGAGATAGTGCAGGAATACCCTGAGGCGACCTGCCTCTTTCTCTTAGATGCTCTGGCGGTCACCCATTCCCACTCTGCTTGTGTACTTCTTTTCTGCGGTGTGACCACCTCTCTAAAGGTGCTATCCATGTAATCCTCAGCCTTGCAGATACACCACAGTGACTCTAGCTGCTGCTCAAGCTGCACAACACAGAACTCAAGTTTCTGCAGATGTAGCCATTGAGGGCACTTTGTGCCTGTATGACATCACACATCCTCAAAATGCGTATTCGACATGGCCGAGCTATATTGACATACCTTATTCTTTATATAAAGCATTTGCTACAATATTTACTAATTTATTTTAATTATTATCTTAAGTTGGAATAATTCCAATGTATACAATTCACTGTGTTTATCTCAGTCTTGCCTCTTCTTGCACTGTTTTAACTCTCTGGCTCTGCTATCAGTCTCGCCCCTTCACGCATTCTTTTAACTCTCCATCTCTGCTCTCAGTTTCACCCCTTCACGCACTCTTTTAATCTCCGGCTCCGCTATCAGTCTCTTTTAACTCACGGCTCCGCTCTCAGCCTCGTCCCTTCTTGTGCTCTTTTAACTCTCTGGCTCAGCCCTCAGTCTCGCCCCTTTCTGCGCTCTTTTAACTGTCCGGATCCACTGTCAGTCTTGCCCCTTCTTGCGTTCTTTTAGATCCCGACTCCGGTGTCAGTCTCGCCTCTTCTCCCACTTCTTTAACTCCTGGTTCCGCTCTCATGTATCCAGAAAACACTTTTTTTGACTCTTGATGTGCCATATTTATCATTTTTTTCCCTCACATTTTTCTCTTTTCACATTTTGCACTTTTACACTTCCAGCTGCCAACCTGCTCTTTGTATCGGAACTTTCTAACATAGTAGAAGCTACTGTTGACTCAAACTACTCATCACCTTGGAATCTCTGACCTAAGCCTTGGCCAAGAGAATGATTCCTATATGTTGATCCACTGATCTTGCCCATGCTAAGTATGGTTGTTTCTAAAATCTTTGAGGTGTTGCCCATTGTAATTCTAAACAGGTTAGCTTTGTCTGGCCTTCCCATCGGAGTTATGTCCCAGCTGTTTATTTCTTTCTCGTATGCTGTTGCCTGTGCGCTCAATGCTGTAGATAATTGCTCATCACTCTTTCCATTTGCTCAGGCTGCTAACTAAAACTGTTGTTTGTTTTTTTTTCTCCCATCAGTGACCTTCTCAATTTATCATCTGGTCTTAACCACTTTGGTTTTTACCGATTATTTCAATCTACAGTCATCAAATTCCTTCATGTTTCGCACTCACGGCACATGCAGTCTTCATAACACTGAATTGGAGTACGTTGATCTCCATAAAATGCAATGGGCCAATTAATATTCTTTTACAAATCAGTTCTTTCTTTATGTCTCTCTGAAGCCAATTAACAGCTTTCTACCTTAGTTCTTCAAATTTGCTTTATTACCAAACCCGTGACCTCTACCATCCAGAAGGACAAGGGCATCAGATGCATAGGAACACCAGCACCTGCAAGTTCCCCTCCAAGTCACACAACATCCTGACTTGGAACTATATCACCATTCCTTTACTGTTTCTGGATCGAAACCTTGGAACTCTCTTCTGAATAGCACTGTGGTTGTTCCTACACCACATGGAGTGCAGTAGTTCAAAAAGACAGCTCACCATATCTCAGGGGAAATTAGGGATAGGCAATAAAAGCTGGCCTTGCCAGCGATGTCAATATCCATGAATGAATTTAAAAAATAAACATTCTTAGTCAAAATATCTCAAGTTAAGTTTCCATATCTCTACCATTACCAAATTGGCCTTGAAGCTTGGATTCCTCCCTTTGCGCCAAGCTAGTGAATCACTATAAAGCTAAAAATTTCTTATGCCATTTCCCTGCCAAGGATGCTTCTCTAATGCTTCTGTTGTACTCTTATGATGAGATACAATGGCTTGTCTTTTAACAGTCTAACTTCTCTAGACTCCAACCCTCCACTTCTATGCTTGTCGCTTTTCTGAACTTCCCTCTCTCATTCCTCCTAAACTGGAAATCTTTTGTCATACATACACTTCCTTCTCCCTGCATCCCTGCTGTTTTAACTTCTGCCTTAACAGGACTGTAAAGCTGTCAAATTCTTTGTCTTCCTCAGTCTCGTTTAAAATCTTCACTTGGTCTTACCTAATCAAGAGAGACTTGCATTTATATAACACCTTTCAAAGCTAAGGATACCCCATAGTGCTTCACAGCCAATGAAGTATTTTTGAAGTGTAGTTAACTGTTATAATGTTGGAAACCTATTGTAGCCAATTTGTGCACAGCAAAATCCGACTGCCAGCAACTAGATAAGTAAATAGATAATTTATTTTAGCGATGATGGTTGAGGAATAAATATTGGCCAGGATGCCAGAAGAAATCTTCAGCACTTTTTCAGATAGTGCTATGGGATCTTTTACAGCCATCTGAAATATGCCACCCTTAACAGTGCAGCAGTTCCTCAACATTGTGCTGCAATGTCAGCCAACATTATGTGCTCAAGTCTCTGAAGCTTTAACCATCGCCATTCTGACTCAGAGGTGGGAGTGATACCACTAAACCAAAGCAGATTTACTTAGTGACCTACTATCTCTCTCATTATTAGCCCAGATGGGGTCTTGCACTATAGCCCATCATCCAGGTTTATGAATGAAGTAGGAAATATTGACCATGTCATGGATGAGAGAGCTTCAGCATGTGACGGAGATCTATCTGGTGTTACATAGCCCAGTATGCTGGGCTAAGATTTACTTGGCAAAAGCTTTAAGGGAAGTAGGAAAGAATTTGAAAGCAAGTCACTCAGGAAAATTGCCTGTCATCTGTCTTTGAAGTGACATTGGCAGAGGTTTGGATAAAGTTGCACGGCTATCCTGAGTTAGAGAATGGAACATTGTACAAGGAGGAAGAAGCCTAAAATGTGTGTGTGTGTATATACACGATGCCACAATCTTTAACAAGTTTAAATGAATACTATAATCTATTGTTTTCCTCCAGGTGGTTTGATAAGTCATTCACTTTCATTGTATTTGCAAATGGCAAAGTGGGATTAAATGCAGAACATTCCTGGGCTGACGCACCAATCATAGGACATCTGTGGGAGGTAACAGAACTATTTTTTACTCATTGGAAACTTAAGCACAGTGTGCTAACCAAAATATGCAGCTGTGTTTCCTGAATAATAAATTAATTTGGGTGTTTATTCCAAAACAGTTGTACAAGCACTCTAGAATACAGCCATACAATAATTTATCACTGATTAATTTTACCATTGTATGAAGAATAATCTTCCTCAAAGAAAATAATCCAAATGAAAAGAAGTAAACTTTCGTGTCAAGGATGTCAAGCCTTTGAAGTGGGTGCAGAGGAGATTTACTAGAATGATACCAGAAATGAGGGACTTCCATTCTGTGGAGATGCAATGGAAGCTGGGTTTGTTTAATTGAGGCGTTCAGAATTATGAAGAATTTTGACAGAGTAAGTAAACAGAAACTATTTCCGTTAGATTCCAAAGGGAGGATCCACCATCCGTGGTTAACTAAAAAAGTTAAAAATCTTATCAAAGTTTTTAAAAAAGCATATAATTGTGCAAATATGGATGGCAGGAATATAAAAAAAGCAAAGAATGACTAAAAGATTAATAAAGAGGGAAAAATTGGAATACGCGAGAAAGCTAGCTAGAAATATAAAAGTAGTAAGATTCTCTAGATATTTTTTAAAGAGAGTTAACAAAGTGAGTTGGTCCCATAGAAAGTGAGTTTGGGTAATTTTAATAATGGAAAATAAGGAGATGGCAGATGAATTGAACAGATGTTTTGCATCAGCCTTTATTATGGAGGATACAAGTAACATCCCAGAAATAACTGTAAACCAGAAAACGGAAGGGAGGGAGGAACCCAAGATAATTACAATCACCAGGGAAGTGGTACCGAGCAAATTGTTGGAATGGCAGGCTGACAAGTCCCCAGGTCCTGATGAATTTCATCCTCGGGTCTTAAAAGAAATTGCTATTGAGATAGTTGATTTGTTGGTTTTAATTTTCCAAAGTGCACCAGATTCGTGGAAAATTTCGTTAGATTGGAAAATAGCAAATGTAACTCGTTTATTGAGAAAGGGAGGAAGATAGAAAGGAAACTACAACCCAGTTAGTTTAACATCAGTCAAAGGGAAAACGTTAGAAGCTATTATTAAAGATGTTACTTAGAAAAATTCAAGGTAATCACGCAGAGTCAACATGGTTTTGTGGGAAATCTTGTTTAACCAATTTATTGGAGTTCTTTGAAGAAGTAACATGCGTTGTGGACATAGGTTAAGTGAGTGGGCAAAGATCTGGCAAATGGAACATAATGTGAGAAAATGTGGAATTGTCCATTTTGGCAGGAAGAATAAAAAAAAAGAAGCATAGTATCTAAATGTTGAAAGATTGCAGAACCCTGAGATGCAGAAGGATCTGGGTGTCCTAGTGTATGAATTGCAAAATGTTAATATGCAGGTGTAGCAAGTAATTAGGAAAGCTAATAGAATATTATTGTTTCTTGTGAGGTGAATTGAACACAAAACTAGGGAGGTTATGTTTCAGTTATACAGGACATTGGTGAGACCACGTTATGAGTACTGTATACAGCATTGGTCTCCTTATTTAAGGAAGGATGTAAATGCGTTGGGAGCAGTTCAGAGAAGGTTTATTAGACTAATACCTGCAATGGGTGGTTTGTCATATGAGGAAGGGTTGGACAGGTTAGGCTTGTATCCACTGGAGTTTCGAAGAGTAAGAGGTGACTTGATTGAAACATATAAGATCCTGAGGGGTCTTGACAGGGTGGATGTGGAAAGGATGTTTTCTTTTGTGAGAGAATCTAGAACTAAGGGCCACTGTTTAAAAATAAGGGGTCACCCATTTAAGACAGATGAGAAGAAATTTTTTCTCTCAGGGAGTCAATAGTCTTTGGAACTCTCTTCCTCAAAAGGCAATGGAAGCAGAATCTTCGAATAGTTGTAAGGCAGAGGTAGATAGATTCTTGATTAACAAGGGAGTGAAATGTTATCAGGGGAAGAGGGGAATGTGGAGTTGAGCTTAAAATCAGATTAGCCATCATCTTATTGAATAGTGGAGCAGGCTTGAGGGGCCAAGTGGCCCACTCCTGCTCTTAATTCATATGTTTGTATGTATTAGCAAGAGTTCCAATAACCAGAGTTCATAGATTTAAAGTAACTGGTAAAAGAGCCAAAGACAAGTAGTGAATTTTTTTCATGCAGCAAGTTATGATCTAGAATGCACTACTTGGTAGTTGAAGCGAATTCAGTAGTAACTCAGCCACTCACTCCTGACCTCATTACAGCCTTTGTTCAAACATGGACAAAAGAGCTGAACTCCCGAGTGTGGTGTGAGTGACTGCCTTTGACATCAAGGTCACATTTGACCGAGTGTGACATCAAGGAGCCCTAGCAAAACTGGAGTCATTGGGAATTGGGGGAAAACCCTTCGCTGGTTGGAGTCGTACCTAGCACAAAGGAAGATGGTTGTGGCTCCAGGACATCACTGCAGGAGTTCCTCAGGGTAGTGTCCTCGGCCCAACGACCTTCAGCTGCTTCATCAATGACCTTCCTTCCATCATAAGACCAGAAATGGGGATGTTCGCTGATGATTGCGCAATGCTCAGCACCATTCGTGATGCCTTAGATACTGAAGCAGTCCATGCCCAAATTCAGCAAGACCTGGACAATATCCAGGCATGGGCTGACAATTGGCAAGTAACATTTGCACCACACAAGTGCCAGGCAATAACCATCTCCAACAAGAGAGAATCCAACCATCACCCCTTGATGTTCAATAGCATTAACATCACTGAATCCCTCACTATCAACATCCTAGGGGTTACCATTGACCAGAAACTGAACCCCACTTGCCATACAAGTACTGTGGCTACAAGAGCAGGTCAGAGACTAGGAATCATGCGATGAGTAACTCACCTCCTTACTCCCCAAAGCCTGTCCATCATCTACAGGGCACAAGTCAGGAGTGTGGTGGAATGCTCCCCACTTGCCTGGATGAACGCAGCTCCCACAACACTCAAGAAGCTTGACACCATCCAGGACAAAGCAGCCCGCTTGATTAGCACCACATCCACAAACATTCACTTCCTCCACCACCGACGCACAGAGGCAGCAGTGTGTACCATCTACAAAATGCGCTGCAGGAATTCACCAAGGCTCCCTAGGCAGCATCTTCCAAACCCACAACCACCACCATCTAGAAGGACAAGGGCAGCAGATAGATGGGAACACCACCGCCTGGAAGTTCCCCTCCAAGTCATTCACCAGCCTGACTTGGAAATATATTGCCTTTCCTTCACTATCGCTGGGTCAAAATCCTGGAACTCCCTTCCTAGCAGCACTGTGGGTGTACCCACACCACATGGACTGCAGCAGTTCAAAAAGGTAGCTCACCACCACCTTCTTAAGGGCATCTAGGGATGGGCAATAAATGCTGACCCAGCCAGCAAAGCCCACATCCTGTGAATGAATTTTAAAAAACTTTCAAGAGAATTTTATAATATATATAGGAAATATCTGCAGGGCTATGGGGAAAGAGCAGGGGAATGGGACCAGTTTGATAGCTATTTCAAAGAGCCAGCACAAGCATGATGTGCTGAATGGCTTTTCTTCTATACTGTATGATTTTAAAATTCTTAGTATTGTGAAGTATTGTCTTTTCTCTTGATTATGGCCTTTATATGAGTTAGCAAAGCAGTTAGGGTTAGGGGCTTTTAGAAGGAGACTTTTAAGCCAGAATTGTCGGATTGAACCATTCAGGTTGTGAATGGAAAAGGAGTACAGGTGGGGTTTTGAACATGTTTGACAATGAAGATCTGCCTGCCATACTTTGCAGGATTATATGGCATCTAGGTGAAAGCATTTTTCCACGCATAAAAATAATCCAATTAGAATTCACCGGCTGTAATTGTGCATGTGTGCTCAAGGCAGCAATAAAACTCTTGACCTATTGCACATGACTTGGTTTTCCACTCTGTATGGATAGCAAAATGGTACTGAGTACAGACTTGCAACAGAAACACAACATTTTAATTGTAGCACTCAAAATACCTAAACAGCTATACAAAACACAGATATATATCTAGACGTAAAATGTCAAAAGACCAACTATTTAAAAGTCATTGACAAATTTAGTTTGTTCCAGCCAAATTAAAATTCTCATTCAAAATTACTCATCGCAAAATATCAGAAGAATATTGCAGGAGGTGGCTTGTGTTGAATAACTGAGTAAAACTGAGTTTAACAGAAAAGACACCTGTGTACCAAGGGAAAACAAAAACCTAAGGATAGCTGAAGTATTCCACCTTGAGCAAGAAGGACCTTGATTCTTCTCCAGTATTTTTCTGGTAAGTTCATTATTTTTTGAATCCTCTAATACTTCAGATGTTACTGTTTCAACTATTGCTATCAAATATTGAATGACCAATTCTTGTAGCTTTTACTGTCCCTTCCTGGCTGTAATTATACTTGTATTCTTGTGGATCTAGCAATTTGTCCACTGGTAGTGATTTGTATATTTCACGCAGAAAGGTTATGTCAGAAGCTGATGTGGCTGTGTTTATAACAAAGCGATCTGTAAATTTCAAGGCTGCAAAATAACCTTTTTGAGTTGCTTTTAACCAGCCAGAGACTCCCACTATCAGAAAAATAGAAGTTGCATTGGTATAGCACTTTATCAAAATATCTCAGAAAGCTTCACGCTTTTGAAGCACACTGATTCTTGTTCTGTAGGTGGAGTGGATAGTGTCTTGGGACAGCAGAGGAACACAGGAAAGTGAGAAGTACAGAATGGGAAATGAAGATAATAAAACACAATGTAGTACATCAGGTTAAAAAGAAGAGAAGGGGACAAATTGGAAGAGGGAGAATCTCTTCTGGATGTTAGCTGTAGCAAAATTGTATATGACTTTGCTGCACCTTGTGCATGGAGGAAATCTTCCCCAATGGTGAATGTCACAGATAGAGTCATCAATTTAAAGCTACACTTAAAGAGCTTATCTCAGTTACATATGGTTAATGATTGCAATATTAAAGGTCCTCTGTAACTCAGCACAATGTGCAATAAAGTCATATACAATTTTGCTACAGCTAACATCCATAAAAGATTCTCTCTTCTATTTTGTCCCCTTCTCTTCTTTTTAACCTGATGCACCACATTCTGTTTTATTATCTTCATTTCCCATTCTGTACTTCTCACTTTCCTGGGCTCCTCTGCTGTATTACCTTAATATTAGAGTTTACTTCTGCACTATAATGAAAGGTTCGTTTCAAATTGTCTGACTCTGGAAGACTACAGTCACTTGCAGATATCATTGATTTACAGGCTAAAGCGCATGCAAATGTTCTTGGTCTATAAATCAGTTAGTTTTTCGTAAGTTCACTTAGTAACATTCAACATTTTGGCCAAATTTTATTGTTTTATTGACTGAGTGATGCAATAACTTTCCCTCTTTATCTCCACAGATGGTTCTTCCACATGTGTTTGAACAGCAGTATAATATTGTGGTTTCAGAGATCTCTTTCCCATATACAGAACTTGGTGTGGATGTGCAACAAAGTCTTTGCAGTGTAAAATCATTATTTTTTTAAAGTTAACTGAACATACTTTTTTTTTAAATAGTTGAATAAAGCTTTGTATTGATCACTTCTTTATCCTGTGTCGTCTTTCATTCACTGTGTTCTCATTTCAGTTGCATTTTGCATATAGGAGCTCCAGCTTGGTGGTGCAGCATTATGCTTTGGCAGTTGTTTTTTTTTGGAATGATCTGTGCCACATGCCCTTCTTTCATTCTGTGTTCCCTGCCATTTGTTCTGCTTTGTACCATTTTAGAAATTAACATAACTCTATGTCAAAAATATAAACTATCAAAACTACATTTTGCAACGATGAACCAAAGTAAACTAAGCTAGGATCATTTAGTAGACCAGAAATTCGGTAATGATATTGTTATGTTGGTTTTCTGTTTAATTTAGGGCCTTCTCCAAAGCTGCAGCTTTGATTCTACAGTCACACACTGCGAATGTGCTGAGAATATTTGTGTTTGAAAAAGAATAAAGAACATCATCTTGCATTTGTTTACATTTTTAATGTAGGAAAATGTCCCAATGATAACTTGCAATTCTCTCTGTTGGAAGAGTTAAAAATGCACACTTTTCTAATTAAGTTGACCCAAGTTTCCAATCTTTTTTTAGTCATATGGTACCTTGCAGACAGACACATGCGTTGAGCACCTGGTTACAATTCAGTTCTGACTGGTTATACTTGCCACAAGGTTCAGGTTGCTCCTGATATGGCAAAAGGTGGGATTTTAGTTAGAAAATTATTGGACAAGGAGATTAGGTCACTGTGGCTGTTTAGTAGGCCCTCGGGATGCTTCCAACTTTCTGTTCATTGAGTAGCCTCAAGTTCTGTTTGTGGGAGCATGAGAGTCTTTGGGAGGGTGGAGTTTGGGTTGAGTACACTTCTAAGAAGGACATCTGTCTTGAGCATGAGGTTTGCATAAAAGGTAAAATCCCTAGCAGTCTTTGGTGCTGTTCTTCACAGTGAGCTTCAGGCTGTTAAAGCATGGAATCCAATCCTGTTCTTGACCAACACGTTTGAGCAGGAGCCTCTGGACAGCAATCGGGACTGGAATCCTGACTGATTTTTCTTTCATTCCCCTTTATGGCCCCAGTGCATACTGGTCATTTTTGGCATCCCTATTGCTGCTCTTGTTCAGATCAGCTAACCTTACTTACCAGGGTCTGAACCTGGCACCTTCTGAGTTGTGCAGCTCAGTTCTGTTGTGACTCAGTAAACCATCAGAGAATTTTGAAACAGTGGGCATTTGTATTTGCCAAATAAATAGTGTTGATAATTCAAACTGGTTGGTTCTGCCAAGAGTACACACTTCAATTTACCATAAAATTTACTAATACCTGGATAATTCCTCCAGTAATATTGTAGTCTTGTGAAAATGTGTCATAATTTGGGAGAGGCGAGTTAAAGGTGAGGTGTTAAAAACTGTTTTGTAAAATATACATTTTTTTAATGAACTGGACAGAGGTGTTAGTTTTGCTCTGTGTTCAGAGATTAGTTCATGCTTTTCTAAATAATGCAGAACAGCTTATTTTCTCCTTATTTTTCTCTGATTTCTAGTTATTTTTCCCCTCATAACTTTCTTGTTCTGCATCTTTGTTGTTCTACAGTATGCATTGGCCACAGACTGCTTTCAACTGGGATATGATGATGAGGGTAACTGTAAAGGTGAAGTAGATACCACTCTGCTACTACCACAGAGACTACAATGGGACATCCCAAAGGAGGTGAGACATTCTTCTTCTGCCGCATTATTGACAATTAAAACTTAACAGGGCTTCTTCAGCAGAGCTTCCTAAACCTTCACCACCCAGAAAGGAACAAGGGCACATGAGGACACAACTACCTCCAGCTTCCCCTCCTGACTTAGACATGTATTGCCTGCCATTCCTTCATCATTGCTGGGTTAAAAATCCTGCGATTCCCTACCTGACAGCATGGCGAGAGCACCTCTACCATACAGACTGCAGATGTTCAAGTAAAAGGCCCACTACCACTTCTCAAGCACAACTCAGAATGGGCTATAAATACCAACCTTCTCAGTGACTCCCAAGTCACAGGAATGATTTATTTTAAAATGGTTTCATTTTTCTTCACACTTCCGACATAAACATTTTTCCCTCCTCCTCCCCTGAAGATTTGGCTTCTTACTGTGTTTAGTTCCACTGGTGCTAAAGTGGAAGACACTGGATAAGCAATCAAGTGGGATACTGCTGATAGGCCTTCCCTGAGCTAGTGGTTTCGCTATATGTGGGCCAAGCCCTGTTCACGATTTCATCTGGTGTATATATGCACATCTTCCAGCAGAGGATCACCAGTAAAAGTTCAGGATTGGGAACGCAAACAGATTTCTTTCCTTCAGGGTGTTAAGACCAATAATAGCACCCCAGAATGAGATCATTGAACTTAGGAAAGACTAAAGATCCAACCTGGAATCTTGTGAATTGTTTATGACTCAATGATGTGGGATATTTACCCTCAAAGCAATTCAGTGTACTTGGAAGAAAATCTCACTGTCTAAATAAGAAAGTACTTGCTTGTAGTGACTGGCCATAATTTCTTTTTGAATGCCTGCTTTCACAGAACCACAGAATTTTTATGGCGCAGAAGGAGACCATTTGGCCCATCATCTGTGCACCAGCTCTTCAAATGAGCAATTCCCCTAGCTCCATTCTCCTGCCTTCTCCCCTGTACATTATTTCTTTTCAAATAACAGTTTAGTTCTTCGTTGGATGCTTCAATTGAACATGTCTTCACCACACTCTCAAGCAGTGTATTCCAAACCCTAACCACTCACTGCGTGAAAATGTTTTTCCTCACATCACTATTGCTTCTTTTACTAATGACTTTAAACCTGTGCCCTCTGATTCTTGATCCTTTCACGATTGGGAAGGTTCTCCCTACCTACTCTGTCCAGACCCCTCATGATTTTGAATACCTCTATCAAATCTTCTCTCAGCCTTCTTTTCTCTACGTAAAACCGTCCCAACTTCTCCAATCTACCTTAATAACTGAAGTTCCTCATCCCTGGAGCCATTCTCCTTTATCTTTTCTGCATTGTCTCCAATGTCTTCAC
Organism: Carcharodon carcharias; assembly: GCF_017639515.1. Lineage (NCBI taxonomy): Eukaryota > Metazoa > Chordata > Chondrichthyes > Lamniformes > Lamnidae > Carcharodon > Carcharodon carcharias. The sequence goes on along the minus strand of NC_054497.1, from coordinate 5,944,254 downwards.
ATCCTTCCTAAAGTGTGGCACCCAGAACTGGACGCAATACTCCAACTGAGGCCAAGCTGGTGATTTATCCAAGTTCACTATAACCTCCTTGCTCTTGTACTCTATGCCCCTATTAATAAAGCCCAGGATACTGTATTTATTAACTGCTCTCTCAACCTGCCCTGCCACCTTCAATGTATTATGCACATACACCCAGTTCCATCTGCTCTTGCACCCACTTTGGAGTTGTACCTCCTATTTTATAATGTCTCTCCATGGTCTTGCTACCAAAATGAATCGCTTCACATTTCTCTGCATTGAGCTTCATCGTCCACTGTCCACCTGTTCCATCATCTTGTCTATGACCTTTTGAAGTTCTACACTATCCCCCTCACAGTTCACAATGCTTCCGAGTTTTGTATCATCCACAAACTTTGAAATTGAACCTTGTACACCAAGTTCTAGGTCATTAATATATAACAGGAAAAGCAAGGGTCCCAACATTGACCCCTGGGGAACTCCACTACAAACCCTTCTCTAGCTCGAAAAATATCCATTAACCGCTACCCTCTGTTTGTTGCTGCTCAGCCAATTCCATATCCATGCTGCTGCTGTCATTTTTATTCCATGAGCTATAACTTTGCTCAAATATCTGTTGTGTGCACTGTGTCAAGCGTCTTTTGGAAGTCCACGTACACCACATCAACAGCATTGCCCTCATCAACCCTCTCTGTTACCTCGCAAAAAACTCCAGTAAGTTAGTTAAACGTGATTTTCCCTTAAGAACTCTATGCTGGCTTTCCTTAATTGACCTGCATTTGTCCATGTAACTATTAACTTTGTCCTAAATTATTGTTCTAGATGTTTCCCCATCACCAAAGTTAAACTGACTAACCTGTATTCCTGGGCTTATCTTTGCACTATTTTTTTGAACAAGGGTATAATGTTTGCAATTCTCCAGTCCCCTGGCACCACTCCTGAGTCTAAGGAAGACAAAGTTTATGTTCAATGCCTCCACAATTTCCACCCTCACTTCTTACAGTATCCTTGGGTGCATCTCATCTGGTTCTAGTGCCCTGTCAACTTTAAATATAGATAATCTATCCAATACCCACTCCTTTTCAACTTTAAACCCTTCCACTGTCTGAGTTACATCCTCTTTTACTATGGCCTGGGTAACATCATCTTCCTTAGTAAAGACAGATGCAAAGTATTCATGTAATACTTCAACTATGCCCTCTACTTCCATGTGTAAATTCCCCTTTTGGCCCCTCATCATCACTACTGCTCCTTTTACCACCCTTTTACTATTTAAATGCTTATAGAAGACTTTGGGATTTCCTTTAATGTTAGTTGCCAGTGCCTTTTCATAATCCCTCTTTGCTTCTCTTATTTGCTTCTTCCCCTCCTCTCTGAACCTTCTATATTCAGCCTGGTTCTCAGTTGTAGTTTCTACCTGACATCGGTCATAAGCATATCTTAATTTCTATCTCCTTTGGCATCCAGGGAGCTCTGGATTGTTCGCCCTACCTTTGCCTTTCAAGGGAATATATCTTGAATGTGCCTGAATTATCTCTTTGAAAGTAGCCCATTGATCAATTACCATTTTTCCTGCCAACCTTTGACTCCAATTTATTCAGATCAGATCTGTTCTTATCCCTTTGAAGTTGGCTTTTCCCCAGTTAATTTTTCTTACTCTGGAAAGTTCTTTCCCATTTTCCACAGTAAGTCTAAACTTTATAATACAATGATGGAAGATGGTTGTGGTTATTGGAGGTCAGTCATCTCAGCTCCAGGACATCACAGCAGGAGTTCCTCAGGGTAGCGTCCTAAGCCCAACATCCTCAGCTGTTTCATCAATGATATTCCTTCCATCATAAGGTCAGAAGTGGGGATGTTTGCTGATGATTGCACAATGTCCAACACCATTCGCGACTCCTCAGATACTGAAGCAGTCCATGTCCAAATGCAGCAAGACCTGGATAATATCCAGGCTTCGGCTGACAAGTGTTAAGTGACACTCAGGCCACACAAATGCCAGGCAATTACCATCTCCAACAAGAGAGAATCTAATCATCGCCCCTTGACGTTCAATGGCATCATCATCACTGAGTCCCCCACTGTCGACATCTGGAGTTACCATTGACCAGAAACTGAACTGGACTAGCCATATAAATATTGTGGCTACAAGAGCAGGTCAGAGGCTAGGAATCGTGTGATGAGTAACTCACCTCCTGACTACCCAAAGCCTGTCCGCCATCTACAAAGCATAAGTCAGGAGTGTGATGGAATATTCCCCACTTGCCTGGATGAGTGCAGCTTTCACAACACTCAAGAAACTTGGCACTGTCCAGAACAAAACAGCCTGCTTGATTGGCACCACATCCACAAACATTCCTTCCCTCCACCACTGACGCACAGTAGCAGCAGTGTGTACCATCTGCAAGAATTCACTAAGGCTCCTTCGACAGCACCTTCCAAACCCACGACCACTACCATCTAGAAGGACAAGGACAGCAGATAGTTTGGAACACCACCACCTGGAAGTTCCCCTCCAAGTCACTCACCATTCTGACTTGGAAATATATCACCATTCCTTCACTGTCACTGGGTCAACATTCCGGAACTCCCTTCCTAACAGCACTGTGGATGTACTTACACCACAAGGACAGCAGCGACTCAAGAAGGCAGCTCACCACCGTCTTCTCAAGGGCAATAAATGCTGGCCCAGCCAGCAAAGACCACATCCCGTGAGGGAATAAAAAAAAATGATCACTGTCTCCTAAATGTTCTCTTTCATCAACTTGGCCCACCTCATTTCCAAGAACCAGGCCTAGCAGTGTCTCCTTTCTCGTTCAACTGCTGAAGAAAATTTCCCTGAACGAGTCCTAGAAACTCTTCACCTTCTCTGCCCTTAACACTAATAGTATCCTAGTCTTTATTTGGATAATTAAAGTCCCCATTATAAGTACTTTGTAATTTTTGCAATTCTCTGTAATTTCCTTGCAATTTTGTTCCTCTACACCCTTCCCTCTAGTTTGTGGCTTATAGACTACACCAAGCAAAACGTTAATTCTCTTCTTCCTTATTAATCAATTTTCTGTTTCCTCTCCTTCCTAGTTGGTTTGTTATTAGTTGTAAATTGAACAATACAAAATCTCAGCAGCAGCAAAACAAATCCTCTCAAGTGTACTATAGCAAGTGGGTTTCTGAGATACAGTGCTCTTCACTTTATACCCATGTGGCCCAGCTGCCGGCCTGGCTGTTGAAATGGACTTGACCTCCTGTCAAGGCTATTGGGCACCTTTCCTCAAGCTATCCGCCAGATTCCACTTAAGAAGGGGAAGGCCACCATAATATAGCCACTTCCATGAGCCTGTAGTGAAATACCTGTGATTAAAGATCTATCACTGCTAATGGTATTGGCGGGAACAATTTGAGCAGATGAATTGAGTGTCACACAAGAAAACATATCAGATGTATTGAGTTACTACATTAAAGGGGGAAAATAATACTTGTAATGAGTGGATTGAGTCAGCTCAATAACAGCTCTGTTGCTGGTTCTATGTAAAACTGATTTTTTTTCCCCCCTCCCTCAGTGCCAAGACGTGATCATGCATTCGCTGAAGGTAGCACAGAAACTGGCTGACGATGTTGATTTCTATGCATTTCCGTTCACTAAGTTTGGCAAAGGTATGATTAAGAAGTGCCGAACCAGCCCTGACGCCTTCATACAGATCGCACTGCAGCTTGCTAATTTCAGGGTAAGGACAAAAAGTAGAATGTTTGGCCAGAGGAGCCATTGGCTTGCCGATGGGGATTGAGATAGAGTTAAGATAGGAAATAAGGCAAAACACGAGGGTTCAAGCTAGTTGCTGGTGCAGTTTCAACAGGGAGCCCGTGTTCCGGTGTTTCACGGCTATACAAAGTGCTGCAGAATTCAGCTGTGGCTGCATAATTACTGCTGTTTTTCAGTTTCTCTAACTTATTTTACTGAGGAAAAAGATTAACATCTTTTTATATAAAACGAAGAAAGTATTTGCGTGATTCAGAACCACTTCTCTTGCATTAGTGCTTGGACAATCAGATGGCTCGCTTCGACAACGAGAAACAGGAAAATGGAAATAAGATGCTGTACCAGCTTCCTCCTCCAGGCATAGCTCCATTGCTGCACCAGAGGAAATCACTGTATGTGTGACTGCTACAGAAACTGGGGAAGATTGTGGCATAGTGGTAATGTCATTGAATTAGTAATCCAGAGGCCCAGGCTCATGCCCTGGGGACATAGGTTTGAATCCCACTCTGGCAGCTGGTGTAATTTAAATTCAACCAATAAAATCTGGAACATAAAGCTAGTCTCAGCAATAGTGACCACGAAACTAGCAACAACTGTTGTAAATCAAAACCCATCTGGTGCACTTATGTCCTTCAGAGAAGGAAACCTGCCATCCTTATCTGGTCTGGCTTACATGTGACTCCAGACCCACAGCAATGTGGTTGACTCTTAACTGCCCCTCCAAAATGGCCTAGCAAGCCACTCAGCTCAAAGGCAACAAATGCTGACCTTTGCTGGCAACGCCCACATCCCATGAAAGAATAAAGAAAAGAACATTGGATGGGTTTTTTTTGCCTTGATTGTTTATGGTTAATGTTTATCAGTCAAAATTGCTATTACACATTCCTTAAGACTTGGGGATAGAGTAGATCTACCATAGCTCCAATCCTCAATCACAATGCAATGTAGGATTATAGAGCAGCTTGATCGAGAGAAACTAGGTGTTGAGCGTGGGCAGGAAATTGCTCCCCTAACATTGCTCTTGGGTGGTGCCTCACTCCTGTGATTTGTAAAACCCTAGACCCTACACCAGTTCATGTTTCCCAATGAAAGTTTCCATTTTTCTTGTTGCTTATAGTTTGTAGCAAACTGCAGCCCCTCAGCAGCAATGGGTTAGATTGGATAGATATTGGACTATCAAACACCCTGTCAATCAAACTAGCCTGTCCAGCATTTTTTTTTTTGTTTTTTTTAAGGTTTCCCAGTTGACTAAGTGTGTCAGCTCGGTTGCACTGGACAGCAAACCCCGAGTGAGTAAGCTGTCCTTTTCAGGATAAGCAAACAAGAAAAAAGCTGTGTTCTTCAGATCACACGTTAACAACAGTGACTACCTTCTATGCCCCTGAAAGGCCATGCAGAGAGCAAACAAATCAGGCAAAAACAAACAAAAACTTTAGTGGGTAAGGGGCTAAGGCAACAAATAAAAATCTTACACTCAACACAAGGTGTGTCCTAGGTGGGCTGTATGCCCATTAATACTGATCCATCACCTGTACCAGAAGCAAACCCAATGCATAAAATAATGGACAACCAAGCGTGAGTTATTTGTTAAAGTATAATAGAGTACATTTGGTTTATATATAGAAAAATAGAATAGTATAGTGGTTATGTTACTGGATTAGTAATCAATAATTAGTCCATTAATTAATAAAATGCTGTGGAATTCAGCTGTGGCTGCGGAATTACTGCTGTTTTTCAGTTTCTCTAACTTACTTTACTGAGGAAAAAGATTAACATCTTTTTATATAAAACAAGAAAGGGCTAATTAACCAGAGACTAATTATCCGGAGACATGAGTTCAAATCCCAGCTGGGGAATTTAAATTCAATTAATTAAATCTGGAATAAAAGGTTAGTATCAGTAAAAGTGACCATGAAACTACTAGATTGGCAAAAAAAAACCCCACCTGGTTCACTAATACCCCTGTAAGAAAGGAAACCTGTCATCCTTACCTGGTTTGGCCTATATGTGACTCTACACCCACAGCAGTGTGGTTGATTCTTAACTGACCTTTGAAGTGGCCAAGCAAGCTGTTCAGATGTAATCAAGAAGGTGGCTCATCACGGCCATGATGGGCAATAAATGTTGGCCTCACCAGCGATGCCCACATTCCGAGTGAATAAAAAATTGTTAAAAAACTGAAGCACCTCCCCCAAAACAGATGAGTGGGATTATGATGCATGGAGGATGCACAGAATGAAGAAGACCCAACTTAGCTTTTTCCACTCTGCATCATCCTCATATCATAGCAAGATAGAAAATTAACTATAATTTAGATGGGGAGGAACTTGCAACAAAGCCTAGATATTGAATCTACCAAATGCATTACAGTTACCTTTAGATAGTGATGTTTAATAAATATGTCTTGATGTATGCATGTTTACTGTTGCACAACCAATTAGAACCTGATTAAGAAACGGTGGATCATGTGGAATCTCCCATAACATGCCCCCTGGACAGCTTGCTTGCAAGTCTATAACAGTGTGAGATGCACTCATCCATCTATTTGTCTAACGGCTGTTTAGTTTTCAGTTTGACTTGAATTCTGCACTGCACCACAAGAATGAGCAACTGTCTAGACTGTCAAATTTGCCTGTGCCAGACATGCAGTGAAATAAATTTCCATTTGCACTACTTCGTTAGATTTCAGCTTGCAACTCATTCCCAGGTAGCTGTTGTTACTCTATGCAAAAAATACATCTTCTTTAAGATGGTATTACTCATTTGAACCCCTTGATTAAATTATAGTCTGTTATTCACTGTTGTATGAATCATCTGCACCCACTCCATAAGATTCTAACCTGTAACTCACTGACAGATGTCCATTATTCTATACGTAAATCATAGTTTTTAAATTGGAGGCCCCAGATCCTAAGTGTGTGCAAGCTCACCAGATATCTGTCTGTTTCATCAGATTTTTGTGTTTGTTGACTTACTGATGGGTTATTTCTGCTGCAGTATACTAATAATGTTTTCAGCAATTATAGCTCCTTTCCTTTCAGTAGTTCACTATTGGCTATCCATTATCGATAATCCATCATTCTACAGAGAAGTAATCAGAACCTCACAATTAGTTTGCAGCCTGTAACTTCCTCTTGGGGAATCTATTCTATTCATAAATCAATGGTTAAAGAATAATTTATTAAGAACCCCCACATTTACACTACTTTTGATTCTGCCCTCTGAATACTATCCTCTTTTCATATGTACATGCACAGCTCACAATTTCTTTTCTATCGATCTTGTTTCTTCCCCATTCTCTCATGCTACCTCCAAATTTTATCTCTCTGAACCACAACTCGTTGCAGTTCCCCTTACGCAGCTTTTTTTTACCGTTTAATTTTCCCTCTCTCCACATCTTGTTTCCCCATGTTTTCTTTTCTAATATCACCCTATCTCAACTTTGTTCTAGATACATTTCTCCCTCTTGTTTTTCTGCCTTTTCCTCCTCATCCTCCATCTCCTGCTTTCCCCACCTGTGCATACCCCTTCATTCTCACTACCCTTATTTGCTGCCTTCTCTTTTTTCATTCCTTAACCCATTTGCAATCAATCCCCCTCAGTATCTTTCTGTATCTCTTGCTGTACCCTTCTCTTTCTTCCTTTTAATCCATACTTTTTTCATTCAATGTCTCACAATTACCACCCCAGTCTTTTTTAAATGAACATACGATGTAGCAATCTTACACCTAAACGGAGCAACTTGATACTTAACAATTTACACTTTGAACTGTGCCTTCGATCCAGACCCCGCATCTTATACTGTGAGCTGTGCTGCGATTGACTGTAGCGCTGTGCTACTTTTGGTTATCTTTCCCAGGTCTACCATAGGTTATTCCATACCCTGAATTAGCTACATAAGAATTGCAACCTGACAGCAAGATAGCTCTGCACTTGGAGCCTGCATCACCTTTACACCTCCCATGGATGAATCCAGATACAGGAAGCTAATTATAGTACAGATATTTAGGTTTAAGAGCTGGGAAGTTGAAGAACACCAACTGGGACAATTTAACTACTGATGTCAACTACCTGAATACTTAAACTTGATTTCAATGTGTCTCCCATCCAAACTCCTTGACTGAACACCAGTTTGTGTTGCTATTATATTGTATTATTGTCATTGTTCTCTCAGTCCCTCTTAGCTCTTCAGTTAGGTTCCTTCCTGTATTGTTGGTATCTATTCTTCCATTTATAAACTGTCTGCCTCTCTTTCTCCATTCATTCATAATTGAAACAGATAACAGCATTTTCATCAATGATTTGAGTACTCTGTTGTATTTTCCACAAACAGCTGGTAAACATAACTTGTCTGTTTTTTTTAAAGAATTGCTTTATATAATAAAGGGAGCACTATATTTACAATACCTTAGGCTGGTGTTTCAATTGGTAGCACTGTTGCCTCTGAATCACAAGGTTCCATATTCAAGTCCCACTTCAGGGCTTGAGCACAAAAATCAAGGCTGACAGTCCAGTGCAGTGTTTTATTTTTTATTCTTTCATGGGATGTGAGTGTCATTGGCAAGGGCAGCATTTATTACTCATCCCTAATTGCCCTTGATCCAAGTGCCATGCTAAGCCATTTCAGAGGGCAGTTAAGAGTCAATCCCATTACTGTTCCTCTGAAGTCACACGTAGGTCAGACCAAGTAAGGATGGCAGACTTACTTTTCTAAAGGGCATTAGTGAACCAGATGGGTTTTTACTACAACTGATGATATTTTCATTGTCACCTTTACTAATTCCAGATTCTTATTAATTGAATTTAAATTCCACCAGCTGTTATGGGTGAATTTGAACCCATCAACATTAGCCTGACCATTTGGATTACTACTCTCATGACATTACTACTACGCCACCATCTCCCTATCTCTGAGGGAGACTGTCAGAGCTGCCTTCTTTCAGATAAGACAGTAAACCAAGGCCCCATCTGCCTGCTCCAGTGGATGTAAAAGATCCCTTGGCACTATTTCGAAGAAGAGCAGGGGAGTTATCCCTGGTGGCCAATATTTATCCTTCAATCAACAAAACTAAAACAGATTATCTGGTCATTATCATATTGATGTTTGTAAGAGTTTCTTGAGGGCAAATTGGCTTCTGCATTTCCTATGTTACAACAGTGACTACACTTCAAAAAGTACTTCATTGGCTCTAAAGTGCATTGAGATGCCCGGTGGTTATGAAAAGCACTGAGTAAATGCCAGACTTTCTTTTTACATATTTTCTTTGCTTACTTGGCTGCAGGATAAAGGTTCATTCTGCCTGACCTACGAATCCTCAATGACTCGGCTGTTCCGTGAGGGGAGGACCGAGACTGTGCGCTCGTGCTCGGTTGAGTCATGTAACTTTGTGACATCCATGGAGAGTAACAAGTTTTCGGTGAGCAGGGGTACTCTGCGTTTTAGGGATGTGGCAGGAGAGGGTGATGAGGGGTACTGTTCAGTTTAGGGATGTGGCAGGGGAAGGTGACGAGGGGTACTGTTCAGTTTAGGGATGTGGCAGGGGAAAGTGAGGAGGGGTACTGTGCACTTTAGGGATGTGGCAGGGGTGGGTGAGAGGAGTTGGGAGTATAGCTTCTCTTATTAATTCAAATGTAATTTTAACAACCTTAGTATGAACAGAGAAAGGCTACTTCCACTGGTTGATGAGGTATTAATGAGGGGGTCATCAGTTGCAAATTCTGACTGAAAGTGAAAAGAAAGGTTAGCAGGAGTTACTTTGTATAGAGGTTTATTGTGGAGATTGGAATGTTTTACCGTGGAACATGGCTGAAGGAGAGACCATTGCTTCAATTAAAGAAAACGTGATAAATATTTGAAGCGGTGGAATTAGTTTTGAATTGCACTCTCAAATTGTTGGCACAGACACAATGGGGCAAATGGTCTCCCTCTATACTATAGTTCTTTGAATTCCCAGCCAAGGGGTCACAGGTTTTAATTTCTGAGGAAGCCCAATGAATTGTCACTTGCATTGCTGGTTTGCAAAACTTAAATTTCCAACAGCAATGATAGGGGAGCATTTCGCTGTGTTAATACACACCAAAGTTGTTCATGCTGTTAAATAAAAATGCATTTCACACTCGTCGCACGGGCAAAATGGGCAGGTGGGCAGGCCACATTTTGCAAAACCTCATCCAAGGGCAGGATAAAAATGTTCAGCAGCATTGCCAGTGTGAGTAGTGAGGTGTTTAGGAGATTGTTTGCTTATTTGAACTTGACAGCTCCATCTCCATTCTGAGCTTCATTCTTAGCATTTCTAGGCTTAATTTCAGGACTCATTGGTCTCCAAGGCTCCCAGAGGATTTTGACCGTGTGGACCCATCCAAGTTTCAGACAGCTTTCTGTGACCCTGGTAGTGAGGATTGTGGTCTCCGCTGGTGGCACCGCCTCTAAGGAGGAAGAGAAGGGAGAGGAGGCGAGGTGTCGCACTGCAGCTTCCAGGGGAGCGACCTGTGGGAGGAGAGGTGCAGGCACAAGGGGCGCAGGGCCAGCAGGTAGTCCAAGGCGGAGGGGCCACAGAAGACAGGCAGCGATGCAGCTACCTGAATATGTCCGAGGTGCAATGCCGAAGGAGGCTCCGCCTCTCCAGGGAGACTGTGACCTCCATTTGTCAGATGATTGGGCCTGAGATCACTTCCAACTCTGTGGGTGGAAACCCATGGCAGTGTCTCATAAGGTCACAATGGCCCTCAACTCCTATGCCTCCAGCTCTTTCCAGGGGTCAGTGGGGGATCTTTGTGGAGTGTTCCAATCAGCTGTCCACAGTTGCATCAAGCTGATGACAGAAGTTCTATTCACACGGGTAATGACATTTATTCATTTCGGACGAGGCCAGCCAGGCTGAGTGAGCGAGAGGCTTTGCAGCAATTGCTGCGTTCCCCACGTCCGGGCTGAATTGACTGCCAACATGTGACCACAAGGCGCCAGCGGGTCAGCCAGCTTCATCAACAGGAAGAGCTTCCACTCATTGAATATCCAGATAGTGTGTGACCACAGGACGGAGATTCTGCAAATCTGTGCAAGGTACCCTGGCTGCTCCCATGATGCTTATATTCTCAGACACTCCCAGATGCCGTGGCAATTCAGTGCTCCAGCCCGACTGGATGGATGGCTGCTCAGTGACGAGGGCTATCCGTTAAAAAGGTGGCTTATGATGCCTCTCTGCCACCCAAGAACAGAGGCAGAGCAGCGTTATAATAGGAGTCATGCCTCCACAATGCGTTTCTGATGCCTGGACTGTTCGGGGGGGGGCACTACAATTCCCCCTAGAGCAGTGTCACTGATAGTGGTTGCATGCTGCGCTCTCCACAATCTGGCACTGGCAAGGGACCCACTGGAGGAAGAGGAACTTGATGCAGCTCCACAGGCCACAGATGATGAATCCAGTAGTGAGTCAGAAGAGGAGCCCGGTGAGGACGTGGTGGCCGACCTCTGTATCCTTCAGGGAGGCAGAGACACCAGGAACGCCTTGATCCAATGCTCTTTCAGCTAGGCTGCCAAAGATCTGCTTCCACTTCATCCCAGATGTCTGAAATGACCCTTTCATTTGAACTCAAAGTCCACTCAGTGCCTGTGCAATAAAGTTTAGAGCCACTCATGTCCAACATTAGATACTGGCGTGCCCTGCACTAAAATAAACAGAGGTGAAGCATACTCAGGCCATTAGGACAAAACCAAAATTAATCTCATTTTGACAATCCAAAAAAACTAACGTCATCTTATCTGGTCTTAATTCCCAGACCAGGAAACATAAACAAAACATTACACAACAGAAGATCACCTGTGATCAGTCCCTTTTGTGTTCAGGGTGCCTTAAACTTACGTTTGAGTGCTACGACTTGGCATGCGCTGCCTCCCCCCCCCCCCAAGCCTCATTGGCAGTGGCATTGGAGGTAGCCTGCTGACTGGTGTCTTGTTGGCCTTGATAATCTTGGCGGTCGTCCTCTGGCCAGTGGTGTCTCTGTTGGCCCTTCCTGGGAGGGAGCAGCCAGTGCCATGGCAGGCAACTCCTCAGTCATCGCAGCCTCAACAGATGCCATGGTAACTGGCAGAGGGACAGTGGTGCCATCATCCAGAGCACCCTGAGAGGGGCCAACAGAGACGACAAGCAGCTCATGCACCAACATGAAGTCACTCTGGACCTCCCTGTTCGCCATTGATGGACGGGCACCTGGCTGGTATACTGGGTGCCTCATCCATCTCCCACACTGGCACTGAGGTTATTGCTTGTGTGAGGGCTTGCAGGCCCGAGTGCAACCCCAGGAACCTCTGATTCTGTTCCTGGAGCTGCCTCTCCGTGAGAATTGCCACTCTCAATGGAGGAGGCAGTGCGCTCAGCCATGAGGGTCAACGCGGTGCTCATGCTCTGCATGGACTCCTCCACAACAGAGACTATGATACGCAGACCCTCATGGATCTCCACCAGATCCTCCCGCACATCCTGTTGGACATCCAGCATCTGTCGCCTAATGTCCAGAGGCTCATTTTCTGCCTTCGACTGAGCATCGTCATGGCCTCCAGCAGTGCTCCACATTCTAGCCGAGGATCGTAATGCTCACCAAGATCCTGGTATTTGTGCTGGTGCCTGGTTCAGAGAGCGGGCTGTGATGCAATTGCATGTGAAGCCTGATGGTCCTCTAGTGTCAGGGGTGGCTCTTCAGGGTCCTGCAATCGAGTCTGTGCTGGCAAATTTAAGGGAGAACAACAACATGTCATTAGTTTAGATCATCACATTGTTACTGTGCATGCCAGGCACCCTGGTGAGACAGTTGAGATCTGCATCATGGTGCCATCATCTTTCAATGATCAATGGGGAATCAGTTTTAAGGCTCCCATCAATGATGAGACTTTACAAGAATGTTTATACAATCCGAAACTCTCACCCCTGTGCACTGCATTTGTACCCTCGTCTGACACCCCAACCCCTCTGCGGCTGGTTGACTGAAGTGTGTAGCGCCTCTCCAGCTTCAAGGCGTCCTACTCAAATCTGGATAGGATTACGAGATTTGGGGTGTCTCTGCCTGTCCCGGACCATTCGGTGTTGTTATGGGCCCTCTTCTCCTGAAAGGACAGAGAAGCATAGATTAACCCACTCGCTACCTTCAGCGCCATTGCAGCCTGGCCAACCCCACCTGAGGAACACCTTGCAGGGCACACCCGAGCCGTGGCCCTCGAGCCGCAAGGCACTCATTCCAAGCAGCCAGGGCTCACCCCCTTGGCCAGCTCTGGTCTCATTGATAATTGGCACTCAGACTCCTGCACCCCCTGAGCTCCATGGGGGGATGGCCAAACCATAAGACTTCAATGGACTGATCCATGCCAACACGATAGTCACCCTTCCTGAGTGCGGCAGGTCGTTAAACCTTTTGCGGCACTGTACCCATGTGCGCCGCACATCCTCGTTGGCTGCTGACCTGCACTGCCACCACCTCCCAAGCTGTTTTTGTTAGGTGCGATGGCCTCCTCCTCCTATCTCTGGGAACAACGGTGTCCCTCCTGGCAGCCACCTCCTCTAGGAGAACCACAAGGCACTCATCTGAAAACTGGGGAGGCCGAGTGCCCACCCAACCTGCTGTCCCGCCTGGCATCTCCAGCTGTACTTGATGCCATAACTTCAGTGTTCACATCACAGAAGATACATTCTTCCCTGGCAAGGGGCTGCCTGTGCCGTTTTTAAACTGGCTGCTGGGTCACCATTGGACCTGGTGGCTGGCAGGCCCCTGCTTGCCCCTTCCCAACCATTGGGAGGACGTGTTTTGTGCTGGACAGGCCTTATTGGCCAGCCAGCGTGAAATCACGGTCAGGGTCTGATTGCAGGCGGTGGCCGGTTTCCCCACCGGTTGCGCCCGCCCTCCAAGGGTAAAGTTCAGGCCCATATATGGAATGGGTCATGTTATGAACCGCATGAGGTAACCATAAACCAACATAACCAAATTTACTGAATTACCCCCAAATGAAGAAATTACTAACAAGATTTCACTTTTTGTAACTTTTACTTTAACATGAATCAGAAATATGAGTTAACAGGTGCATGATATTTAAAAAGGTAAATTTCACCTTAAATAATGGATACAACAAAGATGCATTTTACAGGACCTCAAGCACCCGCATCACTCCCTGCACAAATGTGGCACTATGTAGCTACATAGTTCCGCAATACGTTGTTCTTTAATCACACACGGTAGGTCACGAGTCCTATCCAGCAACAGCTTTCACCTTTGAGTTTCTCAGGTATGGTTATAATCAGCAGGGAACACTTCTACGAACCCTCTCTCCATTGGGTCATGAGAGTCCCGATGGTGTAGCTTTTCAACCGACCAATCAATAACACTCCAGTTCATGGTTTGGAACTCTAACCCCCAGCCTTCTGGCTTAGAGATGAGAGGACTACTGATAACTGATGCAGTGGTTATGACCTCTGTACTTGGCCTTGGTGCCTCCTTGGATAGAAAAGGGAAAATCAGTCCCCCCTGCTCCTGATTATTATCAGTATCTCTTACTGCATTTGTGGCATCAGATTTGAGTAGGATCAGGCCTGGCTGATGTGCCCCCCACAGTTGAACAGCCTGCAGATACTCACTGTCAGAAGTCACCTGTCAAGGATGGCTACATGGACAATGTAACCGAGAGTGTTGAATAGCTGTGGAATAGTATTCCAGCAACAACCATGCCTGGTTAATATGAGAAGCATATGTGGGACAATACTGGGCAATTTACTACAAGAAAGAAATTCTTTACTTCTCAAGTAACGGTCTTTGTTACCGCTTTAAAAATTTAGATAGCAATATTTTTAAACATGTTCTCTTTACAGGTTGATGAATGCCTAAACCTATTCCGCATTGCTGCCAAAAATCACCAACACGTCAGCCGACTTGCCATGGTCGGACGTGGTGTTGATCGTCATCTCTTCTGCCTCTACGTGGTGTCCAAGTACCTGGGAGTCAATTCACCGTTCCTTCAAGAGGTAAAGCATTGTTCACTCCAGTTTAGGGAAATATGGCAGGTTGCAGTAAGCCGAGGCTTTGTATCCATATGTCACAGCAGGACTGGTTACTCATCTCACCATTGCCAACCAACAGGGGTGCTAGGTGTAAACAAAAAAGAGGGAGGACACAGAGCTCACTCTGAATTCTGTGTCATTCATCCCAGTAACTACGCCAGCAGCACAATAGATTCTGTGGCGCAACTCATGTTCTTGTCCAGTTTGCAGGAAATCAATGTTGAATTCAAAGTGTCAAAAGTCAGTGTGATAAGGATCATCTCTCACGAAAGCAAAATACTCCAGTTGTCAGAAATATGAAATAAAATCAAAATGCCGGAAATACTCAGCAGGTCAGACAGAATCTGTGCAGAGAGATGTTTCAGCTTGATGACCATTCATCAGAACTGTTCTGAAGCATTGGATGGGATCTTTTGTCCTCCCCTGTGGCGAGTTTGGTGGCAGGGAGCAATTAATCAAGCAGGAAGGTGGTGGGTGTGGACCCTGCGGCCTTCTTGCCCACTGCCAATTCAGGCCTGTAAGTGATGCCTACTTAAGGGCCTCACTGCTGGTATGAAACCAGTGGCGGGCAGGGGTGGGGCTTGTCATGTGGAGATCACGACAAAGCAAACCTGTGGGCATTGCTTGCAGGCTCCTGGGGCATGTGGGTGAGGTCTGTCTGTTTGAGGGAGCTGGCATGGGGAAGGTTGTGGGGGTGCCCACTGAGCCTCTGCCCTAGCTGCCATCCCGTGAGACCCTCACCCAGAATCCTCGTCCCACCATCACTCACCTGTGCCTGGGTCCATTGGTGATCCTAGGCCTTGGGGGGTTGGTGGGGAGGGGATGTTGTTGTACGGGCAGCAGCCACTGCCTTCCCTGGTGGTGGTGCTGCATTCAGTAGAGCTGCCAGCCTCTGATTGACCAACAGCTCTCAGCAGCGGGATTTCTGCCCCCCAGGGTCTTTGATCTCTTGGGAAGTCCTGTCAAGTGCCTGAGTGGAACAAGATACAGCAAGCCTTCCCAGAAAGCGGCAACATGGGGCTATCAATGGCTCTCCAGCCGTTAACCGAGACCCCAGTCACCTCCACAAGATTCCGCCTATTAATTGTGTTTCTCTCTCTGCAGATGCGGCCTGATCTGCTGTAAATGAAATGCACAGATTTAATAAATACAGTAGTATTAGTTAGTTACAGAATTTTTCAGAGCTTAATTTCATTTCATTGAAGCAGCTGATTCTGTGTAGTTATCGAGATACCAAGGCATGAAACTAAGTTCCATATTGCAGGTCCAATGAGGTTGAAAAAAATAGAGGAGGTGCTGGGATAAATTGGGAAGCAGTGATTAGGTGACAGCAAGTTTAGGTTTGACCGTAGATTATGAGAGGAAGGGAAGACCAACCGAGAGCAACAAAGGTGAGGAGATTGACCAGCTTGAGGTTCTGGAAAAGAATAAGCAGAAGTGCAGGACAAGGAGAAGTGATTTGAACCCAGTGTGAATGAAGGATGTTTTTCAATTGCTGGATTGTCATGGTTGAATGGACTCTTGTGCATTAAAGCAGTCCTCTTGTAGATTGTCTCATATAAATCTAAATGTGGATTTTATTTTAGGTGCTTTCAGAGCCATGGTGTCTCTCAACAAGCCAAACACCCATCCAGCAAATTGAACTGTTCGACCTTGTGAATCATCCGGAATACGTCTCCATTGGAGGAGGTTTTGGCCCAGTGAGTAACTTGACTTCTTCGTTATTATGCTTAATAGTTTTCATTTACATTCTCAGTCCCCTAGACCTCGGTGTACGGGGCACAGTTTCAAAACTTGCGGATGATACAAAACTTGGAAGTGTTGTGAACCGTGAGCTGAATAGTGTAGAATTTCAAAAGGACATAGACAAGTTGATGGAATGGGTGGACAAGTTGCAGATGAAGTTTAGTGCAGAGAAATGTGAAGTGATTCATTTTGGTAGGAAGAACATAGAGAGACAATATAAAATAAAATACAATATAAATGTAAAGTTCTAAAGAGATGCAGGAGCAGAGGGACCTGGGTGTATATGTGCATGGATCACTGAGGTGTCAGGATGGGTTGAGAGCACAGTTAATAAAGCATACAGTATCCTAGGCTCTATTAATTGGGGCATAGAGTACAAGAGCAAGTAAGTTATGTTAAACTTGTGGAAAACAATGATTCGGCCTCAGCTGGAGTACTGCTTAGAGTTCTGGGCATTACACTTTAGGAAAGATGTGAAGGCATTCGAGAGAGTGCAGAAAAGGTTCATGAGAATGGTTATGGGGAGAAGACTAGGTGAAATGCTCATTTGGAGAGCCAGCACATAATACACGACAGGCCAAAAGGCCTCATTCTGTGCTGTAATGATTCTATGATTCTCTCTCTCCCTTTCACATTAGTGTAAGATACATTGCTTGCCCAGTTGAGACGTGAGTGATCTTTTTAGGTCTGTGGCAATTACTCTATTGAATTGGCCAGGCTAGTAGACTTAGGAGCTTAGAATGGTATGTACAAAGCCCAGGATCCGGTATGTTTTTTAAACCACTCTCTCAACCTGCCCTGCTGCCTTCAATTGTTTATGCACATATCGCCACAGATCCCTCTGCTCTAGCACCCCCTAATGTTTATATTCCCTCACCTCATTTTTCTTAACAAAATGAATAATTTCACACTTCTCTGCAGCAAATTTCATCTGCCACTTGCCCACCTGTTCCACCAACCTGTCGATATCCTTTTGAAGTTTGACACTACTCTCCTCACAGCCCACAATGTGTATTTGAGTGAGAATATTGCTTTTGTCTTAAATTTAACAGTACTATGTGCTTATATTGTGTTGTAGCATCAATAAGTGGTGCCATGTATTTAGAAGGTTATATATACTGAACTGTGCTATAGAGAGCAGTTCATCAATAAAAAGACATGAAAATTGTTCCACCTCAGCGACCCTGAGGTAGGGAGCAGAAGAAGGCAACCAAAGGTTCCAATTCCAGTCACTAGTCTGAAATTTCTGCTGGAAAATGCACATGTGAGGACATCGGGTAAAATCAGGAATGGGCATCACTGTGAGGTCCCCACTGGTGGTCGACACTCTGCCTTGGCCCACGGATGAAGAATGCGCATTTTGGCAAACTCTCAGGGCAGTGTGGAAGCATACCTGCAAATAACCGATAGTTGAGCAGGACGTGATAACAACAGAGGTAGGTTCAGTGGTGGAATACGCAAGGAAATGAAGAGACAGAAATAAAGCTGCTGGACTGGAGAATGGCAAAGTTCATGGAGATAAGATTAAATTTAGCTGAGCAGAGAATTCATGCATATTTTATAGGGAAATACAGCAACATGATAGAAAGTTGGCTAATGGACAAGAAGAGTTAGGATAAAGGTGTTTTGCTGGGTTGGAAAATAGGTAGGAATGTGGTATTTCAGGATCAGTGTTGGACTCCATTTTATCATGGGTGTGTATAAATGATTTGGATGGAGTTTGGCAAGCAGAGAGGAGGACTGTAAAAGACTTCAGGAAGACGGAGACAATTTGTGGAATGGTGCAATTTAACATAGCTAAACAGGAGAATAAACTTTGCTGAAAAAGAAGCATGGAAAGGGCTGTGTACGCAACAGAAAGACACTGAAGGGTGCAGGTGAACAGAGATACTTGGGAACTCAAACACTTAACTAGTTCGATACCTGGAATGAGTGGGCTGTCTTATGAGGAAAGGTTGGACAGGCTGGGCTTGTTTCCACTGGAGTTTGGAAGAGTAAGGGGTGATTTGATTGAAGTATCCAAGATCCTGAATGGCCTTGACAAAGTGGATGTCGAAAGGATGTTTCCTCTTGTGGGTGAGTCCAGAACTAGGGGGCACTGTTTTAAAATTAGGGGTCGCCCTTTTAGGACAGAGATGAGGATAAATATTTTCTCTCGGAGGGTTGTGCAACTTTGGAACTCTGCCTCAGAAGGTGGTGGAGGTGGAGACATTGAATATTTTTAAGGCAGAGGTAGATAAATTCTTATTAGGCATGGGAATCAAAGGTTATCAGGGGTAGATGGCAATGTGGAAATCGAAACACAAGATCAGCCATGATCTTATTGAATGGCGGAGCAGGTTCGAGGGGCTGAATGGACTACTCCTGTTTCTATTTCTTATGTTCTAATTGTTTGAAAGTGCAAATGAAAAGACTGACAGTATTTTTGGTTTTAGGAATACAGGATTAATGAAGTGATGATAAATTTGTACAAAGCATTGGTTGGGCCATTCTGCACAGTGTTAAGGAGCCCTGTACAGAAAGGTCAGAGAATATATAGCAAAGATTTGTTTAGATGATGCCAAGGATGAAAAGCTATGGTTAAAAGGGAACACTTGAGAAACTGGAACTATTTCTGCTGGAGTAGAGAAGGCTAAGAATTTGTTTTTAAATTTTGAAGTGCTTTGATAGTTTGAATAGGAAAATGCTATTTCCTGTTTGGGAGTCAGTGACAAAGGATCAACAATTTAAAATAGTCATTGAGAGTGACGAGAGGGATGAAAAGAAATCTCTTTAGGCAGATTATTGAAGCATGGAATACTGTTTACACAAAGAAAGATTGAGACAGAGCCCAAAATTGGTAATTCCCCCAATTGGGAAAATTGGTAATCGTTTGAAGCAGAGAAAGTTACAGGGCCACAAAGGGAGCACAGGACAGTAAATTTAAACTTGGATTACTCTAGTTTGGGGATTATGGGCAGAATGGCCTCCTGTACTGTAAATTTCTGTGGTTTTAATAGTTATCATTTTTAGACAATGAGAGGAAAAAGATTAGAAGCATGACATTTTCACAAGTTGTTTCTTAATAAACACTTTATTCCAATTTGTATCTGTTAGCAATGAAAACACATATTCACACCAGATTAGGCATGCCCTCATCTAATAATTATTTGGAATTAGTCACAATTTTCATAACAAAATTATGTTGGGTCCTGTGGAATTATATTATGATCTGCCTGGTCATCGCAAGCATAATTGCATCTTGTCTAAGAGAGTACTGTGGCTACAAGAACAGGTCAGAGGCCAGGAATTCTGCAGTGAGTAACTCACCTGACTCCCCAGACCTTGTCCACCATCTACAAGGCACAAGTCCAGAGTGTGATGAAATATCTCCACTTTTCTGGATGAATGCAGCTCCAACAAAACTCTTTTTAAAAGCTCAACATCATCCTGGAAAAAGCAGCCTGCTTGATTGGCACCCTATCCACCACCTTAAACATTCACTCCCTCCACCTTCGATGCACGGTGGCAACAGTGTGTACCATATATAAGATGCACTGTAGCAACTCAGGCTCCTTCGATAGCACCTTCCAAACCCACGATTTCTATCACCTAGAAGGACAAGGGCAGCAGGTGCATGGGAAAGCCACCACCTGCAAGTTCCCTTCCAAGCCACTCACCATCCTGACTGGGAAGCGTATCACTGTTCCTTCACTGTCACGGTCTCAAAATCTTGGACCTTCCTCCCTAACATCAGCATTGGTGCACCTACACCACATGGATTGCAGCAGTTCAAGAAGGTGGCTCACTGTCACCTTCCCAAGAGCAGTTAGGGGTGAGCAACAAATGCCGGCCTTGCCAACAACTCTCACGTCCCACAAAAGAATTTTTAAAAACTTGTTCTTTATTCTTCACCCTTTTACCCTAAAAAGGGGTACCTGCACCATGCCCTGGTTGGAAGGACTGACAGATGGGCTGGTCCCTTAGCTTTTGTCAATGTTACTCAGTACACAGCTGCTGAGGAGAACACTCCGTGGACAAGACTGATGTTGGAAATTTGATTGCAGGGCAAACTCAGATCCCAGCGGTGGCACAGAACCATATGTAGAACCTTCAGTGCATTACATGGCTGTGATTAGTGTTCTAACCACTGCATTCATAGATAGACTTTTTTAGATAGGGTCTCCTTGCAGAGACTCCCTGAGAATATCCTGCTGACATTAATATTTGAAGAATGTTTGTTTGAGTGAGGTACCACGGAACTGTACCCTAGGAAGAGTTGACATCTTTCCAAAGAGAAGGTATTTAGAAGTTATTTGGCTAATCACATCTGCTTCTTTGTCAAACCATAGTGTGTGCTGGATTCTCCCATGATGCGTTTATTGACCTCCTATTGGGTATGCTAGCACAGTGGTTATATTACTGGACTAGTAATCCAGAGACTTGGACTAATGATGTGGAGACATGGATTCAAATCCTGGGGAAATTTGAATTCAATTGAATTGAATTAAATAAATCAGGAATAAAAAACTAGTATCAGTAATAGTGAGCATGAAATTACTGGACCGTCATTAAAAACTGATCTGGTTCAATAATGTCCTTTAGGGAAGGAAATCTGCCATCCTTACCTGGTCTGACCTATATGTGACTCCAGGTCCATAGCAATGTGGTTGACTCTTAAGTGCTCTCTGAAATGGCCTAGCAAGCCACTCAGTTGTGCTAAACTACTGCACTTGCAATGGTTCAGGAATGCAGCTCACCACCACCATCTCGAGAGCAATTAGGGAAGGGCAGTAAATGCTGGCCAGGCCAGTGATGCCCACGTCCCACACATGTTGTATAGTTTATATCTCAGAACTATGCAGCGATGACTTTAGTTTCTATGTGTGTAGGAATTTTATTCACAGTGCTTTATACAATGCTTTAAAATATCTACTCCTTGCTTCAGTTCTGGCTTCTGGCTCTTTTTACAGCTTTACTTTTTTTGAGTCCATACCCAGACTTAATCAGTTGAGCACATTGAGCATAGATCAGTTACCAGACTCTCATGATCAAACACAGAACAATTGAACACTACAGAATGCATTTACTCCCACCCGAGGAGGAGCATTTAGATGTAACAACCAAAGGGAGTTTTTTTTTCATTTAAAAGTAAGAGGTTTGTGTTATTGAAAAAGGAGACATGTCGAAGCTGTTCATCTTGCACTCATCAGGACACTTTGTAAGAATACCAGTGTAAGGGGAAAACGACAATTTATACTGTATGAGAAGAGAATGCTGATTGATTGGCAAGTTGACTCTGGTAGAGGCGTTGCCATGAAGAATGCACCAGTGATGGTAACTAACAGTTAACTGCCAAGCATTGTTTGAAATTTAAACCAGGCAGCTTGACAATGATTGGTCAAGGCATTGCCCTGAGGAATGAGTCAGCAAATGGTTGTCACTTATTTTGCCTAAACAGCATAAGTGACAGATAGTCGTTGACTCAGTCCTCAGGGCAATGCCTTGACCAATCAAGGTCAAGCTGTCTGGTTTAAATTTCAAACAATGGGCGGAATTCTCTGTGCCTGCTGTAGTTGAGTGTGTCTGGCGGCGTGTGTGAACAATATGACAAGAAGGCTAAAAATCTGGTTCACGGCGTTGTGAAATCAGTTAGCAATGGTCCACCCTGCCCGTCAGTGGCATCCCATGATTCCTGCCATTGGATGTCGGGAACCTCATTGTAACACACCTGCTTAACATTATAAGGCCAGCCCGCTGGAATCATCTCCCCACGTTGGATTGCCTGCCCACATCCGTGTGATTGCCACATCACTTTTAGGGGGGCTCTTGGGCAAGTCTCTACCTACCAGACCAGCCGTAAGGTGGGGGTGTCTTCTCAATGTCTGTAGGGCTTGCTTGGGGAAGGGAGAGACATGGCCTCAGGCAAGGAAGAAGCTGCAGGGCAATGGCTGAACTAGGAAGGGAGGTATCCCAGGGTGTGTGTGGGGGCGCAGGTTGATCTGTGCAAGTGGCCTCAAGATGGTGAGGACTGAGAAGGCAATCTCCAGAGGAGATCAGGTCAGATGTAGATGTGAGGATGTGTATGTTAGCGTGTGTGCTGATGTCCTTTGAGCTGGCAGTGAGTGAGAATCTAGTGAATGTATGATGGGCTTGTGAGTGGGTGAGTTTAGAGTCATGAGATTGTTATCTTAGCCTGGCAGCACGGATGAAATAATTCATCCTCTATCTGCATTGGATGGCCAACTTCTTCTGTGCAGTATTGACACTGATCACCACTGCCATTGCCTCCCAAGCCGGAGTGGTAATGCTGCTACCTCTTGTAGCCAGAGCGGCTGTAGAGGATATCACGGCAGGCCTCCACGGCGTTCAAAAGGCGCTCGAGGGATGAGTCACTAAACCTGGGTGCTGCAGTCTCCTTGCCTTTTGGGCTTGTGTCTTCTTTGCAGCAGTCCTGGGCTGGAAGCACTGAGAGGTGTGCATGTGGCTACACTTTAAATGTGGCGCCCGGTGTGATGAAGCAGCAAGGCGATGGAGTAGCGGGCGAATCAGAGCCTGCCCGCCATCCAAATGCCGTGCTTCCCAGAAATGCATGATTAATGAGGTGGGATTGGGGCGATACGGCATGAGAAGTCGCCATTACAGCCGATGGGTAAAACATCCTTTTTCCCACCCGCTACTGCACTTTGGGCAGAATCGTCCCAGATTTGCACTATGTTTGGCAGTTAACTTGCCTACTAATCAGCACTTTCTTCCCATACAGTATAAATTGTTGTTTTCCCCTTATATTGGTAAGCTTGCTAACTGTCCTGCTGAGTGCAAGATGAAAAACTTCCGTTTGTCTCTTTTTTCAGCAAAACTCAAGTTCTGTTCTACCAAGCTATTAGAGATTTTATTGCTGCAATAAATGTGGTTCAGTTATTGACTTGACAACTCACTAAGTTGGTGACTCTGGCTCTTTGTTGATTAGGTTGCAGATGACGGTTACGGTGTTTCTTATATTATCGTCGGAGAGAATCTCATCAACTTCCACGTCTCCTGCAAAGTCTCCAGCCCATTAACGGTAAAGCCCCAGTGCACACTCCTTACTTACCTCTCCCTGAGGTTTACTTGTGTGGGAAGAGGAATTATGCTTCCATCCAGCATTCAAAATCTGACATCTGGAGAATTTATTTGTACTATGCAGCTTGCTGTTAGTATGCTGGGTTCATTGATGGAGGCAAAGGAATGGTCCCAATGTGGTACGTAGAGCCCTATAGTATTAAAGCGGACTGAAGCTTGCATGTGCTGTCCTACGAGGAGATGGGAATCAGATCTGCGCCTGGCGTTCTGCTGTGCCGGGGTAACAGTTCCAGTTTGAAGCGTGTAGAGTAGAGGCAGAGCTCACCTCAGCAATCAATTACTTGTCTTGGTAAAATTCTGCAAAAGAGATGGAGAGGCAGAAGGATTTAGCAAAGGAATTTTAGTGTTGGGGTACACAACTGCCAATCGTGGGGGAAAGAGAGGAATGCACAAGTTCAGAGAACAAGGGGACAGGTTGTTGGGCTAGAAAATTAGAAGTACAGAGGGGTAATGATTTAAGCTCAAAGTTGAGAACTTGTAATGTAGTCAGTATGTCTGGACAAACTGAAGAATATGTATTAATTTTAATTAATTGGGTTCAGGTAGACATACAGAGAAACCACATTCCCTATAAGTGCAGACCACTGAACTACACTTACCTGCACAAAGGAAATAAAAGATGTACAGTTCTAAAATTATACTGACTAAATCCTTTCTCCTTTTGCTTTCCGAAAGGACGCGCATCGTTTTGGTAAACACATCACCGACGCGATGTCAGACATCCTCGCACTCTTCAATTTGGATGCGAAAAAGCCCTAAATGTTGTAATTCTACCTGCCTGACACAGCAAAAGGGAGGGAAAAAAACACTGAGGATCCCGCACACCCAAAGTTGCTTGAACAATTCGTTCTGCTAAAGGACTTGGCGTGCGTATGCACTGTTTTCTTTGTGTCAACTTTCATTATTTATTCATTTGTGTCAAGGGGCTGATTTTAAATTAAAAAAACAAAAAGCAACAACAATGCAAAGGAAAGGGACTTACCGTTGGAACTCTGGTGTGTGGAAGAGACAGGGCTTGAACATTAACATTAAAAAGCTGTTTTCTCTGTAGAGAATTAAGCTATAACATTTTACTCTTCTAATCATTCTCTGTTTCCCTGCCAGAGTTGCACCATGTGTATAAAAACAAAAAAACTGCGGATGCTGGAAATCCAAAACAAAAACAGAATTACCTGGAAAAACTCAGCAGGTCTGGCAGCATCGGCGGAGAAGAAAAGAGTTGACGTTTCGAGTCCTCATGACCGTAGGGTCATGAGGACTCGAAACGTCAACTCTTTTCTTCTCCGCCGATGCTGCCAGACCTGCTGAGTTTTTCCAGGTAATTCTGTTTTTGTTTTGCACCATGTGTGCTGCTTTGGCATTGCATGCCTGTGTTTTGTTAAACTTGGGATATGCTGCAGAGCTGCAGTGAACCTCCAAACCTAACCTAGAGACTAGGGGGATACCAGCATCTGGGACAATCAACAAAATGGGAGCAACTGATTGGCCCTGTATAGGCTGAGTGTACCAGGTCTGTAAAGCCTGGCTGAGTGGTGGAGAAAAGATGGTCAAAAAGAAAAAATTTGCTGCAGCTTTCTTTTTGAGGGCATTGATGACCCAGGGCTCCTTAGTACGTCATCTTTTCACGTGCCTTAGATCATTATTGAGAGAGAAATGTTCCATTCGAAACCCCCTGAATTAATGGAGATTAAGGGGGTCCCAGGTTCGATTGCGGCACACACCCCTTGTTTCTAGTTGCACAGAACTTTCAAAGTATGGCAGAGGAGAGCATGAATGCAGAACATCCAATCACCTTTACTGGACACAACACTATATTTCCATAAAAGCTTGATTTTTGAACTGGGATACAACTAACACTTGAAAAATACTAATGCTCATGGGGACAGTGTTGCCCAACCCCCACCCCCGGCCCCCGATATGCTACAGTAGCAGTGTCGCGCACATTGGTGCCACCTTTAGTTTGCATTCGGCAATCGGTAGCCGATTACAGTGATCAAGGCTTGTCTAATGGGCAGGAGCTCATCTGGCAGGGGGAAGGGGAATGAATTTCATCGGAGAGATAACAGAATTTACATATAGTAAAGTGAAGAAGTTGGACTCCACTGAACAGACTGATTCCATTTATCATTGAAATTACTGCACCTGTCCCATCAGATATTCCTCTTCCATTCGCTAGGTACTGAATCTGTATTATGGCATTTAACAATGAAATGGGAGATCTCTTCTCCAATCTAAATTCAGTTAGAGCCCATTTTCGTATGCAGAAAATTAGCTTCACATTTAGCCAACCATCAAGCCCAATTATTTGGACTTCTATCCTGGGAAGAAACAGAAAGCTGCATCAAACTCGATTATTGTTTCCAATTGTGAGAAAAACTTCCATGCTATTAACTCAGCTTTGGACTCCTGGCAGGTGTTTTTTTTTAAATTTTGGAGTTTCTCTATTTGTGGTTAATCTGTTTTCGAGTAGAATCTTCTAAAGATTGAAAAGAAACATTCTCCCCCACGAGTGCCATCTTTTATCCCAACAATATCCCAATCTTTTCTTTTAAAATCTGTTAAATTCAAGCTCTGTCTGTTGAAGCTGGTGCCTTTAAATGCAGTTATTAAAGATAGAATTGATTTGTTTTCATTAAACTGGACCTCTGGTTAGCCAGCTTTCCATTTCTCCAGGATATGGACAGCCCTCGCTTCTCGCAGCCTCTGTACGAGAGCTTCATTGGGACGACCTGATGGAAATTAAATCTATCCATTTGACCCCAATTGGAATAAAATTCGCTGGGAACTGAAAGAAAGCAGTCTGGGGCGGGGGAATCCTGAATTGAGTAAGAAACAGCTGTTAAGACAAATCAGTCGTTATATTTTCGGGTGGGTGAGCGCCCTAGGAATTGTGTGCACCTTGCCCACTCCTGATCACCCTGTGCAGCAACATTGTAAATGCATCTGTGAAGATTTCCACCATTTGGAGTTTTTGACCAAACTCTAAATGCATGTTTCACAAAGGCACATATAATGCTACCCATTAAAATCAAAGGGATTCCTGCCCTCCCCTGACACTTTTTAATAGTGAAGCTGAGATGCCATCTAAAAATCATACACCCTGATCCTGTGAGCCATTTGTGTCCTCACCTCTGCGGAACTAATCTCACCACAGCCGAG